>NC_143502.1:29989772-30292803 GCF_051622355.1 Phaseolus vulgaris
GCATATTGCATCAGAAGGGGAGGTCTGTGTGAAGCGCACCAGCGCTGTGCCCTCACGCCCGAGGGGACCGGCGCGTGTTCAACCCGTCAGAGTCAATGAGACCACGAGGGGGAGAAAGAAGCCAGAGGCGAGACGCCCCTACGAGGCCAGAAAGCCCCAGCCCCGGGGTCCAGCAGGAGGTGAACGCCCCGCCAGAGAAAGAGCAAGACCGGCGAGGTACAACTTCGTGGTTGAGTTGAAGGATTTAATCGCCGTGCCCAACATAGCTGAGAGGCTGAGGCGACCGGCGAAGACCGACAAGGTGTTAGGGCCCCGTAAAGACTCTTGGTGCGAATTCCACGAGGCTTTCGGGCACCAAATCGATAATTGCATGTCGTTGGGTTACCAGCTAGATGAGCTGGTGAGGACTGGGTTTTTGAAAGATTATGTCGCAGATACCACAACGACCGCCACCTTGCCGCCGCCGACAGAGGAGCCAGCACACGAGATGCCAGTGCTTGGCGAGGTCCACACTATTGCTGGAGGTTTCTCCGGCGGAGGACCCACCGCCTCCCAGCGGAAGAAATACGCGAGGGGGGTGAATTCAGTCGAAGAGAGGCTCTCGGGGGAGCCTTGGGAGTCAGATATTGTGTTCACGAGAAGAGACCTCCGGGATGTGGTACCCCACGACAACGACCCCGTTGTCATCTCAGTCGTCACAGCTGGAACGAAGGTCCACAGAGTGCTCGTTGACCAAGGGAGCTCGGCAGACGTCATGTTTCTGTCGACCTTTAATAAGTTACGGCTGTCCCCTGATCTCTTGAGTCCCTATACTGGGTGCCTGTATGGGTTCGGGGATAACCAGGTAGAAGTCCGGGGGTACCTGGAGTTGAGAACTACGTTCACAGACGGAGAGGCCTCCCGCACCGAGAGCATCCGGTACCTCGTCGTGAACGCTAATTCCGCCTACAATATATTGCTGGGCAGACTGGCGTTAAACCGTCTGAGCGCGGTGTCCTCCACCCGTCACATGAAGATGAAGCTGCCGGACCTCAGTGGTCGGGTGATAGTCATCAGGTTAGACCAGGAGGAGGCGAGGAAATGCTATGAAAACAGCCTGAAAACGAAGAGAGGCGTATTCATGGTGTATGAGCGTCCACCAAGCGTGGACGCGGCGATGATTGAGGCGACGCCCGCTGGGCTGACGCCTGAAGAGGCCATAGCGGAGAGGGCGATGCCCGAAGCAGATGTGCCAATGGAGGAAGGCCCTGACGCCGCGGCGCTCGCGGAAGAGGCGGCGCCCGTCGAAGATGATAGCAAGGAACAGCCTGCAGCTAACGCCATAGAAAGGGAGATTGGCGGCAAAACTTTCAAATTAGGAAGTTCGCTAAGCCCAGAAGAACAGGAGGGGGTGGCAGGAGTGATTTCACGCCACCTGGATGCCTTCTCATGGTCTGCGTCGGATATGCCAGGCATCGACCCCGATTTCCTGTGTCACCACCTCAGCATGGACGCCACGGTCCGCCCCGTGCGTTAGAGAAGGAGGAAGTTCAATGAGGAACGACAACAGGTAGTGAAAGACGAAACGCAGAAGCTGCTGAGCGCTGGCCACATCAGGGAGATTCAGTACCCTGAGTGGCTCGCCAACGTCGTCTTAGTGAAAAAGGCGAACGGAAAGTGGAGGATGTGCGTTGACTTCACGGACCTGCATAAGGCATGCCCAAAGGACTCGTATCCGTTGCCCAGCATCGACGCCTTAGTAGACAGTGCGTCCGGCAGCAAGGTGCTAAGTTTCTTGGACGCCTTTTCAGGGTACAACCAAATTAAGATGCACCCAAGAGACGAGAGCAAGACTGCATTCATGACCGAGACATGCAGTTACTGCTATAAGGTGATGCCCTTCGGGCTGAAAAATGCGGGCGCCACATACCAGAGACTAATGGACAAGGTCCTGGCGCCAATGCTTGGGAGGAATGTGTATGCTTATGTAGACGACATAGTGGTGGCGTCGCAAAGTAGGGTGCAGCACATGGCAGACCTGGAAGAGCTGTTCCACACAATATCCAAGTACCGCCTCAAGTTGAACCCCGAGAAGTGTGTTTTCGGGGTAGAGGCCGGTAAGTTCTTGGGTTTTCTGCTCACTGAGAGGGGGATAGAGGCGAACCCCGACAAATGCGCGGCTATTATCGCCATGCGGAGTCCGACATCGGTTAAGGAGGTGCAACAGTTGACGGGGCGGATGGCGGCGCTCTCGAGGTTTGTTTCTGCCGGAGGAGAAAAGGGGCACCCATACTTCCAGTGCCTCAAGAGAAACAGTCGCTTTGCATGGACTGATGAATGCGAAGCGGCTTTCATTAAACTGAAGGAGTACCTGGCGACGCCACCGGTCCTCCGCAAACCGATAACGGGCGTGCCCCTCCGGTTGTATTTTACTGTAACAGAGCGGACCATCAGTTCTGTGTTGGTCCAAGAGCAGGACCAGAGTCAGAAGCCCATCTACTTCGTCAGTAAGGCCTTACAGGGTGCTGAGACGAGGTACCAAGCACTAGAGAAGGCGGCGCTGGCGGTAGTGTTCTCTGCTAGGAGGCTCCGTCATTACTTCCACAATTTTACGGTGGTGGTGATGACCAATCTCCCTATACAAAATGTCCTGCAGAAACCCGATGTGGCAGGAAGAATGGTACGCTGGGCAGTGGAACTGTCAGAATTCGACATCCAGTACGAGCCTAGGGGATCCATCAAGGGGCAGGTGTACGCAGATTTTGCAGCAGAACTTTCGCCCGGAGGTGAGCAAGAGGTGGAAGCGGGTTCACGGTGGCTGCTCTCGGTTGATGGCTCTTCAAACCAACGGGGGAGCGGTGCCGGAATAGTTTTGGAGGGACCCGACGACATACTGATCGAGCAGGCCTTGCGTTTTGCCTTCAAGGCAAGTAACAATCAGGCAGAATATGAAGCCCTGATAGCAGGAATGCTCTTGGCCAAGGAGATGGGTGCACAGAACCTCCTGGTGAAGAGCGACTCTCAGTTGATTACGGGACAGGTGTCGGGTGAGTTCCAGGCGAAGGACCCACAGATGGCAGCATATCTAAAATACGTCCATTTGTTGAGGGGGGCGTTCAACGCTCTTGAGTTGATACACGTCCCGAGGGAGCAGAATGCCAGAGCTGACCTGCTCGCAAAGCTGGCCAGCTCAGGCAAGGGGGGTAGACAGAGGACAGTGATCCAGGAAACCCTCAAAGCTCCGCGTCGTTTCGTGGAAGACAACAGGGTGGATGTCCTCCAGATTTATACATCAAGGGGAAGGCCGAGGAGTCATTCCTCTTTGACCCAAGATACGCAGAGGGCGCCCCGCATCAGCATATACGCGGGTGTGCCTAAAGAAGAGCAGATGCAGGTCTGCGTTTTGTCCAGGGGAGACACCTGGATGACGCCCTATAAACGATACCTGGCGGATGGGGCTCTTCCAGTGGACCCTGAAGAGGGTAAAAAAGTCAAAAGAAATGCCGCAAGATATACTTTGGTGGATGGGGTGCTGTTCAGGCACGGCTTCACTCACCCTATCCTAACATGCGTCAGTGGCGATGAGTGCACCAGGATAATGGCAGAGCTACACGAAGGCATCTGCGGAAGCCATGTGGGAGGAAGGTCCTTAGCCTCCAAGGTAATACGCGCAGGTTTCTTCTGGCCAACAGTGAAAGAGGATTGCGCACGGCACGCCCAGCGGTGTAAGCAATGCCAAAAGCACGCCGACTGGCACAAGGCGCCGCCAGAAGAGTTGCGGTCCATATACAGCCCGTGGCCTTTTCATACATGGGGAATTGACATCTTGGGCCCTTTCCCACTGGCAATCAGGCAAATGAAGTATCTGATCGTCGCCATCGAATACTTCACTAAGTGGATAGAGGCAGAGCCCGTGGCACAGATCATTGCGCATAAGGTACAACATTTCGTGTGGAGAAACATTGTGTGTCGCTTCGGCGTACCTAGGCGCCTGATATCTGACAATGGGACCCAGTTTGCCAGCCAGCAGTTGAGAAATCTGTGTGCTGAAGTAGGGATCAAACAGGTGTTTGCATCAGTTGAGCACCCCCAGACTAATGGGCAGGTAGAATCGGCAAACAGAGTTCTGCTGAGGGGGTTAAAAAGAAGGTTGGAGAAAGCCAAAGGGGCCTAGGCGGAAGAGGTGCCAAGGATTGTATGGGCATATCACACCACGCCCCAATCCTCTACTATGGAGACGCCTTTCAGTTTGGTATACGGGTCGGATGCAATGATTCCAGTAGAAATACATGAAAGCTCACCACGTTTTCAAAACTTTGTGGTGGAGGAGTCCAATGAAGAGAGGCGGGTAAACCTCGATCTGCTAGAAGAGGCCAGGGAAGAAGCTAGAATAAAAGCTGAAGCGATGAAGAGAAGAGTAGAGCGACAATATAGCTCTAAGGTAAAGCCGCGACAGTTTCAGGTGGGCGACCTAGTGATGAGGAAAGCCCACCCATACGAGTTGGAGAATAAGCTGTCCCCCAAGTGGACTAGACCCTTCAGGGTGACTGAGGCTAAGGGCAATGGCTCGTACAGCCTGGAGACCTTAGATGGAGGCCCTATCCCGCGCAGTTGGAATGCAGCCAACTTAAAATTTTATTTCAGTTGATTTATGTAAGCAGTATGTAACAATTTAGTTGAAGGGGACGCTCTTTTTCCCTTTCGGGGGTTTTTTAACGAGGTCACCCTAATAAAAGAAAAAACCAGTTGAGAAAAAGAAGTGCCTTGGTTTTCAGCCTTTATCTTTCCTTGTCAGAAGTAATGTGATGCGTCGCCCAGATCTTGGCGTCGTCAAGAAAGAAGGCGTCGCCCAGGTCATGGCGTCGCCCAGAAAGAAGGCGTCACCTAAGATAAGGGCGTCGCCCTGAGCAGGCGTCGCCCAAGTGAAGTGAAGGCATGCATCGTTGGAAGAACGAGATGAAAAGAACGCGCGCAGTACATGAAGCATATGCAAAGTAAAGTAGCGTTACAAAAATCAAGTATGACATTGAAAAATTGTTGTTACAAGCAATGTTCAGTACAATGGGAACAGCACAAACGACACAAACGCTACAAATCATGCAAAAACACGAACAGGCCATTTCTCAGCGCTCATCAGAGTCCTCATTGGAGGAAGGCGAAGCCTCTTTTCCAGCTCGCAGCGCTCGAGTAAGTCGTGTCCTCTTTTCTTGGTTTAGCTTCGAACCTGCACCAGGGAAAAAGACGTGTTAGAGACACCATGAAGGAAGACAGGCGCAGTTAGAAAGCAACGAGGGTCGAGTTTCCAAAGGCAGTGGTTCTTACGTATGTACTTCTCAAGAGTCCCAACGTTGAACTCCAGGCTGATCACCGTAGCCGAGTCAAAACCTCCCGTCTCAGCAAGAATCCGGCAAGCTATTTGATCACTTGGAGCTAGATTCTTGAGGGGTTTGGCTTTGAGGACCTTTTCCTCTCTCACCCAGTACAGCGGAAACCCATCCAGAGCGTCGGGGACAAGGTCAGTGCGACAGATCTTGAAGAACCGGCCTTTCCACCCGGTGAACGAGCTCTGGAAGGGTGTGAAGAGAACTCTCCCGGGTACATTACTGAGAGATACCCAGAGGTTGTGTCTCTGCCTCTTCACCTCAAAGAAGTGAAGAAAGAGGTCAACCGAGGGTGCACAACCCAGAAACCCGAAGAGAATGTCGAAGGCTTTGACAAAGGCCCAGCTGTTGGGGTATAACTAAGCCGGAGCGACGTTGATCTCCGTCAGCAGTTCCTTCTCGAACCAGGAGAAGGGTAAGCGCACCCCGATGGTCTTGAACCCTAAACCCTAAACCGTCGTTGGCCCGTTCGTCCCCACATACCGGCTCCCCTAGAGTGCAAGGGAGCATAGCGATGTCGTCGTCATGCCTCCTCGCAAAGGCCCGGTGGTCATAGGAACATGACTCTCCTTTGTGCTCCCGTATGGCCCTGGTAGAGAGTAAGCATGAACACTCGTCAAGAAGTTCATTCGAAGCCCAAGGGTACAAGTCTTTGGGACGAACTCTGGAGGAAGCAGCGTGAGATGACATTCTTTAACAAGATTAGGACTGCCAGAAATGCAAGAGTGGAGTAAGGGGAGCGAAGACTAGAAGAACCCTTCGACAGAGAAGAAAGGGTGCAAGAAGAAAGGGTGCAAGAAGGAAGGGTGCAAGAAGAAAGAACGCAAGTAGGTTATGAAGAGTGAGAAAATGATGAAGATAGTTCCAGAGCTTGAAGAGCTAAATAAAGCGGTTAGAGCGCCAAACAACGTGAATGGATGCACCGCACGATTGATACACGTGGCAGAAGACGAAAGGATGACGCTGGCACCGCTGGTTTAAATCAGAAAACGTCGTATCAGCAGAATATCCAGTGGTACGATGTGCCGTCGAAAGTGAGTCAGGGATACAGCAGGAGTCAGAAAATGGAATGACTAGATGCCCCATCAACCATACAAGCAGCGCCACGTGGATCAAGTCGAATGACGGAATATCCCATCAGCTATACAAGGAGCGCCACGTGGATGACACAGATAAGGCCTTGGGCTTTTCGCTGCCATCAGGCATCGACCAAGGCAAGAATCAGAGTCAATGTCGAAGTAAAGGTAACGCCCGAGGCGTCGCCCGGAAGGATGTGAAGGGCGACACCAGCGTGAGACGTCACGGGCGTCGCCAACCCAAATATCGACTGGCGTCGCTTCCCCGATACCCACAGGTAGGAAAGACTGTGGAGGGAGACGAAAGTGAAGGAAGCAGAGTTAGTTACTGGCGTTGTTTCCCCGATACCCACAAGTAGGAAAGACTGTGGAGGGAGACGAGATCGCCAAACGCCAGCAAATCACTGGCAGGGTGTTCCCCGATACCCACAGGTAGGAAAGACTGTGGAGGGAGACGAAATCAAAGAAGGCAAAGCTAGACACAGGCGTCGCCTCCCCGATGCCCATAGGTAGGAAAGACTGTGGAGGGAGACGAGACCGCCAAACGCCAGCAAATCACTGGCAGGGCGTTCCCCGATACCTATGGGAAGGAAAGACCATGGAGGGAACAGACCCCCCTGATGGAGGAAGGCCCAAGCTCACCACACTATGAAAGCCAAGCTTCCAAGACTAAGACCGTCTAGCCATGATGGGAGCGTCTAGCCTCAAAAAGGAGTGTCTAGCCATGATGAGGAACGTCTAGGCCATCAAGTGGAGCGGCTACATAAGGAGCATCTATGAGGAGTCCTAGACCGTCTAGCTTCACATATACATGGGCCAAGCTACGGTTTTGTGAAGAGAAGGCTTTGTTGCATAAAGGCCCATTAGGGGTACTTAGTAAATAGAGTAGTGTAGAAAGCATATTTGAGTGAAACTTTCTAGAAGCTTTCCATGTGCTCATTTGTGCACCCATGTGCCATGTGCACCCATGTGCTTCACATTTACATTTCATTTGGCTAGCATTAGGGTTGCATTATGGTCCTCCTTAGCCTATAAAAGGAGGAGCCTACACCTTGTATTTTCAAGTTTATTGTGAGTAAAGTTATGCTGCCAATTTGTGCTCAACTTTGCTTCTCCCTAGAATCCTAGGCTCTAAACTTCAATTCCTTCATCTTTTCCCTTGAGCTGGCCGAACCACTCAATACCCATACTTAACATGCACCTACAAGATCAACACCACTCTTAGGAGGATCTTGCTCACTCTCATTCATTGCTTCCGCCCCATACTCTACATTGATTCAAGAAGAACTTCATGAAAATGCCATCATTTGGTATCATGAGCTTTGGTTCTTCAAGATGAGTAGCTCCTTGTCTTTTAAATTTTAGTTCTTCTTTATTTCATATTGTCATTTACTTTCCTTACTTGTCTTGCTGTTTTTTACATTTTAATTTGTTCTTGGTGTGCTTTGTGGAAGATCCAACCGAAGCACTCTTGTTCATTTGATCTTGAACAAGTTCTTGTGCAATTTGTGATAGGATTCCATACACCTTTGTGTTGCTATTTTCTTTTAGGCTTTGAGTCTTTATTGCTTTCATTATTTTGGTTCATATTATGCTTTGAGTCTTTAATTTTCTGAATCTATACATGTTTTGTCAAGTCATGTTCATCCATATTGTCAACAATTCATAGTAGTCCTTTTGTTTGGCTTAATTGTTTCTTGATTTTGGGTCTCTTTATTTTGCTTGAATCTGCTGTTCTTTGCTCCTTTGATGCCTTTTTAATTTTTAGTTTGAGTTCATATTGTGTTTAGATCATACACAATTCTATTTCACAAATTTCCATTGTGTCTAAACTTTGGTATCTTGCTGTTTTTGTTTCCAGTTTTCAGATTCCCCTGTTTTCACCTTCTCTGTTTTGGCTGTTTTAACCCAGAAAAATATTTCCACTCATAGGAAAATTCTGATTCTCTGGAAAATTCAAAAAAATTCAATTCTAAAACTGGCTCAAGAAGAGAAATCACAAAATTCAAAAAAATCAAAAAAAACTCATGCATCCCATTCTAAAAGTAATGAGACTCTAGGGGAGGGAAGCCTTAGAATTAATGACTATTACCAACCACCCCCTAGAAGAACTAGACAAAGGGAGCAAGAGAGCCCAAAGGAAGTAAGGGTAGACCTACCCCATTTCTATGGTAAGGAAGACGTAGAGGCCTACCTAGATTGGGAGATGAAAGTAGAGCAACTCTTTGCTTGCCATAGGGTGAGTGAAGAGAGGAAGGTACCCTTAGCAACCCTTAGTTTCCAAAGCAATGCCATGTATTGGTGGACCTCTCTAGAGAGAGACCGACGTCTTCATAGGGAGCCTTCCATAGAATATTGGAATGACCTTAGGGGAGCCCTAAGACGTCGCCACATACCTTCCTACTACCATAGGGAGTTGATGGACAAGCTCCAAAGACTCCAACAAAAGAACTTAAGTGTGGAAGAGTATAGGCAGAAAATGGAGCTCTACATGATGAGAGCATCCATTAGAGAGGAAGAAACCACCACCATATCTAGGTTTCTAAGTGGGCTCAATCTTGAGATAAGGGATAGAGTAGAACTATTACCCTACCAAGACTTGAATGATTTGGTTCAACTTTGCATTAAAGTTGAACAACAAAATTTGCGCAAAACTTCAAGTCAAAGGGTGGGTTCTTACTCCAATTCTTATCCCAAGAAAGACTTTAAAAGGGAGGGTAGTACACCTAGAGAGGAATCCAAAGAAACTACCAAACCCTTAGTAAAAGATGCCTCCACCCCATACATCCGTGCTAGGGACACCAAGTGTTTTAAATGTTTTGGAAGAGGGCATGTGCAAGCACAATGTCCAAACCAAAGGGTTTTGTTTTTAAAGGGAAGAGATGAGTACACAAGTGGTGAGGATGAACCTAGTACACAAGGAAAGGGGGAAGGAGAGAGGATAAATCCTTTGGAGGGGGACTTATTGATGATTCAAAGAATCCTCCACAATCAACCTAGTGCATCCATTGAGACACAACGAGAGAACATTTTTCATACTAGATGCAATATTTTAGAAAATATATGCTCTCTTATTGTGGATGGTGGATCATGCTGCAATTGCTGTAGCACTAGATTGATTGAAAAACTAAAACTACAAGTAGTTCCTCATCCAAAACCGTACAATTTACAATGGATCAATGAGGATGGAGAACTACATGTACACAAACAAGTGGAAATCGAGTTTTCTATAGGTAACTACAAAGACAATGTTTTATGTGATGTAGTACCTATGGAAGCTTGCCACATCTTATTAGGTAGACCATGGCAATTTGATAAGAAAACCTCGCATAATGGTCTAACTAACGAGATTTCTTTCATCCACAAGCACAAAAGGTTTGTACTTAGTCCTTTACCACATTCCCAAGTGGTAAAAGACCAAATACAAATGAAACACAAAAGGGATGAAGAAAAAATAGAAAAAGAGAAAATTTTTGGGAAACAAAAGGCGTGGGAGAATAGTGTTCCTTCCCACAAGGTCATTCAACAAGTCAAGCACATAGAAAATACCTTTACAAACATGCTTCTTGTTGAACAACCTAGCCTTTCCTTTTGTAAAGGAACACTTGCAAGCATAAGCACAAAAGAAAAGTCTTTAAAAGAAGCTTGCATAGATCAAGACTATTTCTCAAATGTGTTAAGATATCCCCAAGGGAATGACAAGTTATCTATAAGCACCTACCAATTTTTGTATAAAGTAGTGCCTAGAACAACTTGCCATGTCTTATTGAGACAACCATTGCAAAATGTACAAATTTTCATAAACCATGGTTGTACCAACGAGACTCTCTTTGCACATAAGAGAAAAAGTCTACAAGAAGGAGAACTCATGGGACAAATGAGAGTTGATAAAATTCTAGAGCTTTTAAGAGGAAAACTTTTGTCACCCATGAGAAAAGAAGTTCAAAGACATTACTTTAGGTATACCTCTTGTTTTCAAACTACACCTAAAGCGAAGTCCCAAGAACTCTATCCTCCTTCACCTTTTGTAAAAAATCCTTGGGAAGACACACATTTCAAATTAGATCTTCCTAGGACGACAAAAGGTCTTTTTCCATTTTTCATGGATGTGGATAAACTCATCCTAAGAAACGTGACAAGCTTCCATGATTTATTCTCAAATGAAAGAGCTACAACATTTGCAAACATAGCTCTTCTTTTTATGCTTCACGAAGTCATGAAAGACACTCACAAATCTTGGGATAAGAATCTTTTTCCTTATAAGCATGCATACAATGGAGTAGTTCACAAGATTACTCATATTTATCCATTTGAAGTTGTATGTGCCCAATGTCCTCTTACCATTTTAAATTTGTTACCATCTCTTAAAAGGCTTATGCCTAAAGGAAAAGTAACTACTTTTGGAAAATTTAGAAAATATAAGAGGATTAGAGAGCACGTACAACCCTCAAAAGAGAGGTATTGTGAGAAGTTGGCCAAAACAAGAGAAAAACAAAAATGGCAACTTCACACACTTCTTTGTTCTCCAAAGGCTCACCCTAACTCCTTTGCTTTGTTTCAAGATTCACATAGGTTGATATTTGATCCTGGAGGACACATCTTGACGAAGCAAGAGGCTGCTATCCGAGATCAAGAAAGCAAATCTGAGGATAGATCTTCTCAAGACGGAGGAGATGATGGACACCATCCAGCCACAACCATTCCCTTAGCAAAAGCCTTGGATTTGAGGACAAATCCTTTTCAAGAGGGAGGGGATGATGGAGGAAGGCCCAAGCTCACCACACTATGAAAGCCAAGCTTCCAAGACTAAGACCGTCTAGCCATGATGGGAGCGTCTAGCCATGATGAGGAGTGTCTAGGCCATGAAGTGGAGCGGCTACATAAGGAGCATCTATGAGGAGTCCTAGACCGTCTAGCTTCACATATACATGGGCCAAGCTACGGTTTTGTGAAGAGAAGGCTTTGTTGCATAAAGGCCCATTAGGGGTACTTAGTAAATAGAGTAGTGTAGAAAGCATATTTGAGTGAAACTTTCTAGAAGCTTTCCATGTGCTCATTTGTGCACCCATGTGCCATGTGCACCCATGTGCTTCACATTTACATTTCATTTGGCTAGCATTAGGGTTGCATTATGGTCCTCCTTAGCTTATAAAAGGAGGAGCCTACACCTTGTATTTTCAAGTTTATTGTGAGTAAAGTTATGCTGCCAATTTGTGCTCAACTTTGCTTCTCCCTAGAATCCTAGGCTCTAAACTTCAATTCCTTCATCTTTTCCCTTGAGCTGGCCGAACCACTCAATACCCATACTTAACATGCACCTACAAGATCAACACCACTCTTAGGAGGATCTTGCTCACTCTCATTCATTGCTTCCGCCCCATACTCTACATTGATTCAAGAAGAACTTCATGAAAATGCCATCACCCCCTCTAGCACTCAGCGTTTTAGACACCCGAGGACGATACGGTGCTGCTGTAGCAGGCCTCTCCTTAGGCGTGGGCGCCGAGAGTTGAGGATCAGAGAAAGGACCTTTCGGTATCAGAGACGTCCCGTGGACGATGTGGCGTCACTAACTGAGCCTCTTCATGGGCGTGAGGGTTGACGTGCAACCTTTCCCAATCATACAAAATCGCCCAACAAAGTGAAAGAAATGGGCGAAACACAGATAAAATAGTCGAAGCGCGTGCAGGGAAAAGATGAGAATGAGGTCGCATAAGCAGAATCGTATGTGGCAAGAACATAAAGGCAATCATACGAACATCCCAAATCAGTAACAAGAGTACGGATAGCTCAAAGAATTACAAATTTTAACAGATAAAGGCAAAAATGAAGGAAAGGTATAAAGCAGTTAAGCGTAAAGCTGAAGGTGGTGGTTGAGAGGCAGCGGTTCAGTCATCCACGTCCATGGGCACGACCTTCCCGTCGACGACATGATGCAAGGGGTCACAGTTCGAAAGGTTGATGCCAGGATTCTCGCAGGACGCCTGGGTCAGGGCCTCTTGGAACCCCTCCTCGAAAGTACCTGCCATCTCCTGGATAAGAGACTTTTTCTCCTTCTCCAACTCCTCAATGGCGGCATCTCCAGAGGTCACCTGCTTCTCCAGAGCCTCTTTCTCCACGCGAAGCCGGCTAACCTCGACCTGTAGTTTGTCGTAGTCAGCTCGGAGAAGGTCCATAGCTTTGGTCTGGGTGGTCATCTCCCCCTCCATCCGCTCCATCTTGGCAGCCTGTTCGCAGCAACGGTCCTTCAGGTCCTTTTGAGTTTCCGCATCCGCTTTGACCAATTCCTGAAGACCCGTTACCTGTACTTGGAGAGCAACCTCCCGAGTGTAGAAGCCAGCCTGGAGCTCCAATGCCTCTGCCAGTTGCCTCTCTGTTTCCGCTTTGGACTCTTGTATTTGTTTCAGGGAAGTTTGATAGGCTTCGTTCTGGCATCCCAGGGTCCTCATTTCCTCTTCCAGGGTAGTTGCCTTTGTTTCCAAGGCCTGGAGAGTTTGAGCTTGCAAGACCGCGTTTCTGGCCTGGGAGCGCCATTCGAGAGCCACCGCCAAGAAGGCCCCAAGTAGAAAGGCATGCCTTCCCTCCTGTCGGTACCCTCTGGCATAGTCCCACCACTGAAACCCCTCATCAGATGCATGATTGGAGGAGGGATGGCGATGAAATCGGGGGCGGCAGCGTCGGGAGCCGGGGAAGCAGTGGTTTCTGGCGGCCGCGGAGGCGGGGCAGACTCGGTGCCTTCGCCCTTTTCCTCTTCGAGTGTCAGGGGAGGGAGTGAGGTTGCACTCGGAGGGTTGTCCATGAAGGGGTTCCCCCCCTGCGGCGACGTCTCTACCAGAAGAGGAACCCGCGCGGATTTTCTTCTTCTGAAGGGTGCCACGCCTTCTGAGTCCTCATCATCTGATAGAATCTCCAAAACCCTTTTTCCCTTGTCAAGAGGGGTTGGAGCCGGTGGCGAGGCTGCAGCTAGGGGAACGGCGGCGATAGGCGAAGGAGAGTTGGGAATTGGAAGCGTTTCAGGACCAGGTGGAGATGACGGAGGCGGGTTAGAGGGAGCTTCAGTAGTGAGGGGAGGTGGCGGTGACATGGTCGGTGGGGGAACAGGATCGGCAGCAGGGGTGGAGGAGGCGCCCGCCCTGGCGGCACGTGCCTCCTTCATTGCCTTCGCCAGCATCATTCTCTTGGAAACACCCATCACCGATCCTACATCAAGACAGGCCAAACAGTAAGGGTTAGTACTAAAGCAGCTATGTGAATTCACGATACATGAAAAGACGTGAAATGCAAGTAACATTGTACAGCGTAAAACGAGCATAATAGTATGGGGAAACAAACACTCGATGGCAGGCTGTTCACAACAAGAAAGATGAGGGAAGAGCCCCTTACCAAAATAGGTTGTCAGGGCGTGAGCATTGTACTCGCTAGCGACCAGCTTCAAGGTATCAAAGACGATCCCCAACCCCGCCAAGGCTTTGCTTACCTCCCTATCGGCGGGAGATAGCTCCTCCAGGGTTTTGGCCCTGAGCAATTTAAGGCGCTCCGTCCAATAAAAGGGGGAAGCCATCCAAAGCTGTAGGATCGTGCTTGGCGCTGTACACCTTGAAGAATTTCCCTTTCCAGTTTTTATAAGAATTCTGGAAAAGGGATAGGAGGATCATGCCTGCGATCCCGAAAAAGCTTACCCAGAAGCTTTTCCCCTGTTTCTTCACCTCAAAGAAATGCAGAAAGATGTCTACGGAAGGGGGAATGCCCAGGTATCCACAAAGAATTTGAAAGCCCCTCACGAATGCCCAGCTGTTGGGATGAAGCTGGGCGGGGGCAGTGTTGATCTCAGTAAGAAGCTCTCGTTCGAAGGGAGTGAACGGGAGACGCACTCCTACGCGCTTGAACACGGTCTGGTACATGAAGAAAAAGGTTTTCCCTTTTCTAGGTCTGTCGTCCAAACAAACAGGTTCCCCAGGCCTGCCGGGACGGACGGAAATGTGGGCGTCGTGGGTGCGGCAGAAGGCGTTAAAATTGTACAAATGAGGATCCCCCCGGTGAGCTTCCAGGTCCTGGAAGGAAGTCTGGCTGGTGCACTCGCTCAGGATCTCGTCGGGGGCCCAGGGGTAGAAGGCTTTGTAGTTGGACTCGGGGGTCGTGGGAGAAGGATCAGGCTCCGCGTTCGTGCGCGTCATGGTGAAAATAGATAGCTGGAGAAAGAAGAGAAGAAAAAGGGTTTAGCAAGTTTCGCCATGGCAAGAAGGGGAAAGAACCCCAGGAAGCGTCACCCACGCGAGAAAAATCAGAGGAGGAAGAAGAAGCGGAGAAATGCAGTAATAACGAGAATAACAACAGTCCCAGGCAGTTCAATGAATCCTATAATGCGATGAAAGGGAAGAGTCGCGAATGCTCGAGATCGTACCTTTGTTGTTGGAGTGGAGGCAGTAGACGAGCGCAGCAAGGAGAGAATCGCGATTGCAGAAGAGATTGTGAAGGCGATGAAGAGCGTGGAGTTGCAGAGCGGATGAATGTAACAGTAGGGTAAGCGCGGGGTTTGGAGTAACTTAAACGTTACATCTCGCAACTCGAGAGGCGCTAACCTAAGGCCGTGGGATCGCGCCACGCGTCAGAGGATCAATTACTCAAGGGAAACGCAAAGGTCCCTGGAGGATGGCCACGCGATGGGCCACGTGGCGGGCGATCAAGGGTAGCCCAAAAGGTATTATCATCCTCATTTCAGGGGATGTGCAATCAGTCATTAAGAGTGCCCCTGTGGTTCAGAAAATGTCACGTCAGTAATTCGAAAAATTGCTGAGTCAGCAGGGAATGGCACGTCACCGGGAGGGCACGTGGACAGCGTAGGCGAGGCTTTAGCCTTTACGCTGAAGACAAGTCTTCAGCTTAAGACTGGGGGGCTTGTGTACCGTCCCGTACCCGGGCGTTGACTAAGTCAAAGTCAAAGTCAACGCGAGGCGTCGCCTAGCTGGAGAGACGCCAAGAGGAAACGTCGCCAAGGCAAGGCGTCGCCTAGGTGAAGGCGTCGTCTCGCTGGAGAGACGCTAAGAGGAAGCGTCGCCAAGGCAGGGCGTCGCCTAAGTAAGGGCGTCGCCCAACCAAGGTGTCGCCAGATCAAACAGCGCTAAAGTAAGGCAATCGCGGTGTGGTTCCCCGATACCCATGGGTAGGAAAGACCATGGAGGGAGCGACGCCGTGGGAAGGCCTCAGGTCCCAATAGCACGGGGCAGTAGTAAAGAGAAGGAAAAGGTGGCTTCAAAGCCATAGTAATAGTACCAGTGAAGGGCAGCCTGACTCGTGAAGTGCTCCTGCCGCCCCAGAGACGCCTGTGGGGCAGATACGACTCAAGAGGAAAGTCACGCCCAGGGCAACCGGGTGCAGAGTACAAAAGGAAGGCAGATACGCTCTCAAAGTAAGTGACTAGATACTTGGGGGCACGAGTTGGCACCCAAAAAGTCACCCCTAGCGCAGTAGCACTCCCAGCAGGAGCACTCACACGTAGAAACGTCCCCAGGTGGGCAGGAGCGCCCCCGGATGGGGTCATGGCGTCGTGAGGCCCTCCACGTGTACGACAGCCATGCCAGAATAGAAACACCTTTCAGTCAGGTGCCAGGTAATTAAAAGTCATTCAATACAGTTTCCCTTTTTAGCATTCAGGTACTATAATGGCTCCCGAGCGTTTCAACGTCTTAAATGCGCTACGTTTTCTAATTAAGCGCTTTAATGAGCGCGTTACGTTTGTGATTAAAAGCGCTTTAAGACGCTTTAAATGCTTGGGTAGTTTAAATAGCGCGGAGAATGTTGGATAAAGGGTTGGAACTTTCGGCAAATTTACCAGAGAACTCTCTAGTTGCTTGCTCGTGCTTCAAGGTTACGTACAAGTGACTGGGGAATATTTTGCCTGAAGGAGACAACACACACATATACACAGTCCTTTTACCACCTTCAGAGTGCCATACGCGGTGCTCAGACACGTAGGTGGACAGTTTTTGGTGTTTCTTGCTGGCTGACTTGAGCGTCGGAGTGCACACGGCCGCTAGGGCGCCTTTTTGTCCTCTTTTTTGCAGGAATCCACGAGCAACCAGTGGGAAGGAGTCCCTAGCTGACGGTTGAGGTCGCGCACGAAGACGTCCCGGTCAACCGGACGGAACAGTACTCTTCTTTAAAGAAAGTGATTCACATAGCCATCAAGGTGGAATCATATCTTTTGAAAACAACTTTCAAAACTACTCATGATGATGGTTTCTCCAACTATTCTAGGAAGGGTGCAAACAAACTTTCTTCTCAAAATTCTTCTTCAAATTTTTCCAAACAAACCACTTCTCCAAAAAAAGTTTCTATTCCAAATCCTTCTACTCCTAAGTCACCTACCAAAACTTCAAAAATGAAATGTTTTAAATGTTTAGGTTTTGGGCACATAGCTCTTCATTGTCCACTAAAACAAACCTTAATGATAAACAAGGTAAAACAAGACCTAACTCAACCTCCTACCACAAGTGACAATGAAAAAGACAACGAAGGCCAATTTGACATGGGTCTTATCCTTTCATCTCCAAGGTGTTTTCCTTCCTTATCTTTTTTCATTACCCAAGGTTCCTACTTATACACCATATTGGATAAAGAATGTTAACGATAATTTTTTCATAACTTATAGTTTTCCAAATAATATCATTTCTAAACAATCTTTTCCAACATGGTCTGTGTATAGAACATCTTTTTCTGAACTCCCAACATTTCAACATACTAAGTCATGTTTGCCTATTTCTTCTTGTATTCTCTTATCTAATTGCAAACTGGCTTTGTTTTATGCAGGAGTACTGAATTCGTGGACGAATTCTCTCCAACTTGGGGAGTATGATGAGAATCAAAAAGATGTTATCAATAGAAGAAATGGACAAGGGCCAAAGCATTTAAAGTTCTTCTTATTAGTCTTTGCAAAAGATGAGGCCCAAGACCAAAGCCCAAGCCCAAGAAAGCCCAAGTCCAAACCATGAGGGGCACGGCCAAGCATTAAATAAAAGAGCATCATTTGAATTACTTTTGTATAGTTGTAGGAGGTGTGAATATTAAATAAAGAGTGTGAATAGTTAGGGGGGTGTAGACGCAATTTTAGGAGGTGCTAAAAATAGGAAGTGGATCACACTTACTTCATGACTAGGTGGCACCAATTTGAATTAGATTTAGAGGGAAATTTGAATTTCATTAGCTTTACATTTCAGCACCTCTAAAGATTATAAATAGAGGTGTATGCTCTTGTAAAATTCAGATTGGAAAAATAGAGTAAAGTTACTATGCTCCATTTGTGAGTGATTGTGAGACTAGTTCTCCTTTTCCTTGTCTTATCTTGTGATGCATTGGGAGCATTCAAGTGGCGGCAAATCTGCACTTATCTTGGAACATTCATCATCCAAGTGGCGTGTCCATTCCCAATCCTTGCTTCAATCACATAAGTCATCTTCCTTCATCTTGTTTTTCAATTTCAATCTGTTATTTTGTTTCTAGGTTTTGTTCTTCAATTTTAATCGGTGCATTTTGTTCTTTTGATGATTTCAATCGGTAGATTCATTTCTTCTTTCAATTCTGTCTAGTTTTTGCAATTTACACATTTCAATTGTGTTTCTATTTGTGTTCTTGTTTTGTTCTTGCTTTCCTTTCAATTCCGCCAAGTGTTTGTGATAAGGACCTGGCACTCATGATGTATATGAGTTTGGCTCTTCATTTGGATGGCTTTGTCCTCCATTGATTTGTCCTTAAGCTTCCTTAAAGTGTTGTTTCTTAACAAAGTGCCTATGCAACTCATATCATAAGCCCACACAATTCTTGGTACTTCTTCTGCCCACGCCCCTTTAGCTTTCTCTAGTCTTCGCTTCAACCCCCTCAGCAAAATTCTATTCGCGGACTCTACCTGCCCATTCGTCTGGGGGTGTTCGACTGACGCGAACACTTGCTTGATTCCTACCTCTGCGCATAACTTGCTCATTTCCAGGCTTGCAAACTGGTGCCATTGTCTGAGATGAGAGGCCTCGGCACACCGAAGCGGCATACAATATTCTTCCATACGAAATGTTGTACCTTATGCGCAGTGATCTGGGCCACTGGTTCTGCCTCTATCCACTTCGTGAAGTACTCGATGGCGACTATCAAGTACTTCATCTGCCTTATCGCCAGAGGGAAAGGCCCCAGAATATCGATTCCCCATGTGTGGAAAGGCCACGGGCTGTAAATCGATATCAACTCCCCTGGAGGCGCCTTGTGCCAGTCAGCATGCATCTGACACTGCTTGCATCGCTAGGCGTATCTCACACAGTCTTCTCTCACCGATGGCCAATAAAACTCCGCGCGAATCACCTTGGAAGCTAGTGATCTTCCCCCTACGTGGCTTCCACAAATCCCCTCGTGGAGTTCCGAAATGATCCTCGTACACTCATCGCCACTCACACATGTAAGAATTGGGTGCGTGAACCCATGCCTAAACAGCACTCCATTAACGAGAGTATAGCTTGCAGAGTTCTTCTTTATCTTCTTTCCCTCTCCAGGCTCTGCTGGGAGAATCCCATCTGCAATGTATCGCCTATAAGGCGTCATCCACGTGTCCCTTTCCTCCAAGGCACATACTTGCACACACTTCTCTTCCTTGGGCGAGGCCGCATAGGTGCTGATGCAGGGTGTCCTCGCCGTATCTTGAATCAAAGAGCGATGGCTCATTGGCTTTCCTCTTGCTGCACTGATGTGAAGAACATCAACCCTATTATCTGCCATAAAGTTTCGCGGTGTCTTGAGCGTTTCTTGGATGACTGTCCTCTGCCTTCCCCCCTTGCCTGAGCTGGCCAACTTGGCAAGCAGGTCAGCTCTGGCATTTTGTTCTCTTGGGACATGCACCAGCTCAAAAGCGACGAAAGCTCCCTTCAACACTTCGACATACTTCAGATACGTCGTCATCTGTGGATCCTTTGCTTGGTACTCCCCTGTTACCTGCTCTGTGACCAATTGGGAATCACTCTTCGCCAAGAGGCTTTGCGCGCCCATTTCCTTGGCCAAGAGCATTCCAACAATTAGAGCCTCACACTCCGCTTGGTTATTGCTTGCCTTGAAGGCGAAGCGTAGCGCTTGCTCGATCAACACCCCGTTGGGTCCCTCCAAGACTATTCCCGCGCCACTCCCCTGTTGATTGGAGGACCCATCAACTGAGAGCATCCACTGTGATCCTAACTCCACCTCTTGGGGGGCACCTCCTGGTGAGAGCTCTGTAACGAAATCTGCGTAGACTTGCCCTTTGATGGATCCCCTGGGCTCGTACTGGATATCAAACTCTGACAGCTCCACTGCCCAACAAACCATCCTCCCAGCGACATCTGGCTTCTGAAGCACCTTCTGAATGGGGAGGTCCGTCACCACCACCACTGTGAAGCTATGAAAATAGTGGCGGAGCCTCCTAGCCGATAACACCACTTCCAGTGCCGCCTTCTCCAACGACTGGTACCTCGACACTGGGCCTTGCAACACTTTGCTTACAAAATAGATGGGTCTCTGCACTTAATCCTGCTCCTGGACCAGCACAGAGTTGATAGCCCACTCAGTCACTGCGAAGTACAAGTGAAGGGGGACACCTGCCCGTGGCTTGCACAGCACCGGAGGTGTCGCCAAGTACTCCTTTAGCTTAAGGAATGCTGCTTCGCACTCATCTGTCCATGCAAAACGGCTATTCCTCTTGAGGCACTGGAAGTAGGGGTGGCCCTTCTCACCTCCAGCAGACACAAACCTTGATAAAGTTGCCATCCGCCCAGTCGGCTACTGCAGTTCTTTTACTGAGGTTGGGCTCCTCATGGCAATGATACCCACACACTTATCAGGGTTCGCCTCTATTCCCCTCTCTGTGAACATAAAGCCCAAGAACTTACCCGCCTCAACCCTGAAGACGCACTTCTCGGGGTTCAGCTTGAGGCGGTACTTTGATATGGTGGCAAACAACTCTTCCAGATCCGCTGTGTGCCGCCCCCTCTTATGCGAGGTCACCACCATGTCATCCACATAGGCCTGGACGTTCCTTCCCAGCATGGGTGCAAGAACCTTGTCCATTAGCCTTTGGTAGGTGGCGCCCGCGTTCTTCTGCCCAAACGGCATCACCTTATAGCAATAACTACATGTCTCTGTCATGAACGCCATTTTGCTCTCATCCCTGGGGTGCATCTTTATCTGGTTGTACCCCGAAAATGCGTCTAAGAAGCTCAGCATCTTGCACCCTGAAGCGCTATCTACCAATGCGTCGATGCTGGGTAAGGGGTACGAATCTTTAGGGCACGCCTTGTTTAAGTCCGTGAAGTCGACGCACATTAGCCATTTTCCATTCGCCTTCTTCACCAAGACGACATTGGCCAGCCACTCAGGGTATTGGATCTCCCTGATGTGCCCAACACTTAGCAATTTCTTCGTCTCCTCCTGCACGACGAGGCGCCTCTCCTCGTTGAACTTCCTCCTCCTCTGTCGTACAGGGCGAACCTTGGGATCCATGGTGAGGTGGTGGCATAAGAAGTCTGGGTCGATGCCTGGCATGTCCGAGGCGGACCATGCGAAAGCGTCTAGGTGGCGCGAGATCATCGCCGCCACTTCATCCTGCTCCTCATGGCTCGGCAAACGTCCCAACTTGAATACCTTGCCCCCTATCTGCCTCTCCACCACGTTGTCTACTGGTTGGGGTCGCCTGTCCCGCGCACTTTCCGCACGAGACTCGCTTTTGCTGCATTCTATTACAGGCGTCGCCCCATCAGGTGCTTTAGGCGTCGCCTCCTCTGATGCTTCTCCATGGGCGAGGCCCCCTCATATACTTCTTCCATGAGCGAGGCCTCCCGATGTGCTTCTTCTAAGCGCCCGTATTCCCTAGGCGTCGCCTCCGCGTGTGAGGCTTCGACAGGCGTTGACTCCGCGGGCGTTGCCTCATCAAAGGGCTCTACCTCCATCGGCGTATCCGAAGCAAGCAGGTGTTCCATCACCATGACCACGCCCCTCTTCATTTTTAAGCTATTTTCATAGCATTTTCGGGCCTCTTCTTGATAAGATTTGATCACGATCACCTTGCCACTAAGGTCTGACAGCTTCATCTTCATGTGGCGCGTGGAGGCCACTGCTCTTAGCCTATTCAGCGCTGGTCTACCCAGCAGAATATTGTAAGCTGAATTGGCATTGACTACCAAGTATCAAATGCTCTCTGTATGGGACGTCGTTCCGTCCGTGAACGTCGTCCTTAGCTCCAAGTAGCCTCGTACTTCCACTTGGTCCCCTGCAAACCCATACAAGCATCCAGTGTAGGGCCTCAGCAGGTCAGGGGACAACTGAAGTTTGTTGAAGGTCAACCAAAACATGATATCCGAAGAACTGCCCTGGTCGACGAGAACTCTATGCACCTTTCTCCCAGCTGTGACAACCGAAATGACCACGGGGTCATTGTCATGTGGGACAACATCACGTAAATCAGCTTTCGTGAACACCAGGTCTGTCTCCCATGGATCGTTCGAACCCTCTCCAGCAACTAAATTCACTGACCTCACATACCTCTTGCACTGAGAGGCAGTGGGTCCTCCTTCTGAGAAGCCACCAGAAATGGTGTGTACCTCTCCGTGCATTGGCATTTCATGTGCCTGATCTTCCTCTGGCACTGCCAAGGCCACGGCCGTAGCAGATTCGGCCAGGTAATCTTTCAGAAATCCATTTTTCACCAGCTCATCTAACTGATCGCCCAGCGCCAAGCAGTTGTTGATGTGGTGTCCAAATGCCTCGTGGAACTCGCACCACGAGTCTTTGTGAGGTCCCAACACTTTATCTGTCTTCACTGGTGGCCTCAGCCTGTCAGCTATGTTTCGCACAACAATAAGATCTTTAAGCTCCACCACGAAATTGTGCCTTATCGGCATGTTCCCTTCCCTCGCCGGCCTGTTTCCCTCTGCTCGACCCCTAGCTTGGGGCCTCCTCGCCTCGTATGGGCGTCTCCTCTCCTGGTTCTTCCTTTCCGTCGTTGCCTCGTTGACCCTAGTGGGTTGTGCACGCGACGGTGCTCTCGGGCGTGTGGGTGCAACGCTTGTGCGCTTCTCGCACACCTCGCCCTCAGTGTCGATGTGTTCCACAACACGACGCCTTATCTCAGCAAAAGTTCGGAGGCGGTTGCGAATGATTGACTCACAGAAAGGCCCAAGGCACACCCCTTTTCTGAATGCGTAGAAAATCATGGGCTCCTTCGTGGTGCCAACCTTCACCACCTGAGCCCCAAAGCGATTGATATACTCCTTCAAGGTCTCGTCTTGATACTGCTTCACGTCAAACAAGTCATACGAGACTGGTGGTGGAGCCCTGTTTGCTAGGTACTGCTCCCTAAATAACTGGGAAAGCTGTGTGAACAATGTGATATGGCCATCTGGAAGACTGATGAACCAATCCATGGCCATGCCAGTCAGAGTGCTCATGAAGAGCTTGCACCTTACGGTGTCGGAGCCGCCTACCAGCATCATCTGCGTGTGGAACGCAGTGAGATGTGCTTCGGGATCTTCCATCCCAGTGAAGGTGACCTTAGGACCTACGAATGTGTTAGGAATTACCGCCTCCAGAATCGACTGCGAGAACAGTGTAGAGAATTCCCTTGGTGGAGTGAAACACTCGCGCTCATGTGCCTCACGTAGCTCTGAGCTGTTGCGCAACCTGCGGCGCAACTCCTCATTCGTACGACAGAGCTCTTCATTTCTCGCCTGAGACGCCGCAAGATCCGCCTGCATGCGCTCTTGTTCAACCTTCAATGCCGTCATTGCCTCTTGCAATCCCTGCATCATATCCATGACTTGCTGTATGGTCAAGTCTCCACTCTCTGCGCGCATCGAACTTTGCCTGGTGGTTCTCATCTTCAGCGATTTCTTGAAACTCTTCTAACGATTACAGCGGCTCTAACAAACTTATCCGGTGGAATCGCACGAGATTGCGAACGAACGGTGAAAACTTGGTGGAACCAAATAACGAACTGTTTAAACTTCCAGGAAATGAAGAAAACGATGGAAACTCGAACTGGACTGACAAACAATCGGTGGAAACTAAATTTAATCGGAACACGAACGGTGGAAACTACGAGCAACAGCGTATCTCTACCAAAACTTCAAACAACCCAAGAACAGAGGTGGTTCTTCAGCAACTCGAGGACTCCTTTGTCTTCAACTCAGATCTCCGCCTTGGGTCGTCATGAGAACCTGAAATGAAATGAGCAAAAGGCGCCCTCGCGGCCGTTTGCACTCCGACGATCAAATCAGCGAAGCAAGAACATCAAAACCTCCGTATCGGAGAACTGTAACTGAATCGTAACTAACTCTGATCTCTCTCTCTCTCTGAGTGAGTGTGTAAATTGATCAAAGTATGCAAATAATAAAACGTACCTTAGTAAACTTTCAGAGAAGCTTATATACCTTGATGTTTCAGTATTTACTGCCACGTGTCCTTCTGACTCAACCGCCATTCCACGTGGAATGCCTTACAGCGCTATAACCCAACTTAGGGAAACTCCAACGTGTAAGTCCTCCTTCTCTGGAGTGCATTTGGCGCGAGGGGTGACTACCTAGAGGCCAACTCATACGCCCCAGCTTCTAGTCACTCGCCTTGGGAGTGTATATGCCTTCCTCTCGTACCACGCACATGGTTCGCCCCTGGGCGTGGCCCTTCCTGGGTCGTATCTGTTCCAGGGATTCTCCAGAGGTTGCGTGCGTACTTCACGAGGCAGGCTACCCTCTGCTGATACTAGGACTATGGCTTTGAAGCCACCTTTCTCTTCTCTTTATCACTGTTCGGAGGTACTGGGGTCCGAGGCGTCCTTGCCCGTACCGTCGCCTCTTGGCGTGTCGTCCCCCCCGCGGTCTTTCCTACCCGTGGGTATCGGGGGATGACAACACCGAAACCTGAGTCTGCCAGCGCCTATCATGGCGACGCGTCTTCCTGGTGACGCCCATACCTGGCGACACCCAAACATGGTCGCGCCTGCCTCTGGCGACGCCTACTTCAGGCAACGCCCAAACTGGTCAACCTGTTGACTTTCTCCCCTGGGCCCCTTGGCAGGTCCTACCACGTGTTTGACTTTGACTTTGGTCAACGCTCGGGGACGGGACGATACAGTTTCCCTCAAATTTGAGATTTGTGTAGAACACTCTAATCAAATCTGAGTAGATGTTCCCCTTCATCTCCAAGAACTTTCTGAGAGATTGATCTTTGAGCAACTTCCTTACATTATCTAGCTTTTGGCTTTTCAGCCAATCAAAGGAAACAACTTTGGGGTTGTTTATCACCTTTGTGCGAGTCTTAAATCTATACCTTTCTATAATATCATTATCTCTAGAAAAACATCTTTCTAGTCTCCTTCCAGATCTTACTGCTCTGGTTTTAGCTCTCTTTGAGGTGGGAGGAGTTGAGTCCATGATGGCCAAAACAGGGGCAGAGAGAACTCACACAAAAAAGATTAAGACATGTTGCAAGAGATGTCTCAATTGGTTGTTCTTGTGAAACAGATCAACTGCAACAGATTTTAAAGCAAAAATAGAATCATATTGCATTCAATGACGTGAGTGGGTACCAAATTTTCAGAGAGAAAAGACTTGACCAAGCCCTGCACAGAAAACGTCAGAAAAAGCAGAAAATCACATGGTCATCACATGTGATCTTTGACTAGTCATGAAAGCTCTTCAATTTTCAAGATTTTGGAATATATTCCTTCATGACTTGTTGTAACTCCTTTCTGAACGTGATCAGCTTTCAACACAGGTTCATTGACCAAGGATTCTTTCGTTAATGTGATCTACAACAGACAAAAACTCAAAAACGTAATTAAATTGATTCCTTCACAGTGTTGTCAGACACAAAACAATCGGTTGTTTCGAGGAAACAATCGGTTGTTTTTCTGCAGCAGTAAAATTGATTTTGAATTTTTAATTATAAGCAGAAAGAATTCAAAGCGGATGAATTTGAACATTTTAAAAGAGATATTTAAACATGATTATGAACTTTGAACATGAATAAAGGCTAGAGATAAGGAAGGTCTTATCCTTTGTGATGATCCTTCATTGAGCCATATGCTTTTGATCAAGAAGCCTCTTTTTGACCATTGAGACCCTTTGGACAGATACAGAACATTGATTCAGTTTCAATGTGAACCTTTTTCTTCCAAGAACTTGATAAGATGACTCAGTCTCTCACACTTCTTTAGATTTCCTGCATAAACATGAGTTCAAACAAGAAGATTTGGTCCCTTTACAAATGTGGGTCCATTTGATTTCTTTTTCTCATTTGAAACCACACATCCTTTAGGAATCCATTTCATGAATCCTCTTGGAACAAAAAACTTTCTTATTTTGCAGAATCTAACCGAATGACCCTTTTTAATGCAGTAAAAGCATGTAACAACCGGTTGTTTCGACTTAACAATCAGTTGTTTTACTGGCTTTCTTGAATTTTTTTTTGAAAACTTATCTTGTTTGTTTTGTGGATTAAAACCTAAGCCAGCCTTTCCAAAAACACAGTTTTGAGATGCCAAGACATTCTCAAAGTTATATTTTCCTTTAGAAAGCTTATCCACATTACTTACAAGATGATGCACTTTCCTTTAAAGATTTTCACAATTTTCACAAATGAGAGTGTTACACTTGCAAGAAGAGTTTTTGAAATGATCTTCCAGATTTTTAAAATCCCTCTTTGATTTTTCCAGCTCTTCTTCAAGTGCCTTCACTCTCTTTTCAAGCCAGCTGTTAAGTTCTTTCAATCAGTTGTTTAAAAGAACCAATCGATTAGCTTCATCATGAGTTTCTTGAAAAGCTTCAAGCAATTCACTATAATTTTGTTCATTTAAAGAAGCACAAGAACTTACTTCACTTGAGCTGCAAGATTCATCTTCTCCTTCAGCAATCAAACATATGTTTGTTCTTTCATCTTCACTTGATGATGAACTTGATGAGGATACTTCATTCTCATCCCAAGCTATGTAGGCTCTTTTTGTCTTGCCCTTCTTTTCCTTGTAGCTAGGCTTTTTCTCCTTGCCTTCTTTGTTTGGACAATCTGCCTTTATGTGCCCTTGCTCACCACAACCAAAACAAGTATAGTTATTGGAATTAAAATCATTGGATTTCTTGTTTCCATACCTTTCTTTGTTGTTGTCTTTGTTGCGGTTCCTTTTCAAGAATTTGCTAAACTTTCTTGATAGCAAGCTAAGGTTCTCTTCATCACTATCATCACTAGATTCTTGCTTGCCTTTGTGTTTGACAACTTTCAAGGCAATACTCCTTACATGCTTGTCTTCGCTTTCTTGAACATTGAGTTGATTCATCTCTAACTCATGTTCCCTAAGCTTGCCAAACAAAGAGGCCATACTCAATGATGTTAGATTTTTAGATTCAGATATTGCAGTTACCTTAGGTTGCCATGCTCTATCAAGACATTTCAAAATCTTGATGTTTAGCTCTTCCTTTTCAAAGGTCTTGTCAAGGCTCATGAGATGATTGATGATGTGCGTGAATCTTTTATGCACTTCAACAATTCTTTCACCCTTGAGCATTGTGAACATCTCATACTCTTGGATTAGAGTATGCTTTCTAGCTCTCTTCACCTCATTGGTACCTTCATGAGTTACCTCCAAGGTGTCCCACATCTCCTTTACCGATTTGCATTGAGAGACCCTGAAAAACTCATCTGAATTCAAAGCAGAGGTTATTATGTTTTTAGCAGTACAATCAAAATTGGCCTTCTTGCTTTCAGAATCAGTCCATTGAGACCAAGGCTTTTCAATGGAAGATCCATTTTTTTCAAATTTTGGGACAAAAGGACCATTTTCAATTGCATCCTAAATACCTCTGCCAAGTGATTCCACAAAGATTTTCATTCTTACTTTCCAAAATTTTGGTAGTTCAAACCACAAAACAGAGGTGGTCTGTTGATTGAAGCACCTTCCCCAAAAGGTAGTCTATCAGCCATTAAAAAACAGTTTTAGGATCACACTTGAATAAGTTTTGATCTCGCAGGGGATTCGAACGTCGAAGGATTCGCCACGTCAAACTCTGTCTTCCGCAAGAACGCTCCAAGCACTCCACAAGAACTCCAAGCAAACCTGCGAAACACACCAAACGGCGCCTCTAGCGGCCGATTGCACTCCAACGCTCAAATCAGCCTCGCAAAACCACCAAAGAACTAAGAACTAAGAACTAAGAATCTCAGCGAGACTCGTGTGCACTCTGTGATTCTCTCTCTCTCTGTGTAAACTAGTAACTTGCAAGAATGAATCTTACCTCCCTCTGCATGAGCGCAAAATGCCTTTATATACTCTGTTGCGCGCCTAAGTTATCCGTGTACGAAGTAACTTAGCGCGTTTCTTCCACTAGGCGTCTCGTGCAACCTCAGCGTGAATACCCAATGTGGCTTGGCTAAGCGCACGCACCAGGCATCACCTACTGTGTGAACGATCACCTCTGCTTTGCACCATGCACGTTATGGGTTAAGAGAACACCGACCACCGACTGGCTTACTAGCTCTCTTAGGCCACTCTCGTGCACGGCACTACAAAGCACATAACTTCTCCTTTCTCTGATACTCTGCCACACAAGGCTCGTATGCAACGCTCTCGCTGGGAAACGTCCTTCGTTTCCAGCTTCACTACACACAACACGAAAACCTGATGACCATCGCTCACACCGGATGACCGATCGGTGCACCATAGCGCCACGCCCTCGGCTTCCAGGCGCTTATCTAGGTGCCGATCACGCATCCTCTCTGACCACCGTCCCCTGATCACCGATTACCACCCTGGGTGAATCATCTGCTTCCCTGGCCCACGTGTTCCACTAAGAACGGTCCACGTGGCTATCCTTAGCTGACGTCACCGACTACCGATGACCGACCGGATCAAGTTTCAAGAACCAAGCTCTGATACCAATTGTTAGAATGTATGCCTTTAAACTATAGGAGTGGGGGGGGGGGTGAATGGTTTAAAGAGGGTTTTCGCAAACTTTTAAGTCAAGAATGAAATTATTTCGAGAAACACTTGAATAAAAATTCAGTTTGCCAAAACACAAAGCAAATAAGCACAACACCAGAAAAACAATCGGTTGTTTCGCAAAAACAATCGGTTGTTTCGCAGAAACAATCAGTTGTTTATACCAGTTTGCAAATATAAAACTGAATTTAAATTTAAACCCAGAGCTACATCCAGTCTTCCCAGAAACCACTGGGGAATCCACTAAACAATCAACCCTAGATTACTTACAACACAACCAAAGAAGTGACATTGATCCCCTCAAGACACACACTTCCTTTGGTCAAGCACAACAACACTAAGAATGCTGATCT
Organism: Phaseolus vulgaris; assembly: GCF_051622355.1. NCBI lineage: Eukaryota > Viridiplantae > Streptophyta > Magnoliopsida > Fabales > Fabaceae > Phaseolus > Phaseolus vulgaris. The sequence goes on from NC_143502.1 coordinate 30,018,544, forward strand.
TGATCCCCTCAAGAACACACAACACTTCTCAGCAAACACACAAGGTTTCTTTCAAAAGATACAAAGGATTACACATGTTACAAAACAAATTTGAAATCAATACAAGATGAAAATCCTATCTCTCACTCTTTGATCAAAAGCAATCTCTTAAGCAATTCCCAACTTTTCAAAATCTCAATCTGTTGAAAAACTCAAATATGTTTTTCTGTATATAATCGAAGTTGTTGTTTGTTACCAAATGTTAACAAACTATTCATTGCATTTAAAGATTGGTCAAAGCATTAAAAACTAGAGAGTAAACAGTTAGAAAATCATTTAATGCTCGGTCAAAGCACAAAACAGTTTTCTATTATGGTCCCAAAACAAACAATCGGTTGTTTCCACGAATCAATCGTTGTTTGGTTTGACAGCAAGTCAACCATTGAAAATGATCCGGTCGGTCATCGGTGGTTGATGACGTCAGCAAAAGACGATCACGTGGACCACTCGTAGGGTGACACATGGACCGGGTGACTGAGAGATCAGGGAGCAGATCATCCAAAGAGGTGATCGGTGGTCAGTAGTCAAGTGGCCACCGATAGACCAGTTGGCAGAGAAGTCAGGGGACAGATCACCCAGAACGGTGATCGGTGGCCAGTAACTAAGCGGTCATCGATAGATCAGTTACCAGATGAACACTTGGGGGCAGAACGCGAGAAGCAATTGAGCACCGATCGGTCATCGGATGCATGGTCATCGGGGGCTCGTGTTACACGCAGTTAAGCTGGGGTTGAGGTTCCCAGCAAGAGCGTTACGCACGGACCTCGCATGAACATGTCTCAGAGAATCGTGCATGAGAGTGGCCTGAGGGGAGGCTAGTAAACCGGTCAGTGATTGGTGACTTCCTCAACCCGTTACGTGCATGACATCGCGAAGGGGGAATCGTTCGCATAGAGAGCAATGCCTGGTGAGTGTGCTTAGACCAGCCACACCTGGCGTTCTCCTGAGAGTATGCGATTTACCCAGATGAAGGGAATGCGCTAAGTTACTCCGCCAGGGGATAACTTAGACACGCAGTGAGAAGCGCTAGAGCCTTCAAGTAATGACACATGTGTGGTTAGTTGCATGCCTCCACGTGTCATCATTTGAGAGGGACGCAGTCCAGACAAAGGTGCACTCTGTGCCGCTGAAGGTACAGACAATCGCAGACACGCGCAGACACTCCCGTTTTACTGATTCTGGAGGTACGTTGCCACAGAAAAGCACAATAGGATTCTGACACATGCCAGAGAGGCATAACAGAATTCTGTTAGGCGCAGATACAGAAGGAGGCATAAAAGAGAATCAGAGTGAGATTCAGGGGAGAGTTTTTTTTTACACGCTGTTTTTACACACATTGTTTTTCTAGTGATTCTGTGATCTGACTTGAGCGTCGGAGCGCCACCGGCCGTAGAGGCGCCACTGTGTGTTTTTCAGGTTCTCAGAGAGGCTATCTGTGGAGCGGACTTGAAGGGCAGGTGGTGTCAAGCTGGTGAGGAAGATCGTGACGAGGCAACGCTCTTGCGCTGAGTCAACCGGCAGGATCAAAAAACAATTTTCAACCTTTATAAAAACACCTAAGGATAAAACAATCGGTTGTTTCGACAAAACCACAGGTTGTTTTTCACTTAGTTTGAAAAACACTTTTCTTTTAAAAGGATTGAAAATGCTTATGCTTTGGATTCAATCAAGAGTGGATTATACATAAAGTCTACCCCATATCCTATCTAAAAGACAGTTCAGAAACAACAAACACATGTAGCCTTTCATCAACCTTCAAAGGGTTTGGATTCTTCAAAGCTTAACAACAACTCAATTTAAAGAGTTTAAGGAAGAAAAAGGTGCACAAACAATTTATACTGGTTCACTCTTAAACCAAGAGCTACATCCAGTTTCCCAGAAACCACTAGGTAATCAAAACCAAATTACATAAACACACCACCAAAGAAGTGACCTTGATCCCCTCAAGAAACACACTTCCTTTGGCTCAGCACACACACCAAGAATGTTGATCTTGACAACTTCAAGAGCACACAACCCTTCTTGGCTTTACAAAACCAGAATGTACAAAGTTTTCAAAACGAATTACACTTGTTATAGAATGAACTGAAATCAATACAAATGTAATTCTATTCCACTTCTCTCTTGAATAACCAAAGCTCAAAGTGAAAACTCAAATGTTTGAAAACTCTTTGTGAAAAACTCAAATATGTTTTTCTTTCTTGTTGTTTGTTATAAAACATTAACAAACTATTTATAGCATTCAAAGAATGGTCAAAGCATTTAATGCAGAAGCGTATTTTGTTATAAAATCATTTAAAGCTCACTTAACTAACAAAACTAATTCTGTTAGAGTTTTCAAACAAACAATCGATTGAAAGAGCGAATCAATCGGTTGTTTTGGTTTGACAGCAAGTCAACCATCCAAAACAGTGTTCAAACTTTTTCGAAAACACCTAAGTATAAAACAATCGGTTGTTTTGACAAAGCAACAAATTTTTTTTCACTTAGTTTGAAAAACACTTTAAACTTAAAAGATTTGAAAACACTTAAGCTCTAGATTCAACAAAGAGTGGATTACAAAGATAAACTACCCCAGATCCTACTCTAAAACACATCAACAACTTCAAGCAACTCCAGCTTTACATCAAACGATAGGATTTGGATTCTTCAAAGCTTTGATCACACTTGATTCAACAATCTCCCCCTATTTGATGAAGACAAATCCCTGGCTGCTTGTGTTGGACTTGATTGAATATGAAGCAGTTCCTGCAAAACAAAGTTTAAGGAATATACAACATCTATGGCAGCAGGTTAGAGCAGTACAAAAAGTTTTTGTGTTGTGCTTAACCAAAACAGCAACAAAAACCAACCAAAACATCAGCAACAAAGCAGCAGAAACATTAATCACTTAAACAAATAGGGTTTGCAAAATTAAAGACAACACAACATAAAATATCCCCATATTGTCTTCACAAATAGACTATATGAAGAGATAAAACATAAATTGTTCAAGATTAAACAAAATTTTAAAAGAAATAGCTCTTAAACTGGTATAGAGCAAAAACAATCGGTTGTTTCGAGCATTCAACCGGTTGTTTTTCTTCAGTCATCCTTGCTGATGAGAATCAAATAAAGGAGGTTTTTATTAATGGAGGAAGAGGACATCCACCCTCACATTTGAAGTTCTTCCTTCTAGTCTTCTCAAAATTAAAAGAAGACATAAAATAAAGATGAGGCCCAAGCCCAAAGCCCAAGCCCAAGCCCAAGAAGGCCAAAGCCCAAAGAGCCCAAGTCCATCCCATGAGGGGCAAGGCCAAGCTTTGAAATACTCTTGTATAGTTTTAGGAGGTGTGGTTATTAAATAAAGGTGTGTGAAAATGTAAAATAAAGTCACATTGTCCATGTGACTTAGGAGAGTGGTGTATGTGTAGTTTTTGGGAGGTGTCATAGTAGAAAAAGGTCACACCTCCCATGTGACTTGTTTTTGGTGGGAATTTCAAATGAGTTTATTTGAAATTTCCCACCTATTTTTCAGCACCTTAGGCTATAAATAGAGGTGCTTCCTTTGTAAAATTCAGATTTGAATTTTATCTAAAGAAACTATACTCAAAATTGGAGTGAGCATTTGGAGAGCTTTTGAGCTTCTACTCTAGTCTTATCTTGAAGGACCATGGTTTCCTCAAGTGGCGGCTTGCACACTCATCTAGGAGCATCCATTCTTCTAGTGGCGTGATCATCCAACCATTCCTCCATCTTCATGAGCATTCTCTTCTCCTTCCTTTCTTCTTCTTCAATTTGTTCATGTAGCCTTGAGTTTTGAGTTGTTTTTGTTTTGGTTCCTTTAATTTTCCAGCACCTATTTTCTGTTTGCTTCTTAATTCTGTTCGGTACTTTTGTTTTTAATTCAATTCTGTTCGGTCTCTTCTTTTCATTCTCCTTTGTTGATTCAATTTGACAATATTTGGTTCATCCAAATGAGTTTGGGATTTGGTACTTGTTATTGGTGAGTTCTTGATTTTAGAACCATGATCCAACTTCTAAGAAAGTGCCTCTATATTTTCCAGCTCAAGGTGATTCCTCAAAGTGTCAAGAATCTTGTTCTATGTGGCTATTGGAATCACATCATGTGGTATCATGAGTCTTAGGTTCATTCTTGTTTAATTGTTGAGTTGTGTGCATTTTATTTCAAGAGCTCTTTAATTTCTTGCAATTTAAGTTTCTGTTTTAGAATTTTAATTGAGTTTTCTTGCTGTTTTTCTTTTGCTCCAAGTGTTTGTGGAAAGGTTTATGGCACTCATAATTCTTATGAGTATGGTTGCTCTTTTGGAATGGCATTATCCTTCCTAGAGTTTACCTTAAGCTTCCTTTCATTTGTTACAATTTGTGTTGTGTCTTTTAATTTTTGAATCATGTCAAGTTGTGTCTTAGTCATGTTATTCCATATATGTCATTACTTCTAGTAGTACTTTTTTTGTTTTGATTGTTTCTTGCTTTGGTGTCATATAATTTTCTGAATTGATGTTGATCCTTTGAGCATTTTCTTTTTAGCATTGAGTTCATACTTGTATTCTAGACCTATACAAGTTCCAATACATCATTTTCTATTATGTCTTTGATAGTTCATCATTCTGTTTTTTTATTCCTATTAGGATTCCTCTGTTTCTGAAAAGAGTGCTTACTGTTTTTCCTTATTGCAACTGATTTACGTACTGTAAAATTCTGAAATTCTGGATTTGAGATATTCAAAGTGTTAGAAAAGAATAGAAAAAAGAATCATTCAAAAATATGAAGTACACAAAAAATGATAAATAAAATAAAAAAAGTGTACATTCCTATGTGTTGCATGAACATTTCTTTTGGCCTCATATGCATAAACATGTTCATAGTTTGTGTGATAAATGCATAGCTTGCCGCAAAGCTAAATCTAAAATGCATCCCCATGGTCTTTATACTCCTCTTCCTATCCCTTCAATGCCTTGGGTAGATATATCTATGGATTTCATCTTAGGCTTACCCAAGACATCAAAGGGAAAGGACTCCATTTTTGTGGTAGTGGATCGTTTTTCAAAAATGGCTCACTTTATTCCTTGCCACAAAGTGGATGATGCATGCCACATTGCAAACCTCTTCTTCCAAGAAGTGGTTCGCTTGCATGGGATTCCTAGGTCTATAGTGTCCGATAGAGATCCTAAGTTCTTGAGTCACTTTTGGAAGACCTTGTGGGGCAAGCTTGGAACTAAGCTTTTATTTTCTACCACTTGCCACCCACAAACCGATGGTCAAACCGAGGTGGTAAATAGAACTTTGGGACAACTATTGAGATGCTTTATTTCGGGGAATCCTAGAGTGTGGGAGAATTTACTACCCCATGTTGAGTTTGCATATAACCGAGTAGTAAATTCTACCACCTCCCATTCTCCTTTTGAGGTGGTCTATGGGTTTAATCCCCTAACACCTCTTGATCTTCTTCCTATTCCCCTTCTTGACGATGTCTTGTGCAAAGATGGGGATGAAAAGGCTTCTTTTGTGAAAACTTTGCATAAAGACATCAATAAGAGAATTGAGAAGAAGGTTGGCAAGTATGCTGAACTTGCCAATAAGAGGAGAAAAGCATTGTTGTTTGATGAGGGCGATTGGGTTTGGCTTCACTTGAGGAAGGATCGTTTTCCTACTCAAAGGAAGTCCAAACTAATGCCTCGAGGGGATGGACCTTTCCAAGTCCTCAAGAGGATTAATGACAATGCTTATGAGTTAGATATGCCTGATACATTCTTAGGTAGTCATACTTTTAATGTCAGCGATCTAACTCCTTTTTCTGTAGGTCTCCAGAATTCGTGGTCGAATTCTCTCCAACTCGAGGAGTATGATGGAGATCAAGCCCAAGAGAACATGGAGGCCACTCATCAAGCTCAAGAAGAGGTGGAGGCACAAATGGAGGATGCCCATGGAGGTCAAAGTCCACCTCAAAGGATTACAAGAAGCATGATCAAAGCCTTGGGAGCAAGAGGACATTTATTTTCTCTTTTTGTAGTGTCTTTAGTTGAAGGTGCTTAGAGGGAAACCTTAGAAACCTCTTTTGTTATAGCATCTTTTAGGTTTTAAATAGGACCTTTAGGGGGGTGTATTAGTAGATAGGTGTAGGTGTAGTTTTTGGGAGGTGTCATAGTAGAAAAAGGTCACACCTCCCATGTGACTTGTTTTTGGTGGGAATTTCAAATGAGTTTATTTGAAATTTCCCACCTATTTTTCAGCACCTTAGGCTATAAATAGAGGTGCTTCCTTTGTAAAATTCAGATTTGAATTTTATCTAAAGAAACTATACTCAAAATTGGAGTGAGCATTTGGAGAGCTTTGAGCTTCTTCTCTAGTCTTATCTTGAAGGACCATGGTTTCCTCAAGTGGCGGCTTCCACACTCATCTAGGAGCATCCATTCTTCTAGTGGCGTGATCATCCAACCATTCCTCCATCTTCATGAGCATTCTCTTCTCCTTCCTTTCTTCTTCTTCAATTTGTTCATGTTATCTTGTGTTTTGAGTTGTCTAGCTTTCGGTTTTTCTATTTTCAGCACCTATATTCTGTTTTGTTTTTAAATTCTGTTCGGCTCTTTTGTTTTAAGTTCAATTCTGTTCGGTTTCTTCTTTTCCTTCTCCTTTGTTGATTCAATTTGACAATATTTGGTTCATCCAAATGAGTTTGAGAATTGGTACTTGTTTTGGTGAGTTCTTGATTTTAGAACCATGATCCAACTTCTAAGAAAGTGCCTCTATATTTTCCAGCTCAAGGTGATTCCTCAAAGTGTCAAGAATCTTGTTCTAAGTGGCTATTGGAATCACATCACTTGCCATATTTAAGCTCAAAGATCTGGTTCTGAACAACTTCAATCTTTTCATCCAGGGTCAGAAAATGAGTGTCCATGCTCTGGAATCTGTTGTCAGTGCTCTGGAAATTGGTCACACAAAGATCATGGAGATTTCTTTGATTTTCAGCAAAGCCATCAAGCCTATACACCATGTACCTTTCAAAAGAAGACATTGAAGGAATCTTATCCCCTTGATGTCCTGCACTTGTTCCAGCATCAAAGTTAGTTGCAGGTTGTTCTTCATTGTGGATATCCATATCAACAGCTTCATCTTCTTCATCAAAATCAGCAGCTACAGCACTTGATGAACCACCATGATCACCATCTTTGCTCACCCATCTTCCATTTATTTTGGTGAATCCCATCTTGCTTAGAGAACCATTATTCATTTCTTGTCTTGATTTAACCAACTCAGAGGTCTCATCTTCAAGATTCACTTCAAAATAGAGCAAGAATTTAGAGATTAAAACAACATAGGGATAGTGGTAGTCACTTAACCTCATGGATTTTTGCATATGTTCTTTGATGATATGGATCTAGTTGATCTTGATCTTCTTCATGATGCAGTGGATATAAACAAGATCGTCTTTTGTTAAACTAGAATGGTTGCTTCCCCTTGGAGTTAGAATCCAAGTAACAATAAGAGCAAACACCCTTTCATTTAACTTCAAGCCTCCAACAGAACAAGTTCTCACTTGGGCTTGTTGATTCTTCAAACAACTCTTATAGTATTGGACTTTGTTGAAATCTTCCACAACTCCAAGATTTCCTTTATTAATCCTTAGACCAGCATACTTTAATCCAGTTACTACAACCCACACATCATGGGTAATCTCCATGTCTACACCTTTCACATGAGAAACAAGGTTGTTTTCATCAAACTTAAGGTTGGTGTAGAATACCCGAATTAAATCAAGGTATATGTTTCCCTTCATCTCCAAGAATCTTCTTAGCAACTGATCCTTAAGAAGCTTTCTCACATTGTCTAGCTTTTGGCTTTTCAGCCAATCAAAGGAGACAACTTTTGGGTTGTTGATCACCTTTGTGCTTTTCTCAAAACGATATCTCTCAATGAGCTCATTATCCCCTGAAAACCAACCTTCAAGTCTCCCTCCAGACCTTACAGCCCTTTTTTTGATCCTCTTTGATGTAGGTGGAGTGGACTCCATGATAGCAGAAAAAAGAGGCAAAGGTTCACACACAAAGAGAGCAAAAAATGTTGCAAGAGATGACTCAATTGATTGTTTTTATCAGAGAGAATTGTTGCACCAGATTTTATAGCATAACTGAACCCTACTGTGATCAATTGATATGAGTGGGTTTCAGTCTTCAAGAAGAAAAAACTGGACCAAGACCTGGACAAAAAAGTCAGAAAAAAGAAGAAAACCACATGGTCATCACATGTGATATTTGACTAGTCATAAAGGCTCTTGAATTTTCAAGATATGGAATATATTCCTTTATGACATGTTGTAACTTCCTCCAGAACACAATCAGGCTTTCAAGACAACTTTATTGACTTATAATCCTTTCAAAATTGAGATATGCAATAGACAGAAAGAATAGAGGCATTAAATCAATTCTTTCACAGTGCTGTCAAAGAAGAAACAATCGATTGTTTCGAGGAAACAATCAGTTGTTTTTCTGCAGCATGTTGACAAATTGAGATTTTCAAACATAGACTGAGAAAGGTTTAAAACAGATGTAAGTGCTCATTTAAAAAAGAGAATTAAACATGAAATAGTAATTAAAATAAAAGGCTGAGATAAGGAAGGTCTTATCCTTTTATGAAGTCCCTTCAATGAGTCATTTGTTTGTGATCAAGAAACATCTTTTGACTTTTGAAAAGACTTAGAGACTGGTACACACCCTTAATTCAGTTCCAGTCTTAATCCTTTCCTTCCAAGAACCTGATCAGATGACTCAGAACCTCATGTTCTTCTAGTTTCCCTGCATAAAAATGAATTCAAGCAACAAGGTTTGGTCCCCTTACAAATGTGGGTCCATTTGATCTATTTTTATCATTTGTGTACCGTCCCGTATCCGGGCGTTGACTAAGTCAAGGTCAAAGTCAACACCAGGAGTCAAGGTCAACACAAGGCGTCGCCTGGGTAAAGAGGCGCCACGTACCAGTGACGCCAAGAGGAAGCATCGCCAAGGCAAGATGTTGCCTAGGTGAAGGCGTCGCCCAACCAGGGCGTCGCCCAGATCAAATATTACTAAGGCAAGGCAATCACAGTGTAGTTCCCCGATATCCATGGGTAGGAAAGACCATGGAGGGAGCGACGCCGTGGGAAGGCCTCAGGTCACGATGATCCGGGAGAGTGATAAAGAGAAGAGAAAGGTGGCTTCAAGGCCATAGTAACAACACCAGTGTAGGGCAGCCTGACTCGTGAAGTACCCCTGCCGCCCCAGAGACGCCTTTGGGACAGATACGACTCAAGAGGAAGGTCACGCCCAGGGTACGAGAGGAAGGCAGATACGCTCTCAAAGTGAGTGACTAGATGATTGGGGGCATGAGTTGGCACCCAAAAAGTCGCCCCTTTGCGCAGTAGCACTCCCAAGCAGGGGGACTCACACGTAGAAACGTCCCCGGATGGGGCCATGGCGCTGTGAGGCCCTCCATGAGTACGACAGCAGGTCAGAATGGAAACACCCTTTAGCCAGGTATCAGGTAATTAAAGTCATTTAGTACAGTTTATGTTTCGAGCGTTTAAGGTACTATAAAGGCTCCCAAGCGTTTTAACGTCTTAAATGCGCTACGTTTTCTAATTAGACACGCTGATTGAGTGCGTTACGTTTGTGATTAAAAGCGCTTTAAGGCGCTTTAAATGCTTGGGTAGTTTAAATAGCGCTGAGAATGTTGGGAACGGGGTTCGAAGTTTTGGCAAATTTTCCCAGAATACACTCCAGTTGCTTGCTCGAAGTCGTGAGGCTACGCACAAGGGACTGGAAAAGAGGTTGTTTGCCAGAGCGAGAATATACACACGATACACAGTTCTTTTTACCACCTTCAGAGTGCCATACGCGGTGCTCAGATACGGAGGTGCACATTTTTGGTGTTTCTTGCTGGCTGACTTGAGCGTCGGAGTGCAAACGGCCGCTAGGGCGCCCTTTTGTCCTCTTTTTGCAGGAATCCACAGGTAACCAGTGGGAAGGAGTCCCTAGCTGACGGTTGAGGTCGCGCACAAAGACGTCACAGGTCAACCGGACGGAACAATTTGAAACCTTACAACTTTTGGGAATCCATTTCATAAAACCTCTGGGAACAGAATATTTCCTTATTTTGCAGAATCTAACAGAATGGCCTCTTTTCATGCAATAAAAGCATGTAACAACCGGTTGTTTCGACTTAACAATCGGTTGTTTTACTGACAGTTTTGAAAAATTATCTTGCTTGTTCTGTGGATTAAAACCTAATCCAGCTCTTCCAAAAACACAATTTTGAGATGCTAAGACATTCTCAAAGTTGGATTTTCTCTTTAAAAGTTTATCCACAGTTCTAACAAGATAATGTACTTTCTTTTCAAGATTTTCACAATTTTCACCAGCAAGAGAGTCACACACATGAGAAGAGTTTTTGCAATGTTTTTCAAGCTCAATTTTTTATTTTTCCAGCTCTTCCTCAAGTGTCTTAACCCTCTTTTCAAGCCAGTTGTTAAGCCCTTTCAAATGGTTGTTTGAGAGAACCAATCGGTTAGCTTCTTCATGAGTTTCTTGAAAAACTTGAAGCAATTTACTATAATTTTCAACACTTGGGGAAGCACATGAACTTACATTGCTTGAGCTACATGACTTGTCATCTCCTTCTACAATCAAGCATATATTTGCCTTTTCATCTTCACTTGATGAGGAACTTGATTAGGAGACTTCATTCTCATCCCAAGCAATATATGCTCTTCTTGATTTTCCCTTTTTCTCCTTGTGGCTTGATTTCTTTTCATTGCTTTCTTTGTTTGGGTAATCAGCTTTAATGTGCCCTTGTTCACCACAACCAAAGCAAGTATAATTGTTAGAATTGAAATCACTAGTTTTCATGTTCTCTAAGCTTACTGATCCGGTCGGTCATCGGTAGTTGATGACGTCAGCAGAAGATAACCACGTGGACCACTCGCAGGGTGACACGTGGACCAGGTGACAGATAGATCGGGGTGAACGTGATCGGTTGTCACTAACCAAATGACCACCGACAGATCAGGCGGCAGCGAAGTCAGGGGACAGACCACCCAGAACGGTGATCGGTGGTTAGTAACCAAGTGGCCACCAACAGACCAGTTCCCAGATAAACGCTTGAGGGCAGAACGCGAGAAGCAACAGGGCACCGATCAGTCATCGGGTGCATGGTCATCGGGGTCCCGTGTTACACGCAGTTAAACTGGGACTGAGGTTCCCAGCGAGAGCGTTACGCATGGACCTCGCATGAGCACATCTCAGGGAATCATGCACGAGAGTGGCCTGAGGGAGCTAGTAAACCGGTCAGTGATTGGTGATTCCCTCAACCCATTACGTGCGCGACACCGTGAAGGGTAAGCCGTTACGCAGAGAGCAATGCTTGGTGAGTGTCCCTAGACCAGCCACACCAGGCGTTCTCCTGAGAGTATGCGATTTACCTAGGTGGAAGAAATATCCTAAGTTGCTCCGCAAGGGAATAACTTAGGTGCACAAAGAGAAGCGCTAGAGCCCTTCAAGTAGTGACACGTGTATGGTTAGATGTGAGTTGCATACCTCCACGTGTCATCATCTGAGAAGGGCGCGGTCCAGATAAAGGTGCACTCCGTACCACTAAAGGTACAGACAAGCGCAGCCAAGCGCAGAGACGCGTAGACACGCACAGACACTCACACTCTACTGATTCTGGAGGTACGTTGTCGCAGAAAAGCATAACAGGGTTCTGACACATGCCAGAAAGCATAACAGAATTCTGTTAGGCCCAGATACAGGCAGTGGCATAAAACAGAATCAGGGGAGAGTAAAAGAAAAAAAAAAGAACAAAAAAAAAGAGAGGAAGAGTTTTCACATACACTACTAGTTTTTCTCATTGGTGGTTCTGTGATCTAACTTGATCGTCGGAGTGCAAACGGCCGCTAGAGGCGCCGTCTGTGTGTTTTGCAGGTCGCGTTTGGAGATCCTAGAGAAGGTTCTGAGGGTGATTTTGCAGATAACGCAGTCGCATAGACGGGGCAAAGAGAGCTACGAAGCGATTCCTCCACGTTCGAGTTGTAGGCAGGATCACTTACCTAACAATGAAGTCGATGTCAAGGATGTCAAATCTTTTGACTCAGAAATTGTTGTCACCTTAGGTTGCCATGATCTATCAAGACACTTGAGGATCTTGATGTTTAGTTCTTCTTTATCAAAGGTTTTCCAAGGCTCATAAGGTGGTTGATGATGTGGGTGAACCTCTTTTGTACTTCAGCGTTTGACTAACCCTTAAGCATTCTAAACATTTCATATTCCTGAATTAGAGTATGCTTTCTAGCTCTCTTCACATCATTGGTTCCTTCATGAGTCACCTCCAAAGTGTCCCACATCTCCTTGGCCGATGAGCATTGAGAAATCCTGAAAAATTCATCTGAATTCGAGGCAGATGTTAAGATGTTCTTAGCAATACAATCAAATTTGGCCTTCATGTTTTCAGAATCAGTCCATTAAGACCAAGGTTTTTCAATGGAAGATCCATCTTTTTCAATTTTTGGAATAAAAGGATCATTTTCAATTACATCCCAAATTCCCTTGTCAAGAGATTCAACAAATATTTTCATTTTAACTTTCCAAAATTGATAATTCAAACCACAGAATAGAGGTAGTATGTTGATTGAAGCACCCTCTCCAAAAGGTAGTTTTTCAGCCATTTAAAAAAGGTTTTAGGATCAAACTTGAGTATTTTTCAAGTACGAAGCTCTTGATGCCAATTGTTAGAATGTATGGCTTTAAACTCGAGGGGGGGGTGAATTGTGTAAAGGGGGTTTTCGCAAACTTTTTAAGCTAGACTGAAATTCTTTGCAAGAAACCAGATTAGGAATTCAGTTAGCCAAAAAACAAAGCTCAAAACAATAAAACACCAGAAAAACAATCGGTTGTTTCGTAGAAACAATCGGTTGTTTATACCAGTAAAAATAACAACAACTGAATTTAAAGAGTTTAAGGAAGAAAGAGATGCACAAACAATTTATACTGGTTCACTCTTAAACCAAGAGCCACATCCAGTTTCCCAGAAACCACTAGGGAATCCACTAGGTAATCAAAACCAGATTACATACACACACCACCAAAGAAGTGACCTTGATCCCCTCAAGAAACACACTTCCTTTGGCTCAGCACACACACCAAGAATGTTGATCTTGACAACCTCAAGAGCACACAACCCTTCTTGGCTTTACAACACCGGAATGTACAAAGTTTTCAGAAAGAATTACACTTGTTACATAATCAACTGAAATCAATACAAATGTAATCCTATTCCACTTCTCTCTTGAATAACCAAAGCTCAAAGTCAAAACTCAAATGTTTGAAAACTCTTTGTGAAAAACTCAAATCTGTTTTTCTTTCTTGTTGTTTGTTATAAAACATTAACAAACTATTTATAGCATTCAAAGAATGGTCAAAACATTTAAAGTATGAGCGTATTCAGTTATAAAACCATTTAAAGCTCACTTAACTAACAAAACTAATTCTGTTAGAGTTTTCAAACAAACAATCGATATAAAGAGGGAATCAATCGGTTGTTTTGGTTTGACAGCAAGTCAACCATCCAAAACAGTTTTCAAACTTTTTCAAAAACACTTAAGTATAAAATAATCGGTTGTTTCGACAAAACAACAGGTTGTTTTTCACTTAGTTTGAAAACACTTTAAACGTAAAAGATTTGAAAACACTTAAGCTTTAGATTCAACAAAGAGTGGATTACAAAGATAAACTACCCCAAACCCTACTCTAAAACACATCAGCAACTTCAAGCAACTTCAGCCTTCCATCTAACGCTAGTATTTAAATTCTTCAAAGCCTTGATCACACTTGATTCAACACCTCTTTTACACATGATGTAGATAACTTATTAGTATTGACTTGTTTTTCTACAAATTTGGGCAGAAGCTCTTTCTTCTTTTCAACTACTTGGGAAGTACAATGATGTATAACTTTTTCTAAAATATTTGAAAGGTCCAATTGCTCTTTAGTTTCAGGAAAGGCTTCCTTTGTCGCACATGTTCTTAAACAATCTTTCCCTGTATTAGAATGTTTCAAACCATAAAAAACATTAAAAGTTACCTCATCATCTTGAGCTATCACTTTAAGTTTTCCCTCATTAACATGAATAATAACTTATGACTTTTCTACGGCAAGTGCATCGTGTTGTTAGAAGTAATAATTAGTCTCTAAGGATGGATATCAAACGCACAAGGAATAGTTGAATAATCAACTAAAATATTCACTAAATAGAATAATAAAGTTTGTTGGAGTTTGTTATAATTGAAATGATTAATAAGAAAAGAAGTCAAAATGTTTGTTGCTTCAATTGGAAAAATAGGGATTGGGGTTCATCTTTCTCACTCTTTTGTAGTTTGATTAGCATGACAATATTGTGTCCTTTGATTGATATTGATGCCTGTATAAAAATCATTTATATCTATTTCTCGCATATAAAATTTATTAAGACGTCTCCTAAATATCAATTCTTCGCATATTTATAAAAACTTCTTATCATTAAGATCAGACGTTGATGAAAATTAACATTTCAAAATTGTTCCTAGCATTCAAATATGTTAAGCATTATCATTTGGTTCAGAAACTTATAAGTAGTTTCTAGTCAAATCTAAATTTCGAGATCATGGTAAACCAAACATTACAAACAAAATGAAAATACCAATCATCAATCAAGAACAAAATATTATGTTTAGATATCGCTTCAATACATAAGAGTTTGAAATGATTACTCTCAATCCCAAATGGTAGAATTAGCCACACTTGATGGCGGTTACAAACAGAGAGAGCAAGAAAAAAAGAATCCGTATGTTTCTCCTCGACAACTACCTCCTTTAGGGTTTTTAACTGTACCAACCAAACCCCGGGCGTTGACTAACCACTGATAATGTTGGTGCCACACAAGCGGGTCCCACAAGCAGCGCAGACCAGTACTCCGCAAAGCACGTGCGCCAAGGAGACGAGAGTGGTCAGACATCGGTCATCAGGATGCACCGACTTGCCACTAAACAGTGTGGAGAGGTCGGACATCGAAAACCCAAACAATAGAGATGGGTCACGATAAGTGGATCCCAGATCACACACCAGTTATCAGTAAGGGAGAAGCCTAGGTCACTAGTGCCCATGCATGTCGAGTGGACGACGCTTTCAGGCGTGACACAAGGTATAAAAGCCACTAAAGGGCCACGATCAGGGGCGAGCTACTTGCATGGCACGTGAATAGCTAGGGCACTCTCAAAGGCGGGTGACCATAGAGATCAGGTGCACGAGGAGGCACCAAGGTGGTCATCCCATCAGAGGTTGCACTCCAGTTAGGGACCCCACGCACTAGGTTATTCTAAGAGTAAGGTGATCCTGCCGGGCAACTCGAACGTGGAGGAATCGCTTCGTAGCACTCTCTGTCCCGTCTACGCGACTGTGTTCACTGTGAAATCACCCTCAGAACCTCCTCTTGAATCTCCAATCGTGACCTGCAAAACACACAGACGGCGCCTCTAGCGGCCGTTTGCACTCCGACGATCAAGTTAGACCACAGAACCACCAAAAGAGAAAACTAGTAGTGTGTGTGAAAAACTCTTGCTCTCTCTCTTTTTTTTTTCCCTCCATCTCTCCCTGATTCCCTTTTATCTCTCTCTTTCTGCTTCTGGGCATAACAGAATTCTGTTATGCTTTTCTGGCATGTGTCAGAACCCTGTTATGCTTTTCTGAGACAATGTACCTCCAGAATCAGTAGAGTGTAGGTGTCTGTGCGTGTCCGCGCGTCTCTGCGCTTGGTTGCGCTTGTCTGTACCTTTAGTGGTACGGAGTGCACCTTTATCTGGACCGCACCCCTCTCAGATGATGACACGTGGAGGCATGCAACTCACATCTAACCACACACGTGTCACTTACTGGAAGGGCTCTAGCGCTTCTCTTTGTGTGCTAAGTTATTCCCTTGCGGAGTAACTTAGCATATTTCTTTCATCTGGGCAAATCGCATACTCTCAGGAGAACGCCAGGTGTGGTCGGTCTAGGCACACTCACCAAGCGTTGTTCTCTGCGTAGACGGCTTACCCTTCATGCACGTAATGGGTTGAGGGAGTCACCAATCACTGATCGGTTTGCTAGCTCCCTCAGGCCACTCTCGTGCGCGATTCCCTGAGATGTGCTCGTGCGAGGTCCATGTGTAACGCTCTCGCTGGGAACCTCAGTCCCAGTTTAACTGCGTGTAACACGAGACCCCGATGACCATGCACCCGATGACTGATCAGTGCTCTATTTGCTTCTCGCGGTCTGCCCCCAGGCGTTAGTCTGGGAACTGGTCTGTGGGTGGCCACTTGGCTACTAACCACCGATCACCGTTCTGGGTGATCAGTCCCCTGACCTTTCTGCCGCTGTCGGTGGTCACTTGATTACTGATCACCGCTCTTAGCGATCGCCTCCCTGATCTCTCTCTCACCTGGGCCACGCGTCACCCTGCGAGTGGTCCACGTGGTCCTCTGCTGCTGATATCATCGACTACCGATGACCGATCGGATCACAAGCCCCCCAGTCTCGAGTCGTGAACTCGTTCTCGGCGAAGAGACTAAGTGGTCGTGCCCTCGGTCCACGTGGCAAGTGGGACCGCATCACGTGCCACCTCACGTGCTGCTTCTTTAACGTTTGGACTTCCTTCCTTAATCTCGCGACACGTAGCCCCATCGACGGCCAGCGTGGTGTGTCGCTAGCGCTTCTCTTATTCAAATTGGCGCGCGCCTTCACTTTTCCTTCATCTTCTTCAATCGACTCTCAGACTTCTTGCGAACTCTTTCTCTGCGCACCCATCTTTCTTCAAGTTTTCTGCTTCCAAACCTCTTGCGATCATCCAAAGGTATGGTTTTTCTTCTTCCTGGGTCTATTTAGGTCATCTTTACCGATTGCATTTATCTTCCTCGTTATCATGCATTCATCTTCCCTATTTTCCCTCTCTCGACCCGCGCTAGGGTTTTTTCGCGTTCTCGCTCTGACTTCTGCTTCTTCTTCTTCCTCTTTTCACCTGGGCATCTCTTTCTCCTTCCCCCTCTCTGTTTTCACCGAACCATTCATCATTCCCTCTTCTTCCATTCATTATGACTTTTTCGTTTTTCCTCCATTTGCAACTATCTCGCGATGGCTCGCTTGAAACAAACCGCACGCATTATTGCCTCATCTTCTGGTGCACAGCCTTCCGCGAGTGCGCCAGCTCTGCCACCGCCTGTTGCCACCTCCTACCATGACAATGCCAGGGTCTACGACTGGGCCCCTCTGGCGTTGCTGGCTGAAACATCCACCCTGCTACCACAGGGTCATCTCACCTCTCTTCTGAGTCATGACCCGGATGAACCTTCGTGCGCCATAGACAGGGAAAATGATTTCAACATCCAAATCCGCATTCCTCCTCGAGGGATGCCCATCTGCGTGGACGATAGGGCCACCAATGGGGTGCCCTTCGTCTTCATCTACTCTGCCATCTTCAAAAGGTTGAAGTTGTGCCTGCCATTCACCTTTTTCGAAAAGGAGCTGATGATGGAGCTGAACGTCGCGCCCTACCAACTCCATCCAAATGCCTGGGCTTTCATCCGGGCATTTCAGATTCTCTGCAATTACTTCGGGCACAACGCCTTTGTGGATGTGTTCCTCTATTTCTTCGAGGCGAAGAATCCTGGGGACAGGTCCTGGGTTAGCCTGAACGGGGTTGCTGGACGGGTGCTCCTGGGCCTATACCAACAATCCTTCAAAGACTGGAAAGGCAGGTTCTACATGATATCTGCCACCCCACAAAGTCCAAACCTGCTCGAGGGGTACCCCCTCTACTGGGTTCCTGGGGTTGAATTCAAGAAACCCAAGGACCTTGAAGCCATGGCCCCCTACGAGCGCGAGCTATGTGGGCTGTTCCTGGGGGCCAAGTACAACTCTGCTCGCCTCATCAAAGATGAGTTTGATGTGGTGGCTCTGAAAAAATACATTGGTAGCTTTTTTTCTTCCATCTCTTAGGACACTTGCACCTTCTCATGCATGCTTTTATATATTTTGACTTACTTGCGTAACTTGGCCATCTAACTCTTCCTTTTCTCATCTATGTAAATTCAATGTCGGGGAAAGACAGGAGGCAAGCCTTGCTGGAGCTTGCCAAGCTTCGGGGGACCAAGGGAACTGGCTCCTCTTCTTCTACCACCGAGCCCATTGCAGCCCCTCCTCTCTCGGTCGCGCCAGCTGAAGGCCCCGAGCAAGGAAGGAAGAGAAAAAGACTGGTGAAGGCTTCTACTTCACTTGCTGCTGCTGCTGCCTCAACCGAAGAGGAAAGCTCTGACTCTCCTCTTATACACCGCCAGAGGAAATTGCCAGCGGTTGAGGGGGCCTCGTCTCTCCAGCCAGGGGGGATCGAGGTGGTGGAGTTGGAGGAAGGTTCTCCCCCTCCTCCCTCTACTCAACCTACCTCAGAGCCCACAGGTTCTCCCCCTCCTCCCAACAGCCGCCTCTAGCTTCTCGACCGTCACCTCCCCCCCCAGCAGGCCAATCTCTTGGTCCATCTGCTCCTCCTGCTGGGGGCGCTTCCGCTCATCCAGGGGGTTTCCCTCCACCACTGCCAACCTCCACTGCAACTACTGAATGTGGTGGCTCCAGCTCGCGACCAAGCGCCTCTGGAGCCAGCCACGAGAACTTCAGTAGGGTCATCACCTTGGTTCGACAGCTTATCAGCAACCGAGAGCTCGTCGAATGGAGCGGTGATGAGGTGGACAGGCACCTGGCCAGGCAGATGGTGCTCTCTTTGGAGTTTTCCACCCAGCACCGCTAGCAAATAGCCCTGGAGAAGAGGGTGAAGGAGCTTGAGCACGACAAGGAGTCACTGCGAAGTGACTTCGAAGCTGCCCAAGGGTCTGTAGAGCTGATGCGGGGCATGGTGGAAAAAGCTAGGAGGGAGTACCTAGCGCAGGTCCAAGAGACCATCAAGACGGAGATCTTGATGGGGCAAACTGTTAGTTCTCTGGACTGTGCGGTGGTGGAGCTACGGGCCGAGACCTCCTCCCTACGCCAACTGAACTCTCAACTAGTGGGGGAGCTCGAGTCCACCAAAGAAGCGGCCGCTGCTGGAGAGAAGAGGCTTGAGGAGGTGGTGGGCAAACTGACTGAAGCCAAGGGCCAACTGGAAGAAGCTGCCTCCTCCCTTGCTGCTCTTACCACTGAGAGTAATGCTGCGGAGGCCTCGAAGCAAAATTGGAGGCGGAGAAAGCTGATCTGATGAACGTGAGTGCTGATCCCCTTACTGACGGATTCGAGCTGGCACTCGAGCAAATCCGATGCGTTCTCCTAGACTTGGACCTCTCGCAATTCAGCATCTACCATGAAGTGGTAGATGGAAAGCTCACCCCTCCTGCCCCTTAATCTCTTTTCTTTCTTGTAAATTTTCACTTCTGCACAACTTTTCTTAGTACTCAGAATTTGTATAAGACTTGGTTGTGAATATATACTCTCAATTTGTATAAGCTTCTTCTTTTGTATTTTTCTTGAGCTTCACCTTTCTTTATGCACACGACTAACTGTTAGCTAGCTTAGGTTCAGCGTGATCTTGAGCTTTATCTTTCCCTTTGCACACGACTAAGTGTTAACCAGCTTAGGCCTAGCACGATCTGCCTCCTTTGATCTTGGCCTCTACTTGATCACGACTAGCTACTCCCTTAGCTTTGTGTTTAACAGTTCTCGTGCGCTGCTTTGCGCCACTAACCAATCACTGACGAATCATCAGTGATCGTTCTTCGATCTTTACTTGGCTACTCTGTCGCTCTAGCGCTAAGTGCATAAAGGACTTTGACATCGATCGCTCGAGGTGATGCCTCGTTTTGGGGGAAGAAAAGTGTTTCTCGCTAACCCCTCTTACTTTCCCCAAGGTCATCACCCTTCGACGGATTGAGTCGTTCATTCCCTGCCTCACTCCTGGGGTGAGAAGGGTTTCGGGCTAAGAACCTTACTGGGCCAATATTGGTGTATGCCAAGTGGGTAAGGACATTTGCCAGAATCTTTCCTTTCCCTCTCTTGGTCTTACTAGCACCCCTGGCTTTTCAAACCCTTAGCTGCCTGCACTCACACCTGGGGTGAGGAAGACTTAGATCAGTGCCAGTACTTGCGCCTAGGGCGAGTAAGGCCTAACCGATTACCTGCGCTTGCGCCTGGGGCAAGGAGGATTTTAACTTTAATACTTGCGCACACTTGACATGCTGGAAATTTTTTCTTTAATTGGGTGGCCTCGTTAAAAACCCTCCTTAGGGAAAAGAGTGCCCCCTTGTCTGTTCAATTGTTTCCACCTCATACAAAGCATGTATCTTTTAGCGCGAGAACGCAACTACTTTACAACTTAACTGAAGTAAAATTTTAAATGGGTGGCGTTCCACGTCCTGGGGATTGCTCCTCCCTCCAGAGTTTCTAGCCGATAGGCTCCGTTCTCCAACGTCTCAACCACTCTGTACGGGCCTGTCCACTTTGGAGACAACTTGTTCTCCATCTCATTCTGATGCGCCTTTCTCATCACTAGATCACCTTCCTAGAAATGCCTGGGCCTCACCTTAGAGTTGTGCCTCCGCTTTACTCTTCTATTTACGGCTTCAGCACTGCCTCTGGCTTCCTCTCGCACTTCGTCCAGCAGGTCGAGATTCACCTTTCGTTCTTCATTGGACTCTTCAGCAATGAAATTCAATAATCTGGGGGAGCTCTCCTGTATTTCCACGGGAATCATGGCGTCTGTCCCATAGACAAGGCTGAAGGGTGTCTCATGGGTGCTGGACTGTGGGGTGGTATGATAAGACCATACAATTTTGGGGACCTCCTCTGCCCAGCCTCCTTTGGCCTTGTCTAGTCTTCGCTTCAGCCCCCTGAGCAGTACTCGATTGGCCGACTCCACCTGCCCATTGGTTTGTGGGTGTTCCACTGAAGCGAAAACCTGCTGTATCTTTAACTCTTCACACATCTTTCTCAGCTGATGACTCGTGAACTGGGTGCCATTGTCGGAGACCAACCTCTTGGGTATTCCGAAGCGGCAGACGATGTTCTTCCAGACGAAGTGCTCGACCTTCTGTGCGGTGATGTGTGCAACTGGTTCTGCCTCCACCCACTTGGTGAAGTACTCGATGGCCACGATGAGAAACTTCATCTGCCTTATCGCCAGGGGAAAAGGTCCTAGGATGTCGATCCCCCACGTGTGGAATGGCCACGGGCTATAGATGGACCTCAACTCCTCAGGAGGTGCCTTGTGCCAGTCTGCGTGCAGTTGACACTGTTTGCAACGTCGAGCAAACCTTACGCAGTCTTCCTTCAGCTTTGGCCAATAGTACCCCGCGCGGAGTATCCTACTTGCCAAAGCGCGACCACCTACGTGGCTTCCGCACACCCCCTCGTGCAGCTCAGACATGAGTCTGGTGCATTGCTCGCCGTGCACACAGATCTGCACAGGGTGAGAAAATCCAAATCTAAAGAGGTTTCCATCTATTAGAGTAAACTTACTTGAACTCCTCTTTATCCTTTTTGCCTCTGCCACGTCGAGTGGGAGTACACCATCTTCTATGTATAACTGGTACGGCGTTATCCAGGTGTCGGGCTCCTTCTCCGCGCGGACCTCCATCGACTCATCGGTCTTCGACGGTCGCGATCTCACCCTCGGTGCTCTCAGCATTTCTTGGGTCAACGACCGATGACCGATCGTCAGGCGCTCCATTGACTTGTATACATGAAGTACCTGGTTGTCTGACACGAACGCACGCGGTACCTTCAAGGTCTCCTGAATGACGGTCCTCTGCTTCCCCCCTTTGCCTGAGCTGGCCAGCTTGGCAAGCAGGTCTGCTCTGGCATTTTGCTCTCTTGGCACGTGTACCAATTCGAACTTGGTGAAGGACGTCTTCAGGAGCAGTACATACTCCAGGTAGGCTGCCATCTGGGGATCCTTTGCCTGGAACTCCCCTGTAACCTGCCCCGTGACCAGCAAAGAGTCGCTTTTGGCCAGCAGGTTTCTTGCTCCCATTTCTCTTGCCAGCAACATTCCTGCGATCAGGGCTTCGTACTCCGCCTGATTGTTGCTGGCCTTAAAGGCAAAGCGGAGGGACTGCTCGATCAGTACCCCGTTCGGGCCTTCCAAAATGACTCCAGCGCCACTCCCCTACTGATTAGAGGAACCGTCCACCGATAACACCCATCGGAAACCTAAACCTTCCGCAGGTGTCGCGATCGACGACAGCTCGACTACAAAGTCCGCGAACACCTGCCCCTTGATCGGTCCTCGGGGCTCGTACTGAATGTCAAACTCTGACAATTCCACCGCCCACTTGACCATCTTGCCTGCTACATCAGGTTTCTTCAGCACGTTTTGGATAGGCAGATCAGTCATCACCACCACTGTGAAGCTGTGGAAGTAATGCCTCAGTCTTCTGGCTGAAAACACCACCGCCAGGGCAGCCTTCTCGAGGGCCTGGTACCTTGTTTCAGCACCTTGCAGCACCTTACTCACGAAGTAAATAGGCCCCTGGGTCTGGTCTTGCTCTTGCACCAGGACTGAGCTGACTGCTCTCTCCGTCACAGCGAAATATAGACGAAGAGGGGTGCCTACCTGAGGTTTTCGCAAGACTGGTGGGCTCGCCAGATACTCCTTCAGTTTGGTGAAGGCCTTCTCGCACTCCTGTGTCCAGAGGAATCTGCTGTTGCGTTTAAGACACTGGAAGTATGGATGACCTTTCTCCCCTCCAGCAGACATAAACCGGGACAAGGCTGCCAAGCGACCGGTGAGCTGCTACACTTCCTTCACCGTCGTTGGGCTCCTCATTGCCACGATTGCTGCACACTTCTCTGGGTTAGCTTCGATTCCCCGCTCTGTTAAGAGGAAACCCAAGAACTTCCCAGCCTCCACACCAAAGATACACTTCTTAGGGTTGAGCTTCAGCCTGTACTTGGCAATGGTGGTGAATAGTTCTTCCAGATCAGCTGCATGATGCTTCTTCTCTCGGGACGTAACCACCATGTCATCTACATATGCATGTACGTTCCTTCCCAGCATGGGCGAGAGTACCCTATCCATGAGTAGCTGGTAGGTGGCCCCCGCGTTCTTTAGCCCGAATGGCATGACCTTGTAGCAATAGCAAGACCGTTCCGTCATAAACGCGGTCTTGCACTCATCTATCGGGTGCATCCTGATCTGGTTATACCCTGAAAAAGCATCCAAGAAGCTGAGTAGCTTTCCCCCTGATGCGCTATCAACTAAGGCATCTATACTGGGTAAAGGGTAAGAATCCTTGGGGCACGCCTTGTTGAGGTCAGTGAAGTCCACGCACATCCTCCACTTGCCGCTTGCCTTCTGAACCAGTACCACGTTCGCTAGCCACTCGGGGTACTGGATTTCTCTTATATGCCCTGCAGCAAAGAGCTTCTGCGCTTCGTCGTGGATCACCTTTCTCTTTTCCTCGTTGAATTTCCTTCGCCTTTGTCGCACAGGTCGAACCTTCGGATCCATTGACAGACGATGGCAAAGGAAATCGGGGTCGATTCCTGGCATGTCGGACGCTGACCATGCAAAGGCACCCATGTGCTTTTCGATCACACCAACGATCAGCTTTCGCTCTTCTTCAACGAGGGATCCCCCCAATTTGAACTTTTTCCCCCTGATGTCCACTTCGACCCATCCTTCAGCTGGGTGGGGCCTTCTCTCGCTAGCGATGACCGCCCTCGCTGATGGAGATCAAGCCCAAGAGAACATGGAGGCCACTCATCAAGCTCAAGAAGAGGTGGAGGCACAAATGGAGGACACCCTTGGAGGTCAAAGTCCACCTCAAAGGATTACAAGAAGCATGTTCAAAGCCTTGGGAGCTAGAGGACATTTATTTTCTCTTTTTGTAGTGTCTTTAGTTGAAGGTGCTTAGAGGGAAACCTTAGAAACCTCTTTTGTTATAGCATCTTTTAGGTTTTAGTTAGGAGCTTTAGGGGGGTGTATTAGTAGATAGGTGTAGGAGTAGAATAGGGGGTGCCAAAGTGAAGGAAAGGATCACACCTTCCTTGCCTTGCATTTTAGCGCCGGTTCTAGCTTGTTTTGGAGGGAATTTTGTTTTGTTTTAGCTTTCAATTTTCAGCACCTTAGGCTATAAATAGAGGTGCCTTCCTTGTAAATTTCAGATTTGAATTCATCTAAAGAAACTATACTCAAAATTGGAGTGAGCATTTGGAGAGCTTTTGAGCTTCTACTCTAGTCTTATCTTGAAGGACCATGGTTTCCTCAAGTGGCGGCTTCCACACTCATCTAGGAGCATCCATACTTCTAGTGGCGTGATCATCCAACCTATCTTCCATCTTCATGAGCATTCTCTTCTCCTTCCTTTCTTCTCTTTCAATTACTCTTGTTGTCTTGTGTTCTTGAGCATTTTTTGGTTCGGCTGTCCTTAATTTTCCAGCACCTATGTTTTGGTTTTCTAAATTCTGTTCGGTACATTTGTTTGTGTTTTAATTCTGTTCGGTCTTCTCTTTTACAATTCCTTTGTTGATTCAATTTGACAATATTTGGTTCATCCAAATGAGTTTGGGAATTGGTACTTGTATTGGTGAGTTCTTGACTTAGAACCATGATCCAACTTCTAAGAAAGTGCCTCTATATTTTCCAGCTCAAGGTGATTCCTCAAAGTGTCAAGAATCTTGTTCTATGTGGCTATTGGAATCACATCATGTGGTATCATGAGTCTTAGGTTCATTCTTGTTAATTGTTGAGTTGTGTGCACTTTAATTTCAAGAGCTCTTTAATTTTCTTGCAATTTAAGTTTCTGTTTTAGAATTTTAATTGAGTATTCTTGCTGTTTTTCTTTTGCTCCAAGTGTTTGTGGAAAGGTTTATGGCACTCATAATTCTTATGAGTATGGTTGCTCTTTTGGAATGGCATTATCCTTCCTAGAGTTTACCTTAAGCTTCCTTTCACTTGTTACAATTTGTGTTGTGTCTTTTAATTTTTGAATCATGTCAAGTTTTGTCTTAGTCATGTTATTCCATATATGTCATTACTTCTAAGTAGTACTTTTATTGTTTTGATTGTTTCTTGCTTTGGTGTCATATAATTTTCTGAATTGATGTTGATCCTTTGTGCATTTTCTTTTTAGAATTGAGTTCATACTTGTATTCTAGACCTATACAAGTTCCAATACATCATTTTCTATTGTCTTTGCTAGTTCATTATTCTGTTTTTTTATTCCTATTAGGATTCCTCTGTTTCTGAAAAAAGTGCTTACTGTTTTTCCTTATTGCAACTGATTTACGTACTGTAAAATTCTGAAATTCTGGATTTGAGATATTCAAAGTGTTAGAAAAGAATAGAAAAAATAATCATTCAAAAATATGAAGTACACAAAAAATGATAAATAAAATAAAAAAAGTGTACATTCCTGCCGAAAAAAATACGGTAATCTGGCAGTGATTTTAAAAAAATTATTTCTCTCAATTGGCTTACTGTTTTTAATTGATTCCAGTGCCATTTTTGAGTTAACATCTTGAAGTTTCTGTGGTATAAATTTCATAATCCAGTTCGCTCTACAACGTTCCAGTTAAATCAGTGAATATCAAACACAGTTTGCATAAAAAAAAAAAAAAAAATTTCAGTAGCTAATTTTTTTTTTTTTGTTTTCTTCATCTACTCTAGTGCTTTTCCTTAGGTATTCTTTTGTGTGCCTACTTTTCTCATTGAGTTCTTTATTTTCTTGATTGTCTTTCATTCTTATTCTTTGAGTTTGTCTTACATATAGTATTCCTTTTGCAATTACCTTTTCCTTGCTTATACCTTTTCTTGTTTGTCTTTATTGTTTCTTTGGTTTTGTGGTGGTTTGCTCTTAAGATTGGTGTGCTTGCTTTGACATATTTCATTTGAGGATTCCAAGGCCTCAAGATCAGATTGGAGCAAGAACATTATTTCTTTGAGAGTGATATCTTTTTCAGCCTTAAATTCACTTCGGCAGTTTCAATTGCAAAGCTCACTGTTTTTGCTAATTTTTTAACTTGTTTCCTGTTTTGTGTGTTTGCTGTTTTTAATTACAAATGGCTGGATTTTCAAGTGATGCATCCTACAAGCAGAATTCTCCTTCCAAAGCTTCAATTCTTGGTGAATTACATGAAGCTCAAAGAACAATTAGAAGGTTGGAAGAGAAAATGCAAAAGATGGAGGTCCAACAATCTAGACCATCTCCTTCTATCCATGATGGACATCATTCTCATAGACCATCTTCAAGAGCTTCTTCAAATGATGTTGGCCGTGATGATGAGCATAGGAGAAGGAGACCTCCACCCCAAGTCCATGGACAAAGACATCATCACCAAGGGGAAAGAATTCACTACGGCAATGGCTTCTACCATGATGCAAAGTCCAAGCTTCCTTCGGTCAAACTACCTTGTTTTAATGGTTCTAGTGATCCAAATGTGTATTTAGATTGGGAGGCTAAGTGTGAACAAATTTTTGAGATCCATGAGATCCAAGATGAGCATAAGCTCAAGCTAGCCACCCTAGAGTTTAGTGATTATGCCATGAAATGGTGGCATGGAATTGTAAAGGACATTATCTATCACAAGGGTCCTCCCGTGGACTCTTGGAACTCTTTAAAGGATCATATGCGCGCTAGGTTTGTGCCCCCACATTTTAGGAAAGACCTCATGTTGAGACTCCAACGGTTTCAACAAGGCACGCTAAATGTGGATGAATATTATAAGGAGCTTGAGACGCTTGTGCTTAAAATTGAATTAGAAGAAAGTGAAGAAGCCATGGTTGCTAGGTTTGTGAGTGGTCTTAGGAAGGATATCCAAGACATTGTTGAGTTACAAGAGTATTCATCATTGGGCTCTTTAGTTCATCTTGCAATGAAGGTGGAAGCCCAACTTGCTAAGAAAAACTCTTTTAAAAATGCCTCCAATAATGGATACTACTCCAAGTCTTGGAGAAACAAAACTTCTTTTTCTAAACATCCTTCCAAAGATTCTTCTTTCAAACCCAAGGAATCTAAGCCATCAACATCTAGACCTAAGTCTCCCACTAGAACATCTAACACTAAATGCTTTAAATGTATGGGTTATGGTCATATTGCTGCAAATTGTCCTTCCAAACAAAGTATGTACATGCATGAGGGCATTGTAGTTAGTGAGCATGATTCGGATTCTTCAAAGCATTCATTGCATTCTCATGCATCTAGTGAGGAAGAGAGCGAATGTCCACTTGAAGGGGACTTGTTAGTTGTGAGAAGACTTCTTGGACAAGTTTCACAACCTTTTGATGAAAATCAAAGGGAAAATATTTTCCATACAAGATGTCTTATTCAAAACAACATTTGTTCCTTGATAGTGGATGGGGGTAGTTGTGCAAATGTGGCTAGTACAAGAGTAGTAGATAAGCTTGGATTGCCTACTATCTCTCATACAAAGCCCTACAAGTTACAATGGCTTAGTGAAGTAGGAGAAATAATTGTTAATAAACAAGTCCTCATCCATTTCTCCATTGGAAAATACAAAGATGAGGTATTATGTGATGTTGTGCCCATGGAAGCCACTCATGTTCTTTTGGGAAGGCCTTGGCAATTTGATAGAAAAGTTTTACATGATGGCTTTACCAACAAATTATCTTTTGAATTCCATGGTCACAAGGTTACTTTAAAATCTCTCTCTCCAAGAGAAGTCCATGAGGACCAAGTTATCATGAAGAAAAAGAGGGAGAGTGAAAAAGATAAGAAAGATAAGAGTTCTAAGCCTACACTCCTTGTGTCTAGGCGTGACATTGAAAGGGAAATAGTGGCTCATCATCCTCTTTTTTTAGCCATCCCTAGAACTCTTAGCATAGAATCACTTGTTGATAGTCCTCATTGCTTGGAAAATTTGGTAGAAGAGTTCAAAGATGTGTTTCAAGATCCTCCAAATGGACTTCCACCTTTGAGAGGGATTGAACACCAAATTGATTTGATACCGGGCTCTTCTTTACCAAATCGTTCCGCATATAGGACCAATCCAAGTGAAACCAAGGAAATTCGCCAACAAGTTGAGGCTTTGATTGAGAAAGGGTGGGTGCAAGATAGCATGAGTCCTTGTGCTATGCCTATCATCTTAGTGCCAAAAAAGGATGGCACATGGCGAATGTGTTCGGATTGTAGGGCCATAAATAACATAACCATTAAGTATAGGCATCCCATACCTAGACTAGATGATTTGTTGGATGAATTACATGGTTCTAAAATCTTTTCAAAGATTGATCTTAAAAGCGGCTACAATCAAATCCGTATCAAACCGGGTGATGAATGGAAGACGGCTTTTAAGACCAACTTTGGTTTATATGAGTGGTTAGTTATGCCTTTTGGTTTAACTAATGCACCAAGTACCTTCATGCGCCTCATGCATCATGTTCTTAGACCTTTCATTGGTAAGTTTGTTGTGGTTTACTTTGATGACATTCTCATTTATAGCTTATCTTTGAATGATCATAGGTTGAATGTTAGGCAAGTTTTGGAAACCCTTAGGAAGGAACATTTGTATGCTAACCTTGCTAAATGTATGTTTGCTCTTGATCATATAGAATTCCTAGGGTTTGTTGTGAGTTGTAAAGGGGTCCATGTGGACAAAACAAAGGTGGTGGCCATTCAAAATTGGCCTACACCGAAATCTTTGAATGAGGTCCGAAGTTTTCATGGGCTTGCTTCTTTCTATAGAAGATTTGTCCCAAACTTTGGTACCATTGCCGCACCACTCAATGACATAGTGAAAAAGGATGTGGTCTTTCATTGGGGAGAAGCACAACAAAATGCTTTTGATACTTTGAAAGAAAAATTGACTAATGCTCCCATCTTGGCTCTTCCTAATTTCACTAAGACATTTGAGATTGAGTGTGATGCTTCAAGCATAGGTATTGGGGCTGTTCTCCTTCAAGAGGGCCACCCCATCGCCTATTTTAGTGAGAAATTGAAGGGAAGTCATCTCAACTATTCCACCTATGATAAGGAATTATATGCACTTGTTAGGGCTTTGTTTACTTGGCAACACTATCTTTTTCCCAAAGAGTTTGTGATACATAGTGATCATGAATCTCTTAAATATTTGAAAAGCCAAAACAAACTTAACAAGAGGCATGCTAAGTGGGTGGAATTCATTGAGCAATTTCCTTATGTGATCAAACACAAGCAAGGCAAAATAAATATTGTGGCGGATGCTCTTTCTAGAAGATATACCTTGCTAAATCTTTTAACCTCTCAATATCTTGGTTTTGATCACATTAAGGAACTTTATCATGATGACCTTGATTTTTCTCTCCTCTATCAAGAGTGTCTTAAGGGAGGACACAAAGATTTTTTTATTCAAGATGGCTTTCTTTTTAAAGGAAAACGTCTTTGTGTTCCCCAATGCTCTATTAGATTATCTCTTGTTAGAGAAGCTCATGAGGGGGGCTTAATGGGTCATTTTGGGGTTGCTAAAACTTTGGATGTGTTGCATGAACATTTCTTTTGGCCTCATATGCATAAGCATGTTCATAGTTTGTGTGATAAATGCATAGCTTGCCGCAAAGCTAAATCTAAAATGCATCCCCATGGTCTTTATACTCCTCTTCCTATTCCTTCAATGCCTTGGGTAGATATATCTATGGATTTCATCTTAGGCTTACCCAAGACATCAAAGGGAAAGGACTCCATTTTTGTGGTAGTGGATCGTTTTTCAAAGATGGCTCACTTTATTCCTTGCCACAAAGTGGATGATGCATGCCACATTGCAAACCTCTTCTTCCAATAAGTGGTTCGCTTGCATGGGATTCCTAGGTCTATAGTGTCCGATAGAGATCCTAAGTTCTTGAGTCACTTTTGGAAGACCTTGTGGGGCAAGCTTGGAACTAAGCTTTTATTTTCTACCACTTGCCACCCACAAACCGATGGTCAAACCGAGGTGGTGAATAGAACTTTGGGACAACTATTGAGATGCTTTATTTCGGGGAATCCTAGAGTGTGGGAGAATTTACTACCCCATGTTGAGTTTGCATATAACCGAGTAGTAAATTCTACCACCTCCCATTCTCCTTTTGAGGTGGTCTATGGGTTTAATCCCCTAACACCTCTTGATCTTCTTCCTATTCCCCTTCTTGACGATGTCTTGTGCAAAGATGGGGATGAAAAGGCTTCTTTTGTGAAAACTTTGCATAAAGACATCAAGAAGAGAATTGAGAAGAAGGTTGGCAAGTATGCTGAACTTGCCAATAAGAGGAGAAAAGCATTGTTGTTTGATGAGGGCGATTGGGTTTGGCTTCACTTGAGGAAGGATCGTTTTCCTACTCAAAGGAAGTCCAAACTTATGCCTCGAGGGGATGGACCTTTCCAAGTCCTCAAGAGGATTAATGACAATGCTTATGAGTTAGATATGCCTGATACATTCTTAGGTAGTCATACTTTTAATGTCAGCGATCTAACTCCTTTTTCTGTAGGTCTCCAGAATTCGTGGTCGAATTCTCTCCAACTCGGGGAGTATGATGGAGATCAAGCCCAAGAGAACATGGAGGCCACTCATCAAGCTCAAGAAGAGGTGGAGGCACAAATGGAGGACACCCTTGGAGGTCAAAGTCCACCTCAAAGGATTACAAGAAGCATGTTCAAAGCCTTGGGAGCTAGAGGACATTTATTTTCTCTTTTTGTAGTGTCTTTAGTTGAAGGTGCTTAGAAGGAAACCTTAGAAACCTCTTTTGTTATAGCATATTTTAGGTTTTAGTTAGGAGCTTTAGGGGGGTGTATTAGTAGATAGGTGTAGGAGTAGAATAGGGGGTGCCAAAGTGAAGGAAAGGATCACACATTCCTTGCCTTGCATTTTAGCGCTGGTTCTAGCTTGTTTTGGAGGGAATTTTGTTTTGTTTTAGCTTTCAATTTTCAGCACCTTAGGCTATAAATAGAGGTGCCTTCCTTGTAAATTTCAGATTTGAATTCATCTAAAGAAACTATACTCAAAATTGGAGTGAGCATTTGGAGAGCTTTTGAGCTTCTACTCTAGTCTTATCTTGAAGGACCATGGTTTCCTCAAGTGGCGGCTTCCACACTCATCTAGGAGCATCCATACTTCTAGTGGCGTGATCATCCAACCTATCTTCCATCTTCATGAGCATTCTCTTCTCCTTCCTTTCTTCTCTTTCAATTACTCTTGTTGTCTTGTGTTCTTGAGCATTTTTTGGTTCGGCTGTCCTTAATTTTCCAGCACCTATGTTTTGGTTTCCTAAATTCTGTTCGG
Organism: Phaseolus vulgaris; assembly: GCF_051622355.1. Taxonomy (NCBI): domain Eukaryota; kingdom Viridiplantae; phylum Streptophyta; class Magnoliopsida; order Fabales; family Fabaceae; genus Phaseolus; species Phaseolus vulgaris. The sequence goes on from NC_143502.1 coordinate 30,049,845, forward strand.
TACATTTGTTTGTGTTTTAATTTTGTTCGGTCTTCTCTTTTACAATTCCTTTGTTGATTCAATTTGACAATATTTGGTTCATCCAAATGAGTTTGGGAATTGGTACTTGTATTGGTGAGTTCTTGACTTAGAACCATGATCCAACTTCTAAGAAAGTGCCTCTATATTTTCCAGCTCAAGGTGATTCCTCAAAGTGTCAAGAATCTTGTTCTATGTGGCTATTGGAATCACATCACTCGCGATCCCTGACTCGCGAGGAGCAATCGCGCCTTCCTCTTCTTCTTCAACTTGGGCTACCTGGGAGCCCCCCACCGCAGCGTTCTCCATCCTCTGAGCGCCCTGTGTCTCCCTAACCACCGATCGCTCTTCGCGCACACCTGGTGGTGGTGTCGTGGTGACGTGACATACACTTCTCTTCTGCTTCAGGCTGTTCTCATAACAGCGTCTAGCCTCAGCCTGATCCGACTTGATGGTTATTACGGTCCCCTCCATCGATGGCAGCTTCAACTTCATGTGCCTCGTCGATGGTATTGCGCCCAACCTATTGAGTGTTGGTCTCCCCAACAAGATGTTGTACGTAGAAGGGGCGTTCACCACCAAGTACTTTATCCTTTCGGTGCGGGCTGTCGTCCCATCAGTGAACGTTGTCCTCAGCTCAATGTATCCCCGCACTTCTACCTGATCCCCTGCAAAGCCGTAAAGACACCCGGTATACGGCCTCAGTTGATCAGGGGACAACTGCAACTTGTTAAACGTCGATCAGAACATGACGTCTGTCGAGCTTCCTTGATCTACGAGCACTCGGTGCACTCGTCTTCCAGCCGTGATGAGGGAGATGACCACAGGGTCATTGTCGTGCGGGACAACGTCCCGTAGATCAGATTTCCTGAAGACAATATCTACTTCAGGGTAATGGCTCTCATTTACCGCGTCTACCGCCATAACCGACCGGGCGTACCTCCTTCTCTGTGACACTGTGCATCCCCCACCAGAGAAGCCTCCCGCGATTGTTTGCACTTCCCCGTGCACAGGGACTTCATGTTGCTGTTCTCCAACCTGAGATCCCGACGCGCGATCACCCTGCGGCTCACGCAGGTAATCTGCTAGGAACCCAGACTTCACCAACTCTGCCAGTTGGTGTCCCAACGCCAAACAGGAGTGAAGTGTGTGGCCAAAGGCCTGGTGAAACTCACACCACTCATTCTTCTTTCTACCAAGTACCTTATCAGTCTTCTCCGGTACGCGTAGTCTTGCTGCTACAGCAGGAAGGGCGATGAGATCCGCCAATCCCACCATGAAATTGTATCTTGGGGGTGCGTTATTCTCCCTTGCACGCCCCCTGCTCTGATCTTTGCCTGGTGCATAGGGACGAGGTTTTTCCCGCACCTTTTTCCCCTCCTTGGCCTCATGCACCCTTGCTTGCTGCGGTTTCCCTTGCCCTCCACGCGGTCTTGGTGGTGCAGCACTTCCTCTTTTCTCAGAAACCTCTGTTTCTGCCACTATGTGTGCCACCGCGCGTCGTCGGATCTCTGCAAAGGTGCTGGGATGGCTCCTGATGAGAGACTCGCTGAAGGGACCAGGCAGCACTCCCTTCTTAAACGCGTGCACCAGCATATCTTCATCTTTGCTGGGCATTTTAACCACTTGTGCTCCAAAGCGATTGAGGTAGTCCTTCAGCGACTCGCCTTGGTACTGACGCACGTCGAACAAATCGTATGACACCACTGCAGGTGCTTTGTTGACGATGTATTGCTCAGTGAAGAGCTTTGAAAACTGAGAGAAAGACGTGATATGCCCTTCTGGTAAGCTCACGAACCACTCCATGGCGATTCCACTTAGCGTGCTCATGAACATTTTGCAGTACACAGCGTCTGAGCCCCCAGACAACATCATCTGGGTGTGGAACGCCGTCAGATGCGCATCCGGGTCTTCTACCCCCTTGAACGACACCTTCACCCCCACCAGGTTGGGAGGCACCATGGTTCCCATGATTTCAGGGGAGAATGGCATGGGGAACGCTCTTGGAGGTCACGGCTGCCTAGACATCCTTTCGTCAACCACGTGTTCCCTCTGCGCCTGCAACGTCCTCCTCAACTCTTCATTGACGCGATTCAGCTCGTCGTTCCTGCTTTGCGACGCGGCCAACTCCGTCTGCATCCTTTCTTGTTCAGCTTTTGACGCTGCGGCGTTATCCTGCAGCGTGCGCACCATCTCCAGGACCTGCGCCATTGTCACAGCTCCTTCGTCAGCAGATGGCGCAGGTGATGGTTGTCTATTTCTTGGCATCTTTCCCTATCAAAGAAGTTGGTAAAACTCTGGTAAGCTTCAAAACTGTAGTGTATATGGGACCACGATTCACTCGGGCCCCGCGATGGGCGCCAAATGATCCTGCCGGCAACTCGAACGTGGAGGAATCGCTTCGTAGCACTCTCTGTCCCGTCTACGCGACTGTGTTCACTGTGAAATCACCCTCAGAACCACCTCTTGAATCTCCAATCGTGACCTGCAAAACACACAGACGGCGCCTCTAGCGGCCGTTTGCACTCCGACGATCAAGTTAGATCACAGAACCACCAAAAGAGAAAACTAGTAGTGTGTGTGAAAAACTCTTGCTCTCTCTTTTTTTTTTCCTCCATCTCTCCCTGATTCCCTTTTATCTCTCTCTTTCTGCTTCTGGGCATAACAGAATTCTGTTATGCTTTTCTGGCATGTGTCAGAACCCTGTTATGCTTTTCTGAGACAATGTACCTCCAGAATCAGTAGAGTGTGGGTGTCTGTGCGTGTCCGCGCGTCTCTGCGCTTGGTTGCGCTTGTCTGTACCTTTAGTGGTACGGAGTGCACCTTTATCTGGACCGCACCCCTCTCAGATGATGACACGTGGAGGCATGCAACTCACATCTAACCACACACGTGTTACTTACTGGAAGGGCTCTAGCACTTCTCTTTGTGTGCTAAGTTATTCCCTTGCGGAGTAACTTAGCATATTTCTTTCATCTGGGCAAATCGCATACTCTCAGGAGAACACCAGGTGTGGTCGATCTAGGCACACTCACCAAGCGTTGTTCTCTGCATAGACGACTTACCCTTCACGCACGTAATGGGTTGAGGGAGTCACCAATCACTGATCGGTTTGCTAGCTCCCTCAGGCCACTCTCGTGCGCGATTCCCTGAGATGTGCTCGTGCGAGGTCCATGTGTAACGCTCTCGCTGGGAACCTCAGTCCCAGTTTAACTGCGTGTAACACGAGACCCCGATGACCATGCACCCGATGACTGATCAGTGCTCTATTTGCTTCTCGCGTTCTGCCCCCAGGCGTTAGTCTGGGAACTGGTCTGTGGGTGGCCACTTGGCTACTGACCACCGATCACCGTTCTGGGTGATCAGTCCCCTGACCTTTCTGCCGCTGTCGGTGGTCACTTGATTATTGATCACTGCTCTTAGCGATCGCCTCCCTGATCTCTCTATCACCTAGGCCACGCGTCACCCTGCGAGTGGTCCACGTGGTCCTCTGCTGCTGACGTCATCGACTTCCCATTAGAAAGGCCCATTTCAGGTAAACAGGAAACCCTAGTTTTCAGTCTATAAATAGTAAGTTAACAAACTTGGCCAAGGGAGAATCCTCTGTTGAACCAAGTGTGTTCTAGCTTTGAAGAATCCAAACCCTTTGAAGGATGATGTAAGGCTGGTTGTGCTTGTTGTTGCTGAGCTGTCTTTTAGATAGGATTTGGGGTAGATTTTATGTATAATCGACTCTTGATTGAATCCAAAGCATAAGGATTCTCAATCCTTTTAAAAAAAAAGTGTTTTTCAAACTAAGTGAAAAACAACCTGTTGTTTTGTCAAAACAACCGATTGTTTTATACTTAGGTGTTTTTAGAAAGATTGAAAACTGTTTTTATGGTTGACTTGTTGTCAAAACCAAAACAACCGATTGTTTGTTTTGGTACCATAACAGAAAAATGTTTTGTGCTTTGACTGAGCATTAAATGATTTTACAACTGTTTACGCTCTAGTTTTTAATACTCTGACTAATCTTTAAATGCAATGAATAGTTTGTTAAGATTAAATAACAAAACAACAACTTTGATTAAATACAGAAAAATAGATTTGAATTTTTCAAGAGATTGAGATTTTGAGAAGTTGAGATTGCTTAGAGATTGAGTTTGATCAAAGAGTGTGAGATAGAATTTTTCATCTTGTATTGATTTCAGATTAGTTCTGTAACAAGTGTAATCATGTATAGTGTTGAAAGAAACTTTATGTGTGTTGCTGAGAAGTGTTGTGTTCTTAAGGGAATCAAGATCAGCATTCTTAGTGTTGTTGTGCTGGAACAAAGGAAGTGTGTGTCTTGAGGGGATCAAGGTCACTTCTTTGGTTATGTTGTAAGTGATCTAGGGTTGATTGCTTAGTGGATTTCCTCAGTGGTTTCTGAGAAGACTGGATGTAGCTCTGGGTTTAGAGTGAACCAGTATAAACCTCTGTGTGCATTCTATCTATCATTAATCTCTTTAAATTCAGTTTTGATATTTGCAAATTGGTATAAACAACCAATTGTTTCTGTGAAACAACCGATTGTTTTTCAGGTGCTGTGTTTTTTGCTTTGTGTTTTGGCAAACTGATTTCCTTATCAACTGTTTCTCAAAGTAATTATATTCTAGACTTAAAAGTTTGCGAAAATCCTCTTTAAACCTTTCACCCCCCTGTAGTTTAAAGCCATAATTTCTAACAATTGGCATCAAGAGCTTGATTCTTGAATTTTACTCAAGTGTGATCCTAAAACTGTTTTTAATGGCTGATAGACTACCTTTTGGGGAAGGTGCTTCAATCAACAGACCACCTCTGTTTTGTGGTTTGAACTACCAATTTTGGAAAGTGAGAATGAAAATCTTTGTGGAATCACTTGACAAAGGTATTTGGGATGCAATTGAAAATGGTCCTTTTGTCCCAAAATTTGAAAAAGATAGATCTTCCATTGAAAAGCCTTGGTCTCAATGGACTGATTCTGAAAGCAAGAAGGCCAAATTTGATTGCATTGCTAAAAACATAATAACCTCTGCTTTGATTTCAGATGAGTTTTTCAGGGTTTCTCAATGCAAATCAGCAAAGGAAATGTGGGACTCATGAACGTACAAATGGGGTGAAGAGAGCTAGGAAGCATACTCTAATCCAAGAGTATGAGATGTTCAGAATGCTCAAAGGTGAAACAATTGCTGAAGTGCAAAAAAGATTCACGCACATCATCAATCATCTCATGAGCCTTGACAAGACCTTTGAAAGGAAGAGCTAAACATCAAGATCTTAAAATGTCATGATAGAGCATGGCAACCTAAGGTAACTGTTATATCTGAATCTAAAGATCTAACATCCTTGAGTATGGCTTCTTTGTTTGGCAAGCTTAGGGAACATGAGTTAGAGATGAATCGACTCAATGTTCAAGAAAGCGAAGACAAGCATATAAGGAGTATTGCCTTAAAAGCTTCCAAGCACAAAGGCAAACAAGAATCCAGCGATGATAGTGATGAAGTGAACTGTATTGTCCCGTACCCGGGCGTTGACTAAGTCAAGGTAAAAGTCAACACCAGGGGTCAAAGTCAACACAAGGCGTTGCCTAGGTGAAGAGACGCCAAGTGCCAGCGTCGCCAAGAAGGTGCGTCGCCAGGGCAAGGCGTCGCCTAAGTAAGGTGTCGCCTAGGTAAGGCATCGCCAGACCAAACAGTGCTAAGGCAAGGCAATCCAGTGTGGTTCCCCGATACCCATGGGTAGGAAAGACCATGGAGGGAGCGACGCCGTGGGAAGGCCTCAGGTCCCGATTGCCCGGGGCAGCGATAAAGAGAAGGAAAAGGTGGCTTCAAGGCCATAGTGATAGCATCAGTGTAGGGCAGCCTGACTCGTGAAGTGCCCCTGCCGCCCCAGAGACGCCTTTGAGACAGATACGACTCAAGAGGAAGGTCACGCCCAGGGTAGCCGGGTGCAGGGTACGAGAGGAAGGCAGATACGCTCTCAAAGTAAGTGACTAGATGATTGGGGCACGAGTTGGCACCCAAAAAGTCACCCCTAGCGCAGTAGCACTCCCAAGCAGGAGGACTCACACGTAGAAACGTCCCCAGGTGGGCAGAAACGCCCCCATATGGGGTCACGGCGTCGTGAGGACCTCCACGTGCACGACAGCCATGCCAGAATAGAAACACCCTTTAATCAGGTGCCAGGTAATTAAAGTCATTCAATACAGTTTCCCTTTCGAGCATTCAGGTACTATAATGGCTCCCAAGCGTTTCAACGTCTTAAATGCGCTACGTTTTCTAATTAAATACGCTGATTGAGTGCGTTACATTTGTAATTGAAGGCTCTTTAAGGCGCTTTAAATGCTTGGGTAGTTTAAATAGCGCGGAGAATGTTGGAAACAGGGTTGGAACTTTTGGCAAATTGACCAGAACTCTCTAGTTGCTTGCTCGTGCTTCAAGGTTAGGGACAAGGGACTGGGGAATATCTTTGCCCGAGAGAGAGAACACAGACACACAATACACAGTTATTCTTTACCATCTTTAGAGTGCCATACGCGGTGCTCAGAGACGGAGGTGAACAGTTTTGGTGTTTCTTGCTGGCTGACTTAAGCGTCGCAGTGCAAACGGCCGCTAGGGCGCCTCTTTGTCCTCTTTTTTGCAGGATTCCACAGGTAACCAGTGGGAAAGAGACCCTAGCTGACGGTTGAGGTCGCGAACGAATACGTCCCGGTCAATCGGACGGAACATGAACCTTAGCTTGCTATCTAGAAAATTTAGCAAACTCTTGAAGAGGAACCGCAACAAAGACAACAACAAAGATAGGTATGGAAATAAGAAATCCAATGATTTTAATTCCAATAACTATACTTGTTTTGGTTGTGGTGAACAAGGGCACATAAAGGCAGATTGCCCAAACAAAAGCAAAGAGAAAAAGCCTAGCTACAAGCAAAAGAAGGGCAAAACAAAAAGAGCCTACATAGCTTGGGATGAAAATGATGTATCATCATCAAGTGAAGAAGAAAGAGCAAACATCTGTTTGATTGCTGAAGAAGATGATGAATCTTGCAGCTCAAGTGAAGTAAGTTCTGGTGCCTCTTTAAATGAACAAAATTATAGTGAATTGCTTGAAGCTTTTCAAGAAACTCACGATGAAGCTAATTGATTGGTTCTTTTAAACAACCGATTGAAAGAACTTAACAACTGGCTGGAAAAGAGAGTGAAGGCACTTGAAGAAGAGCATGAAAAAGCTAAAAAGGATTTTAAAAACCTTGAAACATGATCCTGCCTGTTGACCAGAACGTCGGAACTTGCCTCGTCAAACTTGGATCGACGTGCGCACCGCTTCAACCTCCGTCCTTTGTCACGATCCACCTCAAGAACCTGCAAAAGAACAGAGCGGCGCCGCTGCGGCCGATCGCACTCCAACGCCCAAGTCAGTGACTGAACCACCAAATACTTCAAGAGCAAACACTCAAGAACTCTCAAGGAACCGTGCAATGTTCTCTCTCACAGTATGCTCAAGAACTCGCAAGCGTAAAGAATACAATCTGAACGTGCGTACCTCGAAAGTTCGTTGGGAAACCCTTTTATACCTGGTCACTTTCTCTCTCCTGGCAGTTACGCAGCTGGACACGTGGCTCGCATCCAGTCGTACACGTGCCATCATCTGGAGCCTCCTTGACTTGGGCGCTGCTTCTGACTCTCTTTTGGCTAAGTTACTTATGCATGGTACTGCCCAGTGCATAACTAACTTGGGAGCGCGATCTCTACTAGAATTGGCGAGTTAGGGTGCCTTCGTACACCTTCCCTGTGGTCTCGCCGGCTGCCTTCATAATCTGCACCACCTTCATCTTCGGTGATGTGCTTGCTCTAGCGATCTCCAATCACTTGGTCGCCTGAGTTTACATCTGGCGACTTCATCTTTAACCCGGTGATCGCCGATTCTGGTATGCTGGAGATCGGAGCATGCCAACTACATAGCTGGCGACTACACGAGCCCCCCGACTTCCTTTCCTTCTGCCAATTTGGCGTCTTTTCAACACCCCTATACTGTAGCTTGATGCCACGTCATCACTTCCGACTACCAGGGCGGTACAAAACACATTTCAAAAATTCTTCTTGCAAGACACTCTCATTTTGCGAAAATTATGAAAACCTTGAGAAGAAAGTGCATTATCTTGTAAGTACTGTGGATAAGCTTTCGAAAGGAAAATCTAACTTTGAGAATGTCTTGGCATCTCAAAACTGTGTTTTTGGAAAGGCGGGTTTAGGTTTTAATTCATAAAACAAATAAGATAAGTTTTCAATTTTTTTTTTAAGAAAGCCAGTAAAACAACTGATTGTTAAGTCAAAACAACCGGTTGTTACATGCTTTTACTGCATGAAAAATGGCCATTCGGTTAGATTCTGCAAAATAAGGAAATTTTTTGTTCCCACGGGCTTCATGAAGTGGATTCCTAAAGGATGTGAGGTTCCAAATGATAAAAAGAAATCAAATGGACCCACATTTGTGAAGGAACCAAATCTTGTTGCTTGAACTCATGTTTATGCAGGAAATCTAAATAAGTGTGAGGGACTGGGTCATCTGATCAAGTTCTTGGAAGAAAAGGACTAACTTTGAAGCTGAATCAATGTTCTGTATTTTTCCAAAGGCTCTCAAACAAGTCAAAGAGACTTTTTTATCAAAAAGCACATAACTCATTGGAGAAACATCGTAAAGGATAAGACCTTCCTTATTTTTATCTTTAATTTTTGTTTAAAGTTCAGATTCATGCTTAAACATCTCTTTTAAAATGGTAAATTTCATCTGCCTTGAAGTCTTTCTTCTCATGTTTAAAAATTCAAAATCAGTTTTACTGCTGCAGAAAAACAACCAATTGTTTCCTCGAAAAAACCGATTGTTTTGTGTCTGATAGCACTGTGAAGAAATCAATTTAATTTCTGTTTTGAATTTCTATCCGTTGCAGATCAAATTAAAGAAAGAATCATTGGTCAATGAACCTGTGTTGAAAGTTGATCACGCTCAGAAAGAAGTTACAACAGTCATAAAGGAATATATTCCAAAATCTTGAAAATTTGAGCTTTTATGACTAGTCATAGATCACATGTGAATACCATGTGATTTTCTGCTTTTTCTGACGTTTTCTGTGCAAGGCTTGGTCAAGTCCTTTCTCTCTAAAAATTTGGTACCCACTCATGTCATTGAATGCTTTATGATTATGTTTTTGCTATAAAATCTGTTGCAGCTGATCTCTTTCACAAGAACAACCAATTGCAACATCTCTTGCAACATCTCTTGCAATTCTTGTGTAAGCTTTTCTCTGCTTCTTCTCTGCCATCATGGAATCAACTCCTCCCACCTTATAGAGAGTTAAAACCAGAGCAGTACGGTCTGGAGGAAGGCTAGAAGGATGGTTTTCTGGTGATAATGATCTTATTGAAAGGTATAGGTTTGAGACTAGCACCAAAGTGATCAACAATCCCAAAGTTGTTTGCTTTGATTGGATGAAAAGTCAAAAGCTAGATAATGTAAGAAGGTTGCTCAAACATCAATCTCTCATAAAGTTCTTGGAGATGAAGGGGAACATCTACCCAGATTTGATTAGAGTGTTCTACACAAATCTCAAATTTGAGGGAAACAACCTTGTCTCTCATGTGAAAGGTGTAGATATGGAGATCACCTATGATGTGTGGACTGCAGTGGCGGGTCTAAAGTATTCTGGCCTCAGAATCAACAAGGGGAACCTTCGTGTAGTGAAGGATTTCAACAAAGTCCAATACTACAAAAGTTGTTTGAAGAATCAAAATGCTCAAGTTAGGACTTGTTCGGTTGGTGGCTTGAGACTTGATGAAAGGTTGTTAGCCCTTATTGTGACTTGGATTCTAACTCCAAGGGGGAGCAATCATTTTGTTCTTACAGAGGAGGACCTTGTGTATATCTACTGCATAATGAAGAAAATCAGAATAAATTGGATCCACATCATCAAGGAGCAGATGCAAAAGGCAATGAGGTTAAGTGACTATCACTATCCATATGCTATTTTGATTTCTAAATTTTTGTTGTATTTTGAAGTGAATCTGAAAGATGAAACATCTAAGTTGGTGAAATCAACTCAAGAGATGAACAATGGATCTCTCAACAAAATGGGATTCACCAAAATAGGTGGCAAATGGATAAGCAAAGATGGTGACCATGGTGCCTCATGAAGTGCTACTGCTGATCTTGAAGAAGAAGAACATGCTGCTGATATGGATTTTCAACATGAAGATCATTCTGAAACAAATCAAGATGTTGGACCTAGTGTTGGTGCTGAAATCAGGAAGAAGGAATGCCAACTATGTCTTCTTTTGAGAGATACATGGTCAATAGGCTTGATGGATTTGCGGAGAATCAAATAAATCTCCATGATCTGTGTGTAAGCAACTTTCAGAGCATTGATAACAGGTTTAACAACATGGATTCTCGCTTCATGACGTTAGATGAATAGATTGAAGATGTCCAAAATCAGATTTTTGATCTACAATATGCTGATGATGACTGAAGAAGGAAAAACAACCGGTTGATATCTCGAAACAACCGATTGTTTTTAGGGCTTGTATCAGTTTTTGTTGTTTTCTGCTTCTGCTCTTTAGTTCTGTTTTATCAAGAACAGTTATCTTTATATCTCTTCTTTTTGTCTATTTGTGAAGACAGATAGGGGGAGATTTATATTGTGTGTTGTTTTAGTTTTAAATTTCTGCAAAACAGTTTATGGTTGTTTAAAGAAAGCCTTGTAGGTTTTTCTATGCTCTGAAATTTTTCTCTAATATATTGTTTCTGTTCTAACCTTATATCAAAAATGCTTTGCTTAAACTGTATGTTGCAGGAACTGCTTCAGATTCAATCAAATCCAATACTGTTGAACCAAGTGGTGTTCAAGCTTTGAAGAATCCAAACCCTTTGAAGGATGTTGAAGGCTAGGCTGTGCTTGCTGTGAGCTATCTTAGATAAGATCTGGGGTAGATTGTTGATGTAATCCACTCTTGATTGAATCCAAAGCATAGGCATTCTCAATCTTTTTGAAAGAAAAGTGTTTTTCAAACTAAGTGAAAAACAACCGATTGTTTTGTCGAAACAACCGATTGTTTTGTCGAAACAACCGATTGTTTTGTCGAAACAACCGATTGTTTTGTCGAAACAACCGATTGTTTTGTCAAAACAACCGATTGTTTTATACTTAAGTGTTTTGATAAAAGGTTGAAAAATATTTTTCAAATGGTTAAGCTGTTAAAACCAAAACAACCGATTGATTCGAGGAAACAACCGATTGTTTGTTTTGGTACCATAACAGAAAAATGGTTTTTGTTTTGACTGAGCTTTAAATGATTCTAACTGATTACGCTCCAGTCTTTAATGTTTTGACCAATCTTTAAAGGAAATTAATAGTTTGTTAAGATTTGATAACAAACAACAATCTTTGATATAAAACAGTAAAACAGATTTGAAGTTTTAACAAGATCCTGATTTTCAAAAAGTTGAGATTGCTTAGAGATTGAGATTGATCAAAGAGTGTAAGATAGGATTTCTGCTTGTATTGATTTCAGATTTGCTTCTGTAACAAGTGTAATCCTTGTATCTGTTGAACAAGAATCTTTTGTGTGTTTGCTGAGAAGTGTTGTGTGTTCTTGAAGGGATCAAGATCAGCATTCTTAATGTTGGTGTGTTGGCCAAGAGAAGTGTGTGTCTTGAGGGGATCAAGGTCACTTTCTTGATTGTGTTTTAAGTGATCTAGGTTTGATTGCTTAGTGGAATTCCTCAGTGGTTTCTGAGAAGAATGGATGTAGCATTGGGTTTAGAGTGAACCAGTATAATCATCTGTGTGCATTCTCTCTATCCTTAATCTCTTTAAATTCAGTTTTGATATATGCAAACTGGTATAAACAACTGATTGTTTCTGCGAAACAACCGATTGTTTTTCTGGTGTTGTTGTTTTTGCTTGTTGTTTTGGCAAAATGAATTCCTTATCTTCTGTTTCTTAATGTAATTTCATTCTTGACTTAAAAGTATTTTAAATCCCTCTTTAAACCATTCACCCCCCCCCTCTAGTTTAAAGCCATCCATTCTAACAAATACAAACACTAGGGATTTTTCTTCATCAAATAGGGGAAGATAGTTGAACCAAGTGTGTTCAAGCTTTGAAGAATGCAAACCCTTTGAAGGATGATGTAAGGTTGGTTGTGCTTGTTGTTGCTAAGTTGTCTTTTAGATAGGATCTAGGGTAGATTTTATGTATCATTGAAAGAACAACAAAAAGGATAAGACATTCCTTATCTTTGTTATTAATTTTTGTTTTAAGTTCTTTTATATGTGTGTATAACCTCTTTAAAGTGTTCAATTTCATCTGCTTTCATTTAATTCTGCCCATTCTTAAAAATTCAAAATGAGTTTACTGCTGCAGAAAAACAACCGATTGTTTTGAGTCTGACAACACTGTAAAGAAATCAATTTAATTTCTATTTGAATTTTTATCCGTTGCAGATCAATTTAAAGAGAGAATCCTTGGTCAATGAACCTGTGTTGAAAGCTGTACCGCCCTGGTGGTCGGGTGCGATGACGTGGCACCCTGCTACAGTGTAGGCGTGTTGACAAGGCGCCAGGTTGGCAGTTGGGGAGGAAGTCAGGAGGCACGTGTAGTCGCCGATTGTTAAGTTGGCGTGTTCCGATCTTCAGCTTACCAGAATAGGCGATCGCCAGGTTGAGGATGAAGTCGCCAGACGCAGACTCAGGCGACCAGGCAGTCGGAGATCGCCAGAACAAGCACATCGCCGAAGATAAAGGAGAAGCAGATTATGAAGGCGGTCGGCGAGACCACAGAGAAGGTGTATGAAGACCCTAACTCGCCAGTTTCAGTAGGGATCGCACTCTTGAGTTAGCTATGCACTGGGCAGTACCATGCATAGGTAACTTAGCCAAAATGAGAGTAGAAGCAGCGCCAAGTCAGGGAGCCTCCAGATGATGGCACGTGTACAGTTGGATACGAGCCACGTGTCCAAGTCTGTAACTGCCAGGAGAGAGAAAACCACCAGGTATATTAGAGTTCTTAACAGATTTTCTAAGGTACGCGCGTTCAGTTCATACACTTTACGCTTGCGAGTGACAGAGCTGTTTGTGAGAGAGAGTTTGCACGGTTCCAGTTCTTAGTATTTGGTGATACCGTCACTGACTTGAGCGTCGGAGTACGATCGGCCGCAGCGGCGCCGTGTTGTTTCTTTGCAGGTTCTTGAGATAGATCCAGAGGAGGAACGGAAGTGAGAAGCGGCGCGCACGTCGATCCTTTGACGAGGCATTCTCCAGCGCTCCGGTCAACAGGCAGGATCATCAGGCGCCCACCGTGGGACCGTGTAAAACGTGCTCCCATCCACAGCGTGAGTTCGTGGAAGTTTTCGAGGTTTTCTGCGCGGTTGTGTGCTGGTGCAACCGTCGTTTGCAGTTTCTTTGAGTTTCGTTCGGTGAGTTTGTGTTTTGTACCGTTTGCTTGGCTTTCAATCGGTGGAGTGAGGTCTTTTGTTGCTTGCGCGCAATCTGTCTGGTGGAAGTTCGAGTTCTTTGGTGGTTCTCTGCGAAGGTTTGCGGTGTTCTTGGGTTCTTGCGCAGTTTCTTGAGTTTTCTCCGGTTGATCGCTGATTCGATCGTGGTTGAAGTGTTATTTGCTGTATTTCTGTGGTTCGCTGAAGTTAATGAGAAAGATGAGAAGCAATCGTTCCAGTCCCGTGGCTCCCGTCGCTGCTGAAGGCGACGCCGCCATGACCATGGCGCAGATGGCAGAAATGATGCGCTCGTTGCAGGCCACTGTAGAAGCCTCGCGCGTCGAGCAGGCAAGGATACATGAAGACCTGGTCGCCTCTCGCGCCAGGAACGAGGAGCTCAGCAAGGTAGCTGAGGAGCTGCGTCGAGCTCTTCAGGAGCAACAGGTTCGTTCTTCTGCTGAAGAGGTGGCACCGTCGACGCCACCTCGCGTTTTCCCAATGCCTTTCATTCAGGCGATTACCGACACGCCAATTCCCACGAGCATGGTCCCGGTTAAAGCTGTTTTTACCGGCGTGGAGGATCCAGAGGCTCATCTGACCACGTTCCACACACAGATGATGCTGTCGGGAGGGTCGGACGCCGTCTACTGTAAGATGTTCGTGAGCACGCTCCAGGGAACGACGATGGAGTGGTTTGTGAGCCTGCCTAATGGCCACATAACTAATTTTCAACAATTCTCGAAAATCTTTGTCGAGCAGTATATTGTGAACAAGGCACCGCCCAGGGTGTCCTATGATCTGTTTGATATAAGGCAGTACCATGGGGAGTCCCTCAGAGACTACCTCAATCGCTTCGGAGCGCAGATGGTCAGATCGCCGGCCAAGGATGAAGAAATGCTGGTCTATGCCTTCAAGAAGGGCGTGCAGCCAGGGCCATTCTGCAAGGCCTTGATCAGGGCTCATCCAGCGACGTTTGCTGAAGTCAGGCGACTTGCGGTGGCCCACATCGCCGACGAGAGTGAAGTCGTCGAGAAGAGAGGCAGCGTGGCTCCCGCCAGGCCACGCGCCCAGACCAGGATCCAGCCACAGAGGGTGCTGGAAACGGCAGCGGCGGCCAGAAAAGACCAAAGGACTCGCTATCCTTACGACAGGAGAAATAAGGGAAGAAGCCAAGCGCGCCAACCGCCAGCACGCCAACAACCAGCACGCCGGGAATACAATCGCCCGCCTAAGCACAAATTCGTCATGAGACTAGCGGACCTGATCGCTATCCCTAACATATCTGCTAGGTTGAAGGCGCCCGAGAAGGTGGGCGACAAGGTGCTGGGGTCAAAGCCGGACGTTTGGTGCGAGTTTCACCAGTGCTTTGGCCACAACCTGGACTCGTGTTTGTCTTTAGAATACCAGCTCGACGATCTGGTTAAGAGCGGGTTCCTAAACGACTATCTGCTGGACAGAAGGACCGGAGGAGCGTCGAGTTCCCAGCCGGCAGGTGGAGAAGCCCAGCAACACGAGATGCCTATCCATGGGGAGATCCACACCATTGCAGGGGGTTTCTCAGGTGGTGGATGCACCGCATCGCAGAGGAAAAAGTACGCGCGATCGGTGATGTCAGTGGACATGTTTGAAGATCACTCGCCGGAAGTGGACATTACGTTCACCAAGCAGGATCTTCGGGACGTTGTGCCTCATGACAACGATCCCATTGTTATTTCATTGATCACGGCGGGAAGGAAGGTCCATAGAATTCTGGTGGACCAAGGAAGCTCGGCAGACGTAATGTTCTGGCCGACTTTCACGCAGCTGGAATTGCCCCTTGACTAGCTAAGGCCCTATGGAGGGTGCTTGTATGGGTTCGCTGGCGACCAGGTGGAGGTCAGGGGGTACATTGAGCTGAGGACCACGTTTACCGATGAGGCTGGGTCGAGGACGGAGAAAATCAAGTACCTCATCGTAAACGCCCCTTCAGCATATAACATCCTGTTGGGAAGGCCCACTCTTAACAGGATAGGCGCAATTCCATCGACTCGGCACATGAAGGTGAAACTGCCGTCCATGGAAGGGGTGGTGATCACGATAAAGTCTGATCAGAAAGAAGCGAAAAAGTGCTATGAAAATAGCCTGAAAAATAAAAGATCAGTGAGCTATGTAACGACCACCCCGCCTCCCGGTGTGAAGCCCAGACCGCCGGTAATGGAGGAGGCCGCCGGAAGGGACGTAGAGATGGTAGATGCTGAGCTGGGGGAGAGGAATGCTGGCCTGGAGGAAGAAGAGGCGCGGAATCGCCCGGAGGAAGCAAGGGAACTGGGAATCGCCAAGGCGGTGATCGCCAGAGAATCCAGGCCCAAACCCGTCGAGCAGTGGCTCGAGAAGGAGATCGGGGGGAAAGTTTTCAAGCTCGGAAGATCTCTGGAGGTCGATCTCCAGGACCAGATCGCCAAGGTGATTGAACGGCATCTGGACGCGTTTGCCTGGTCCGCTTCGGACATGCCCGGGATCGATCCCGACTTCTTGTGCCATCATCTGGCGATGGACAACATGGTGAGACCGGTGCGACAAAGAAGGAGGAAATTTAATGAAGAGAGGAGGCAGGCGATCAAGGACGAGACCCAGAAACTCCTCGCTGCAGGCCACATCAGGGAAGTCCAGTACCCTGAGTGGTTGGCAAATGTCGTGCTGGTGAAGAAGAGCAACGGGAAATGGCGCATGTGCGTCGATTTCACCGATCTGAATAAGGCTTGCCCAAAGGATTCGTATCCTTTACCAAGCATTGATGCCCTGGTTGATAGTGCTGCAGGGTGCAAGCTGCTGAGTTTCCTGGATGCCTTCTCGGGCTATAATCAGATCAAGATGCATCCCATGGATGAAGAGAAAACAGCCTTCATGACGGAGAGGTCGTGCTACTGCTATAAGGTGATGCCGTTTGGGCTGAAGAACGCGGGGGCCACGTACTAGAGGCTGATGGATCGAGTACTTGCACCAATGCTGGGAAGGAACGTGCAAGCTTACGTCGATGACATGGTCGTGACCTCGCAGGAGAAAAGCAAGCACGTTGCAGACTTGGAAGAATTGTTCACGACGATCGCCAAGTTCAAGTTGAAGCTCAACCCGGAGAAATGCATTTTCGGCGTGGAGGCTGGAAAATTTTTGGGTTTTCTCTTGACTGAAAGAGGAATAGAAGCCAACCCGGACAAGTGTGCCGCCATCTTGGCGATGAGAAGCCCGGCTACAGTGAAAGAAGTCCAGCAGCTGACAGGTCGGATGGCAGCCCTATCTCGCTTCGTGTCAGCGAGCGGAGAAAAGGGACATCCCTATTTCCAATGTCTGCGGCGCAATAACAAGTTTGCTTGGACGAAAGAATGCGAGGAAGCTTTCGTAAAGCTGAAGGAATATCTGGCGAGCCCGCCGGTTCTGTGCAAACCACTGGCGGGAATCCCTCTCAGATTGTATTTCGCTGTGACTGAGAGGGCGGTGAGTGCGGTGCTCGCCCAGGACCAAGATCAGGCTCAGAAGCCTATCTATTTTGTGAGCAAGGTGTTGCAGGGCCCAGAAACGAGATATCAGGCCCTGGAGAAGGCTGCGCTGGCTGTGGTGTTTTCGGCGAGGAGGTTGCGCCACTACTTCCACAGCTTCACAATACTGGTGATGACTGACCTGCCCATCCAGAAGGTCTTGAAGAAACCTGACGTTGCGGGAAGAATGGTGAAGTGGGCAGTGGAGTTGTCAGAATTTGACATTAAATATGAGCCCCGAGGCCCGATCAAGGGGCAAATCTTTGCAGATTTTGTAGTCAAGCTCTCATCAGAGGCGACGCGGGTTGAAGGAGATGACTTCCGTTGGGTACTCTCGGTGGATGGGTTGTCGAACCAGCAGGGTAGCGGTGCTGGAGTCATATTGGAAGGACCCAATGGCGTGCTGATCGAACAATCGTTGAGATTCGCCTTTAAAGCCAGCAACAATCAAGCAGAGTATGAGGCGCTGATCGCCGGGATTTTGCTGGCCAAGGAAATGGGAGCTAGGGTGCTGATGGCTAAGAGTGACTCGCTGCTAGTCACAGGGCAAGTAACAGGCGAGTTCCAGGCTAAAGATCCACAAATGGCGGCTTACTTGGCGTATGTGCAGGAATTGAAGAGTTCCTTTGCCTCTTTTGAAGTGGTCCATGTGCCCCGTGAACAGAATGCCCGAGCTGACTTGCTTGCTAAGCTCGCCAGTTCAGGCAAGGGGGGTAGGCAGAGGACGGTGATTCAAGAAACTCTGAAGACGCCGAGGGCATTTGTAGCAGATCACCTGGTCCTTCAGATAAGCAAGTCGACGGAGAGAGCAGCGAGAAGCCATAAGTCTTTGACGCAAGAAACTCTGAGATCGCCGAGAATTAGAGCACGTCGAGGAGAGAAGGTGGACGTGATGCAGGTCTGCGCCACCCATGAGCCAGACACTTGGATAACACAGTACAAGCGGTGCTTGGCAGATGGCCTCCTCCCGCTAGATCCAACAGAAGCTAGGAAGGTAAAGAAAAATTCCAGCAAGTATACATTGATTGATGGCGATCTGTACAGGTTTGGGTTCACTCACCCACTCCTAGAATGTATACACGGCGAGAAGTGCACGAGAATTATGGCAGAGCTCCACGAAGGAATATGTGGAAGTCACGTCGGGGGTCGAGCTCTGGCCGCGAGGACTCTCCGTGCAGGCTACTATTGGCCATCCATGAGAGAAGATTGCAAGAAGTATGCCCAATGCTGTAAACAGTGCCAGCAGAACGCCGATTGGCATAAGGCACCTCCCGAGGAGTTGAAGTCGATCTATAGCCCTTGGCCGTTTCATACTGGGACCTTTTCCACTGGCGATCAGGCAGATGAAGTACTTGGTGGTGGCGATTGAGTACTTCACCAAGTGGATTGAAGCAGAACCAGTGGCCCAGATCACCGCACACAAGATCGAAGGCTTTGTATGGAAGAACATCGTGTGCCGGTTTGGAGTGCCTAAGCGCCTGGTGTCAGATAATGGGACTCAGTTTGCAAGCCACCTGTTGAAGAAGCTTTGTGAAGGGGTTGGAATTCAGCAAGTGTTTGCATCCGTCGAGCACCCTCAAACTAATGGCCAGGTGGAATCAGCTAATCGGGTGTTGCTGAGAGGTTTGAAGAGAAGGATCGAGAAAGCCAAGGGAAGTTGGGCTGAGGAGGTGCCCCGTATAGTCTGGGCGTACCACACCACCGAGCAGTCCGGAACCCATGAGACCCCGTTTAGCTTGGTCTATGGGTTTGACGCCATGATTCCAGTGGAGATCCAGGAAAGCTCGCCGAGATTCCAGAACTTCGTAGAGGAAGACTCGAATGAAGAGAGAAGGCTGAACCTGGATCTGCTGGATGAGGTCAGGGAGGAAGCAAGGCTGAAGGTTGAGGCGGTGAAAAGAAGGGTCGAGCGAAGGTACAATTCTAAGGTGATGCCAAGGCAGTTTAGAGAAGGCGATCTGGTGATGAGGAAGGCCCACCAGTACGAGATGGAGAATAAACTATCACCCAAGTGGACTGGACCGTTCAGAATAACCGAGGCACTCGGGAACGGAGCCTACCGCTTAGAGACGCTGGAAGGAGGGGCGATCCCTCGTACCTGGAACGCCACACACCTGAAGTTGTACTATAGCTAAGAGCTTTGTAAGTAAAGACAAACACAAATGTTATATTGCAATGTCTCTGTTAAAACAGTTTCAAGGGGGCACTCTTTTTTCCCTAAGGAGGGTTTTTAATGAGGCCGCCCAATAAAAGAAGAGTTTTCGAAGTATAAGGTGTTTCCAGATTGCATGTGTACTATTTTCGAAAGTTTGAAGAAAGACCTTGTCATTTGTACATGATTTGAGGCAAGAAAATATATATATCGCGTGCTTCCTAAAAAAGTTTTAAAGTCCTCATCGTTTTTCGGCGATTAGAGGCACCAGTTAAGTTTTTAAAGTCCTCATCGTTTTTCGGCGATTAGAGGCACCAGTTAAGTTTTTAAAGTCCTCATCGTTTTTCGGCGATTAGAGGTACCAGTTAAGTTTTTAAAGTCCTCATCGTTTTTCGGCGATCGGAGGCACCAGTTAAGTTTTTAAAGTCCTCATCGTTTTTCGGCGATTAGAGGCACCAGTTAAGTTTTTAAAGTCCTCATCGTTTTTCGCGATTAGAGGTACCAGTTAAGTTTTTAAAGTCCTCATCGTTTTTCGGCGATCGGAGGCACCAATTAAGTTTTCAAAGTCCTCATCGTCTTTCGGCGATCGGAGGCACCAGTTAAGTTTTAAGTCCTCATCGTTTATTGGCGATCGGAGGCACCAGACGAAAGACCTCCTCGTCGTCGAGCGAGTGCAGGCGAGAAAGAGGAAAAGTCCTCCGTGTTTCTGGGAGCGAGAAGATGTAACTCCCGGGGCAACGTAGAGGCAAGTTAAAGACCTCCTCGCCGTCGAGCGAGTGCAGGCGAGAAAGAGGAAAAGTCCTCCGTGTTTCTGGGAGCGAGAAGATGTAACTCCCGGGGCAACGTAGAGGCAAGTTAAAGACCTCCTCGCCGTTGAGCGGGTGCAGGCGAGAAAGGTCCTCAGTGCATCCAAGGGGGAGGAGATGTACACCCTGGGCAAGTTGAGGCACCGGATAAAGTCCTTATCGCCGTTGTGCGAGCCAAGGCCAATTAAAGACCTCCTCGCCGTTGAGCGAGCGCAGGCGAGAGAAAGAAAAGATCCTCAGTGCATCCAGGGGGAGGAGATGTACACCCTGGGCAAGTTGAGGCATCAAATAAAGTCCTTCTCGCCGTTGTGCGAGCTCAGGCGAGTTAAAGACCTTCTCGCTTATATGCGGGTATAGGCAAGATAAAATCCTTCTCGTCTTGAACGAGTTCAGGTATGGCGAAGAGGGCGGAAGAAGCTTGAAAGGTGGCTAAGGTAGGTTCGAAGAGAACGCCTGGCCAGCCGGTCTTCAGCTCTGAAGTTCAGGGGGGTAAAGGAAGATCCCAAAGGGCATTTCTGCCCCAGATAAAGAAATGACTGCCAAAGCATGAGGCTGGGAGAAGCTGGTGTTACCAAGAGGTTTTGGCGATCGGGAAAAGTTCAAACGACGGCGAGAAGGTTGAAAGACTTGTTTGATGAAGCGGGTCGAGTGGGACGTTGTTTGAACCGATAATTGAGTTACAGTTCGTTGCTTGGAAACTTTTCTTATGATCAGGTTAGTGCCTCAAGGGTACAAGTTGTGTAAAGCGATTGTTGCTTAAGTTTGAATCGGCTCGAAGCAGTTACGCCAAAGGTCGTGTTTGCCAAATCGCTAAGTTAAACGCAGCAAAGTTAAACATACGAAGAAGGTAAAAGCGCTCAAAAGAAGTCAGAAGAAAGAATATCCAAGTTTCGCTATTGAAATGAGTAACTGTTCAAAACACATATGCAAGAGTTTTTACAAGGTAAATACAGGTGAATTTATAAAGAAGCAGATGGGGTGGAATTGGTTGAGCCTTCGGCGGGAACGACCTTTCCATCTACTACTTCATTGTTTAACGACACCATGCTGAGGTCGAGATCAGGGAATAGGCATGCGAATTGCTCCCGAGCGGCTTCGAATCCAGCAGTCAGA
Organism: Phaseolus vulgaris; assembly: GCF_051622355.1. Lineage (NCBI taxonomy): Eukaryota > Viridiplantae > Streptophyta > Magnoliopsida > Fabales > Fabaceae > Phaseolus > Phaseolus vulgaris. Next base: position 30,070,936 of record NC_143502.1, read on the forward strand.
ATCTGAGCAGAATTTAGCTTAAGTTCTTCAAATTGTCCTTGAAGCTCTTCAACCTGTTTCTTGAGCTCCTTGTTCTGCTGCCCTAGCTCTTCAGCTTGTTTCTTGAGCTCCTTGTTCTGCTGCCCCTGCTCTTCAATCTGTTTTTGGAGTTGTTTGTTAGTCTCTTGAGCATGGAGAAGGTCGTCAGTAACCTTCTTGGATTCTGTTCGAGCTTGGGCCAACTCGGCAGCCATCTTCCCTTTCTCCTTGTTTGCCTCGGCGAGATCAGCCATGGCGTCGTCTCTCGCTTTCTCCACTTGCCCAAGTAGCTTTTCGCGGTCGATTGACATTTGCTCCAGTTTTTGTACCTTATCGGCATTAGCTTGAATGTGAGCCTCCAGGTCGCTCGCCTTGGTTTTGACCTTTGCTTCAGGCACGATTCTGCTTTCAAGTTCAACTTTTTCTTGGGCAAGTTCATGGACTTTGCGGCGAAGGTCAGCAGCTTCCTTGCGCGCAAGCCTAAGCTCGGTACTCAGGGCATCCTCTACTCGAGAGTGTTCCATTTCCGCGAGCGTCAGGCTGAATGCCACCTTCTCTACCTCAACCTTCATTGTGCTGTTTTCGGTCTTGAGGTGGTAGACATCGTCTTGGAGCCGCCTGGTGGAGCTCTCCACAGCCCTCGTTATGATCGATGGGATATCCTCTGCTATGGTTTTGAGTTTGGCAGTCAGAGGTTCCCACATCCTTGTGACCTCGAGGGAAAGGTTTGCGGCTTGGAGAGGCGCCAGGGGGGCTTGTTGAGGGTTCTCGTCGCCACCTTCCTTAGCAATATTTTCAGTGGTTGTTTCCTGGCGTGGCGACGCAATCGGGGACTCGGTGATTAGGATTGGAGAGGTGTGAGCGACCTCATCCCCGATTGGAACGATTCCTGCAGCTGAAGTGTTGGAAGGAGGGCCCCCTCCTGCTGATATATGTGGTGTAGAGGCGCTCCTCTGTGAAGGGGCTTGTGGTGCTGGTGATGAGGGAGGACGAGCAGGTGTTGATGGTGGTGTTGAAGCTGGAAGAGGGGGCGGGGCAGGTGGAGAAGATGGTGCCACCCTCTTCCTTTTCGTGACAAGGCCATCCTCTGTGACCTCGTCGTCCTCTTCTTCCTCTTGGACGACTTGGGGGGCTTTTCGCTTTGGCCTCTTAAGGACCAGTTTCTTTCGCTGGGTGGGTTCCTTGGGCGGTGATCGCCCATGAACGATAGCCTTCTCGACCGCCGAGTTGGGAACCGTCTGGGAACCGGTCGCCAACCCGTGGTTGCGGGCGAGCGCCTTTAAGTCGGCGAGCATGTTCTTACCCAACATGGTGTCTGCATGAAATGAAAGTGCATAAGTTAGCTCAAAGGAGAAAGGGGTAAGTGTACAAGACAATGAGACAGCAAAAACAGGCATATGCAGAAAAGATAAAACCAAAGTCTTGCGTGTGTCGCACAAGACGCCCAGAAACAATATCAGAAGCAATGTCAAGACAAAAGTGTAGCGTCCTAACCTATTTGGAATTCCAACTGGTCCTCAAAGAACTCGAAGGAATCAGGGTGGGGGTCAAGAATGTTATGTGGGCATCTGCCACCCTCTTCCAGAATAGGCAAAGGTCTCGGTCCAAAGCTCCCATGCTATCAGGACTTCTGGGCCTCCTGAAGCAGCTCTTGGACTCCTTTTTCCCCTTGTCCACCCAGTACAAGGGGAAACCGTCGAGAAGGGAAGTGTCTTTGTCATTTGCGCGAACCTGGATGAACTTCCCCTTCCAATCCATGTACGACTGCTGGAAGATGGTGAAAATGGATCTCCCAGCAATGGCATTCAGGCTGACCCACAGGCGATCTCCTGGGTGCTTGGCCTCAAACAGGAATAAAAACACGTCCACTGACGCGGGCAACCCCAGGTGGGCGCACTTTACCTCGAAAGCTCGGACAAACGCCCAGCTGTTAGGGTGAAGCTGGGCGGCAGCGATGTTGAGCTCGGTTAAGAGTTCCCTCTCAAATCGAGTAAGAGGGAACCTGAGTTTGACCTTCTTGAAGAAAGTGGTGTAGACGAAGCAGAAGGGCCCGTCGGCGCTCACTTTATCATCGGCGCACACTGGCAGAGCGGCGGGGCAAGGCAGCACCATCATTCTCTCATCGTGCTCCTTGTGAAACGATTGGTGGGCCTCGTCCCCATTGGTCAATCGCAGAACCGCTCCCGCAGTGTTCACCGACGAGGTTTCCTTTAAGAGGGTTGGGTTAGCCCATGGGTATAACGTCTTGAAGTCTGGCAGTGGGATGGGGGCTCCTCCAGCGTTTGGTGGAGTCGCCTGGGCCAGAGCGGTTTGGGAAGACGCAGGCCTCACAGCCTGCGAAGAGGGAGCACCACGAACTTGCGTTGAGTCGTGTGCTTGTGAAGGAGGGTTTCGCGCTGATGGAGGGGGGTTCGGGGTGATCTTCGTGCGAGTCATGATAGCAACTGCAAACGAAGAAGAAAGAAAAAAAAATAATCAGGAGGGTTACAAAGGATGACTCGATCATGAAAGGAAGGTGAAAGACGAACGAATGTGAGTTCGTTGCGACGATCGACAAAGCCCTAAGTTACGCAGAAGGAGAAATGGAAAAACAGCCCACAGCGTATGCACCAGACAGTTACAAGATGATGCAAATTGGTGAAAATGCAAGGAAACCCAGCGGATGAAGGAAAGTAGTTACCTTTCGATGATTAGGAGAACGTTGAAGGGAGGTGGTGATCTAGAGCGTCGAGAGCTTTCGCAGAAGGAAATGAGAGCGTATGCAAGTGTGAAGAAAGTGATGGAACAGTAGGAGCGTAAGGGGTTTAAGGGTTTTCGAAATGGTTTTGGGAAGCGCTAACGGCAGATGAAGATAGCCGTTGATGAGAGCCACGTGTCGAACGATGCGCGAAGGGTTTGGTGGAGCGTCAGAGCAGCAGAAAGTACTATCGCTTGGAATTCTGCATCCATGCCACGTAGACCGGTGTTAACGAAGGCTTTTTCAGTCTTTTCGCTAGACAAGTCTTCGCTTAAGACTGGGGGGCTTGTGTACCGCCCTGGTGGTCGGGTGCGATGACGAGGCACCCTGCTACAGTGTAGGCGTGTTGACAAGGCGCCAGGTTGGCAGTTGGGGAGGAAGTCGGGAGGCACGTGTAGTCGCCGATTGTTAAGTTGGCGTGTTCCGATCTTCAGCTTACCAGAATAGGCGATCGCCAGGTTGAGGATGAAGTCGCCAGACGCAGACTCAGGCGACCAGGCAGTCGGAGATCGCCAGAACAAGCACATCGCCGAAGATAAAGGAGAAGCAGATTATGAAGGCGGCCGGCGAGACCACAGGGAAGGTGTATGAAGACCCTAACTCGCCAGTTTCAGTAAGGATCGCACTCCTGAGTTAGCTATGCACTGGGCAGTACCATGCATAGGTAACTTAGCCAAAATGAGAGTAGAAGCAGCGCCAAGTCAGGGAGCCTCCAGATGATGGCACGTGTACAGTTGGATACGAGCCACGTGTCCAAGTCTGTAACTGCCAGGAGGGAGAAAACCACCAGGTATATAAGAGTTCTTAACAGATTTTCTCAGGTACGCGCGTTCAGTTCATACACTTTACGCTTGCGAGTGACAGAGCTGTTTGTGAGAGAGAGTTTGCACGGTTCCAGTTCTTAGTATTTGGTGATACCGTCACTGACTTGAGCGTCGGAGTGCGATCGGCCGCAGCGGCGCCGTGTTGTTTCTTTGCAGGTTCTTGAGATAGATCCAGAGGAGGAACGAAAGTGAGAAGCGGCGCGCACGTCGATCCTTTGACGAGGCATTCTCCAACGCTCCGGTCAACAGGCAGGATCAAAAGCTTATCACGTTCAGAGAGAAGTTACAACAGTCATAAATGAATATATTCCAAAATCTTGGAAATTCAAGAGTCTTAATGACTAGTCAAAGATCACATGTGAATTCCATGTGATTTTCAGCTTTTTCTGACGTTTTTTGTGCAGGGAAGGGTCAAGTCTTCTCTCTCTGAAAATCTGTACCCACTCATGTCATTGAATGCTTTTTAATTCTATTACTGCTATAAAATCTGTTGCAGCTGATCTCTTCCACAAGAACAACCAATTGCAACATCTCTTGCAAAATCTGTGAGTGAGCCTTTCTCTGTTTTCTTCTCTGCCATCATGGACTCAACTCCTCCCACCTCAAAGAGAGTCAAAACCAGAGTTGTAAGGTCTGGAGGAAGGCTAGAAGGATGGTTTTCTGGAGACAATGATCTAATTGAGAGATATAGGTTTGAAACAAGCACCAAAGTGATAAACAACCCCAAGGTTGTGTGCTTTGATTGGCTGAAAAGCCAAAAGCTGGATAATGTAAGGAGGTTGCTCAAAGATCAATCTCTCAGAAAGTTCCTGGAGATGAAGGGAAACATCTACCCAGATTTAATAAGGGTTTTCTACACAAATCTCAAGTTTGAGGGAAACAACCTAGTTTCTCATGTAAAAGGTGTAGATATGGAGATTACACAGGAGGTGTGGGCTGCTGTTGTTGGTCTAAAGTACTCAGGCCTCAGGATTAACAAGGGAAACCTTGGAGTAGTGGAGGATTTCAACAAAAACCAATACTACAAGAGTTACTTGAAGAACCAACATGCTAAAGTGAAGACTTGCTCGGTTGGTGGCTTAAAGCTCGATGAAAGGTTACTAGCCCTCATTGTGACTTGGATTCTAACTCCTAGGGGGAGCAATCATTATGTTCTTACTGAGGAGGATCTGGTGTACATCTTATGCATTATGAAGAAGATTAGAATTAATTGGATCGACATCATCAAAGAGCACATGCAAAAGGCTATGAGGTTAAGTGACTATCACTATCCATAAGTTGTTTTGGTATCTAAATTTCTACTCTATTTGAAGTGAACCTAGAGGATGAAACATCTGAGTTGGTCAAGTCAACTCAAGAGTTTAACAATGGATCTCTCAGCAAAATGTGTTTCACCAAAGTAGGTGGCAAATGGATTAGCAAAGATGGTGACTTTGGAGCCTCATCTAGTGTTGTTGCTGATCATGAACAAGATGAACCTGCTGATATGGATTTTCAACATGAAGATGTACCTGAAGCACATCAAGATGCTGGACCTAGTGCTGGTGCTGGGATTCAAAAAGAAAGAATGCAAACCATGTCTCCTTTTGAGAGACTCATGGTTAATAAGCTTGATAGCTTTGAGGAGACTCAAAGGAATTTCCATGATCTCTGTGTCAGCAATTTCCAGAGGATTGATAACAGGTTTGACAGTATGGATGCACACTTCATGACTCTAGATGAACAGATCGAGGCTGTACTAAACCAAATCTTTGATCTTCAATATGCTGATGATGATGAATGAAGAAAAACAATCGGTTGATGTATCGAAACAACCAATTGTTTTTAGTAGTTGCATAAGTTTTTTTTTTTTTTTTGCTGCTTTTGCTGTTTAATTATGATGTATTCAAAACAATTATCTTGTTTATCTCTTCTCTTTTTCTATTTGTGAAGATAAAGAGGGGGAGATATATGTTGTGTTTGATTTCAGTTTTTATTTTCTGCAAAACAGTTTGAATGAGTGAAACCTTTCCTATAGGTTTTTGCTCCTAGATTTGTTTGTTGCTTACTCTGATATTATGCTCTGAATTTCTATACTTGTTTTTATGCTAACCAAATATCAGAAGTTCTATGCTTATTGCTTAAAACTATGCTTTGCAGGAACTGCTTCAGATTCAATCAGGTACAACACAAGAATCGGGGATTTGTCTTCATCAAATAAGGGGAGATTGTTGAACCAAGTGGTGTTCAAGCTTTGAAGAATCCAAACCCTTTGAAGGATGTTGAAGGCTAGGCTGGCTTGCTGTTGCTCAGCTGTCTTAGATAGGATCTGGGGTAGATTGTTGATGTAATCCACTCTTGATTGAATCCAAATCATAGGCATTCTCAATCTTTTTGAAAGAAAAATGTTTTTCAAACTAAGTGAAAAACAACCGATTGTTTTGTCGAAACAACCGATTGTTTTATACTTAGGTGTTTTGATAAAAGGTTGAAAACTGTTTTTCAAATGGTTGAGCTGTTAAAACCAAAACAACCTATTGATTCGAGGAAACAATCGAATTTTTGTTTTGGTACCATAACAGAAAAATGGTTTTTGTTTTGACTGACCTTTAAATGATTCTGATTACGCTCCAGTCTTTAATGCTTTGACCAATCTTTAAAGGCAATTAATAGTTTGTTAAGATTTGATAACAAACAACAATTTTTGATATAAAACAGTAAAACCAATTTGAAGTTTTAACAAGATTCTGATTTTCAAATAGTTGAGATTGCTTAGAGATTGAGATTGATCAAAGAGTGTGATATAGGATTTCTGCTTGTATTGATTTCAGATTTGCTTCTGTAACAAGTGTAATCCTTGTATTTGTTGAACAAGAATCTTTTGTGTGTTTTCTGAGAAGTGTTGTGTGTTCTTGAGGGGATCAAGATCAGCATTCTTAGTGTTGGTGTGTTGGCCAAGAGAAGTGTGTGTCTTGAGGGGATCAAGGTCACTTTCTTGTTTGTGTTGTAAGTGATCTAGGTTTGATTGCTTAGTGGAATTCCTTAGTGGTTTCTGAGAAGACTGGATGTAGCTCTGGGTTTAGAGTGAACCAGTATAAACATCTGTGTGCATTCTCTCTATCTTTAATCTCTTTAAATTCAGTTTTGATATTTGCAAACTGGTATAAACAATCGATTGTTTCTGCGAAACAAGCGATTGTTTTTCTGGTGCTGTTGTTTTTGCTTGTTGTTTTGGCAAACTGAATTCCTTATCTTCTGTTTCTTAAAGTAATTTCATTCTTGACTTAAAAGTTTTTGAAATCCCTCTTTAAACCATTCACCCCCTCTATTTAAAGCCATCCATTCTATCAAATACAAGCAGTAGGGATTTGTCTTCATCAAATAGGGGGAGATTGTTGAACCAAGTGTGTTCAAGCTTTGAAGAATCCAAACCCTTTAAAGGATGATGTAAGGTTGGTTGTGCTTGCTGTTGCTGAGCTGTCTTTTAGATAGGATTTGGGGTAGATTTTATGTATAATCGACTCTTGATTGAATCCAAAGCATAAACATTCTTAATCCTTTTAAAAGAAAAGTGTTTTTCAAACTAAGTGAAAATAACCTATTGTTTTGTCGAAACAACCGATTGTTTTTATACTTAGGTGTTTTTTTAGAAAGATTGAAAACTGTTTTTAGGGTTGACTTGGTGTCAAAACCAAAACAACCGATTGATTCGTGGAAACAATCGATTGTTTGTTTTGGTACCATAACAGAAAACTATTTTGTGCTTTGACTGAGCATTAAATTGTTTTACAACTATTTACGCTCCAGTTTTTAATGTTTTGACCAATCTTTTAAATGCAATGAATAGTTTGTTAAGATTTGATAACAAACAACAACTTTGATTAAATACAAAAAAATAGATTTGAGTTTTTCAAGAGATTGAGATTTTGAAAAGTTGAGATTGCTTAGAGATTGAGTTTGATCAAAGAGTGTCAGATAGGATTTTTCATCTTGTATTGATTTCAGATTAGTTCTGTAAGGGATCTTGGGTTGATTGCTTAGTGGATTTCCTCAGTGGTTTCTGAGTAGACTGGATGTAGCTCTGGGTTTAGAGTGAACCAGTATAAACCTCTATGTGCATTCTCTTTATCCTTAATCTCTTTAAATTTAGTTTTGATATTTGCAAACTAGTATAAACTGTTAGAATGGATGGCTTTAAACTAGAGGGGGTGAATGGTTTAAAGAAGGATTTCGAAAACTTTTAAGTCAAGAATGAAATTGCTTCAAGAATCAGTTGATAAAGAAATTAGTTATTCAAAAACACAAAGCTAAAAGCACCACACCAGAAAAACAATCAGTTGTTTCGCAGAAACAAACGGTTGTTTATACCAGTTTACAAATATCAAAACTGAATTTAAAGAGTTAAGGGAGAGAGAGAGAATGCACACAGATGTTTATACTGGTTCACTCTAAACCTAGAGCTACATCCAGTCTTCTCAAAAACCACTAAGGAATACCACTAAGCAATCAAACCTAGATCACTTACAACACAACCAAGAAAGTGACCTTGATCCCCTCATGACACACACTTCTCTTAGCGAACACACCAACACTAAGAATGCTGATCTTGATCCCCCAAGAACACACAGCACTTCTCAGCAAACACACAAAAGATTCTTGTTCTACATATACAAGGATTACACTTGTTACAAAAGCAAATATGAAATCAATACAAGCAGAAATCCTATCTCACACTCTTTGATCAATCTCAATCTCTAAGCAATCTCAACTTTTCAAAATCAGAATCTTGTAAAACTTAAATATGTTTTACTGTTTTGTATCAAAATTTGTTGTTTGTTATCAAATCTTAACAAACTATTAATTGCCTTTAAAGATTGGTCAAAGCATTAAAAACTGGAGTGTAATCAGTTAGAAAAACATTTAATGCTCAGTCAAAGCACAAACCATTTTTCTGTTATGGTACCAAAACAAACAATCGGTTGTTTCTTTGAATCAATCAGTTGTTTTGGTTTTAACAGCTCAACAATTTGAAAAACAGTTTTCAACCTTTTCTCAAAACACCTAAGTATAAAACAATCGGTTGTTTCGACAAAACAATCGGTTGTTTTTCACTTAGTTTGAAAAACACTTTTCTTTTAAAAAAGATTGAGAATGCCTATGGTTTGGATTCAATCAATGAGTGGATTACAATACTAAATCTACCCCAGATCCTATCTAAGACAGCTCAGCAAGAGCAAGCACAACCTAGCCTTCAACATCCTTTAAAGGGTTTGGATTCTTCAAAGCTTGAACACCACTTAGTTCAACAATCTCCCCCTATTTAATGAAGACAAATCCCTGATGCTTGTGTTGTACCTGATTGAATCTAAAGCAGTTCCTGCAAAGCAGAGTTTTAAGCAAAGCATAGAACTTCTGATATTTGGTTAGCACAGAAACAAGTATAAAAATTCAGAGGATAATATCTGAGTAAACAACAAACAAATATAGAAGTAAAAACCTATAAGGTTTCACTCATCCAAACTGTTTCGCAGAAAATAAAAACTGAAATCAAACACAACATTTATCTCCCCCTCTTTGTCTTCACAAATAGACAAAGAGAAGAGATAAACAAGATAATTGTTCTTAATACATCAGATTTGAACAACAAAAGCAACAAAAAAAAAACTGATACAACCACCAAAAACAATCGGTTGTTTCGATACATCAACCGGTTGTTTTTCTTCATTCATCATCATCAGCATATTGAAGATCAAAGATTTGGTTTGTACAGCCTCGATCTGTTCATCTAGAGTCATGAAACGTGCATCAATGTTGTCAAACCTGTTACAATCCTCTGGAAATTGCTGACACAGAGATCATGGATATTCCTTTGATTCTCCTCAAAGCTATCAAGCCTATTAACCATGAGTCTCGCAAAAGGAGACAAGGTTTGCATCCTTTCTTCTTGATTTCCAGCACCAACACTAGGTCCAGCATCTTGATGTGCTTCAAGAAGATCTTCATGTTGAAAATCCATATCTTCAGCATGTTCATCTTCTTCATGATCAGCAGCAGCACTAGATGAGGCTCCAAGGACACCATCTTTCCTAATCCATTTGCCACCTATTTTGGTGAATCCCATTTTACTGAGAGATCCATTGTTCAACTCTTGAGTTCACTTGACCAACTCAGATGTTTCATCCTCTAGGTTCACTTCAAAATAGAGTAGAAATTTAGAAACCAAAACAGCATATGGATAGTGATAGTCACTTAACCTCATTGCCTTTTGCATGTGCTCTTCGATGATGTGGATCCAATTAATTTTGATCTTCTTCATAATATAGAAGATGTACACCAGATCCTCTTCAGTAAGCACTGAGTGATTGCTCCCCCTCAAAGTTAGAATCTAAGTCACAATGAGGGCTAGCAACCTTTTATCAAGCCTTAAGCCACCAACCGAACAAGTCCTAACTTGTGCATTTTGGTTCTTCAAGAAGCTCTTGTAGTATTGAACTTTGTTGAAGTCCTCCACTACTCCAAGGTTCCCCTTGTTAATCCTGAGGCCTGAGTACTTTAGACCAGCTACAACAGTCCACACCTCATGTGTTATCTCCATATCTACACCTTTTACACGAGAAATAAGGTTGTTTCCCTCAAACTTGAGATTTGTGTAGAAAACCCTTATTAAATCTGAGTAGATGTTTCCCTTCATCTTCAGAAACTTTCTGAGAGATTGATCTTTGAGCAGCCTCCTTACATTATCCAGCTTTTGGCTTTTCAGCCAATCAAAGCACACAACCTCGGGGTTTTTTATCACTTTGGTGCTTGTTTCAAACCTATATCTCTCAATTAGATCATTGTGTCCAGAAAACCATCCTTCTAGCCTTCCTCCAAACCTTACAGCTCTGTTTTTTACTCTCTTTGAAGTGGGAGGAGTTGAGTCCATGATGGCAGAGAAGAAAACAGAGAAAGGCTCACTCACAGATTTTGCAAGAGATGTTGCAAGAGATGTTGCAGTTGGTTGTTCTTGTGGAAGAGATCAGCTCCAACAGATTTTATAGCAGTAATAGAATTAAAAAGCATTCAATGACATGAGTGGGTACCAGATTTTCAGAGAGAGAGGACTTGACCCTGCCCTGCACAAAAAACGTCAGAAAAAGCTGAAAAACACATGGTCTTCACATGTTCTCTTTGACTAGTCATTAAGGCTCTTGAATTTCCAAGATTTTGGAATATATTCCTTTATGACTGTTGTAACTTCTCTCTAAACGTGATCAGCTTTCAAAACAGGTTCGTTGACCAAGGATTCTCTCTTTAAATTGATCTGCAACGGATAGAAATTAAAAAAAAAAAAATTAAATTGGTTTCTTCACAGTGTTGTTAGACTTAAAACAATCGGTTGTTTCGAGAAAACAATCGGTTGTTTTTCTGCAGCAGTAAACTCATTTTGAATTTTTAAGCATGAGCAGAAATAAACCAAAGCAGATGAAATTGCACACTTTAAAGAGCTTATACAAACATATAAACGAACTTAAAACAGAAATTAATTACAAAGATAAGGAATGTCTCATCTTTTGTGTTGTTCTTTCAATGAGCCATGTGCTTTTTGATCAAGAAGCCTTTTTCAATTGTTGAGGGCCTTTGGACAGATGCATAACATTGATTCAGCTTCAATGTTAGTCTTTTTCTTCCAGGAACTTGATCAGATGACTCAGTCCTTCATACTTCTTTAGATTTCCTGCACAAGCATGAGTTCAAGCAACAAGATTTGGTCCCTTCACAAATGTGGGTCCGATTGATTTCTTTTTCTCACTTGGAACCTCACATCTTTTAGGAATCCATTTCATGTAGCCTCTAGGAACAGAAAACTTTCTTATTTTACAGAATCTAACTGAATGGCCCTTCTTCATGCAATAAAAACATGTAACAACCCGTTGTTTCGATTTAACAATCGGTTGTTTTACTGGCTTTCTTAAAAAAAAATTTGAAAACTTATCTTGTTGGTTTTGTGGATTGAAACCTAAACCAGCCTTTCCAAAAACACAGCTTTGAGATGCCAAGACATTCTCAAAGTTAGATTTCCCTTTTGAAAGCTTGTCCACAGTGTCAACAAGATAATGAACCTTTTTCTCAAGATTTTCACAATTTTTGCAAATGAGAGTGTCACACTTGCAAGAGGCCTTTTTGAAATGATTTTCCAGGTTTTTGAAATCATTTTTTGATTTTTCAATCTCATCTTCAAATGATTTCACTCTCTTTTCCAGTCAGCTCTTAAGTTCTTTCAATCGGTTGTTTGAAAGTACCAATCGATTAGCTTCATCGTGAGTTTCTTGAAAAGCTTCAAGCAATTCACTATAATTTTGTTCATTTAAAGAAGCACATGAACTTACCTCACTTGAGCTACATGATTCATCATCTTCTTCAGCAATCAAGCAGATGTTTGCTTTCTCATCTTCACTTGATGAAGAACTTGATGATGATACCTCATTTTCATTCCAAGCTATGTAGGCTCTCTTTGTTTTCCCCTTCTTGTCTTTGTGGCTAGACTTCTTCTCCTTGCTTTTGTTTGGGCAATCTACCTTTATGTGACCTTGCTCACCACAGCCAAAACAGGTATAGTTATTTGAATTAAAGTCATTCGATTTCTTGTTTCCATACCTATCTTTGTTGTTGTCCTTGTTGGGGTTCCTCTTCAAGAATTTGCTAAACTTTCTTGACAGCAAGCTAAGGTTTTCCTCATCACTATCATCGCTGGATTCTTGTTTGCCTTTGTGCTTGGAAGCTTTTAAGGCAATGCTCCTTACGTGTTTGTCTTCGCTTTCTTGAACATTGAGTCGATTCATCTCTAACTCATGTTCCCTAAGCTTGGCAAACAAAGAAGCCATACTAAGGATGTTAGATCTTTAGATTCGGATATAGTAGTTACCTTAGGTTGCCATGCTCTATCAAGACATTTCAAGATCTTGATGTTTAACTCTTCCTTTTCAAAGGTCTTGTCAAGGCTCATGAGATGATTGATGATGTGCGTGAATCTTTTCTGCACCTCAGCAATTATTTCACCTTTGAGCATTCTGAACATCTCATACTTTTGGATTAGATTATGCTTCCTAGCTCTCTTTACCTCATTTGTACCTTCATGAGTTACCTCCAAGGTCTCCCACATTTCTTTTGATGATTTGCATTGAGAGACCTTGAAAAACTCATCTGAATTTAAAGCAGAGGTTATTATATTTTTGGAAATGCAATCGAATTTGGCCTTCTTGCTTTCTAAATCAGTCCATTGAGACCAAGGCTTTTCAATGAAAGATCCATCTTTTTCAAACTTTGGGACAAAAGGACCATATTCAATTGCATCCCAAATTCCTTTGTCAAGTGATTCCATAAAGATTTTCATTCTTGTTCCTGCCGGTTGACCGATGAGATCTTCGTGCGTAGCTTTGACTCGCGATCAAGGACTCTTTCGTCTCCAACTCAGAAGATCTCCACCCTATTCCGCCGTGAACACCTGAAAAGGAGTGAGCAAAGGGCACCCTCGTGGCCGTTTGCACTCCGACGGTCAAGTCAGCAAGCAAGAACACTAAACACCTCCGTATCGGAGCACCGTAACTGAATGCCCTGGAGGTGTGTAACTAACTTCTCTCCTAACTCTCCAACCTCTCGTGCGTACAGTGAGCGAACGAGCGAAGTGATCAGAGAGTGTAAAAGTGTGCAACTGATAAAACGTACTTTACTAAGTTCTCAGAGAAGCTTATATACCTTGGGTTTCAGTGCTTACTGCCACGTGTCCTTCTGACTTAACCGCGATTCCTACGTGGAAGGCCTTACAACGCTGTTCCCCAACTTAGGGAAACTCCAGCGTGTAAGTCTTCCTTCCTTCCTTGGAGTGCATTTGGCGCGAGGGGTGACTACCTGGGTGCCAACTCATGCGCCCCCAGCTTCTAGTCATTTTCCCTGAGAGTGTATCTGCCTTCCTCTCGTACCACGCACGTGGTGCACCCCTGGGCGTGGCCCTCTCCTGGGTCGTATCTATCCCAGGGATTCTCCAGAGGTGGCGTGGGTACTTCACGAGTCAAGTTACTCCCTACTGGTACTGGGACTATGGCCTTAAAGCCACCTTTCTCTTTCCCTTATTACTGTTCTGGGGTACCGGGGCTCGAGGCCTCCTCGTCCGTACCGTGGCCTCTTAGCGTGTCGTCCCCTCCTCCACGATTTTTCCTACCTGTAGGTATCGGGGGATGACAGCATCGACACCCGAGTCTGGCGACGCCCACCATGGCGACGCCCGCACCTGGCGACGCCCAAACTAGTCAACCTGCTGACTTTCTCCCTTGGGCCCCATATGGTGGGTCTCACCATATGTTTGACTTTGACTTTGACTTTGACTTTGACTTTGGTCAACGCCAGAGGATGGGTCGGTACACTAGCCCCCCAGTCTTGAGCTGACACTTGTTTTCAGCAAAAAGACTACGGCCTCGCCCTACCATCCATGTGGCATTCCTGCTGACGTGAAATTCTCTTGAGCAGTTGACGTGACATTCTTCAATGGTGATATGACACCTTAAGTCATAGTTTAATCTCTCGACACGTGGCCCAATCGCACGACCATCACTTAGCGCCTCTCGCGCTCCTCGAGTTTACGTTATATCTTTCAAAAACGCGCGCTCCCAGTTACTGTTTCATCACTCTTTCACATTCCTCAGCACTGTTCATCTTCTCAAAGCTTCCTCTACATTCTCTCTTCAAACCTCGAACTTCCCTCAACTCGATCATCAAAAGGTATGATTTTCCCCCTCCAATGGCTCTTTCCTTTTAATATTTTGTACCGATTTAACTGCCTGGGCCTGTTTACTTCTTCCGCATTCGCGCTCTTCTTCCTAATTTCTCTGTTTCACGTCCTCTCGATTTCTCGCGTGGGTAGGGTTTCTCTTAGGGTTTCTTTCTCCTTTTCGCCTTAACCTCCATTTTCTAAACCTTTTCTCTTCTTCATTCTTCAGCTTTCCTCAATGGCGCGTACTAAAACGACGGCCAATCCTCCTCCACCAGGGGTCAACTACAAAGCCCTTTACCCTTGGGCATCTGATGAGCTGCTCGATGAGAGCTCAAGCCTGACCTCCATGAAGGATTGGAGGGATCATATTGACGGGCCAGGCGTCTACCAACACCGTGCCTTTGCTAGGAGGCACGACGAGGACATTTTTGTGCTCCCCTGCACCCCAGGCGAGCCTGTGTGTGGGGATGAGAGGTCCAACAACGGGGTCCCCTTCTTCTTCTTCTACTAGACGGTCTTTAAGCGCATTGGGATGCGCTTGCCTTTCTCTGGGTTCGAGCGGGAATTCTTAACAGAGATCAACGTTGCCCCCGCCCAGCTTCACCCCAACAGCTGGGCTTTCGTCAAGGCCTTCGGGATCCTCTGCGGGTACTTTGGCCAGCCACCCTCCGTCAACATCTTCCTTCACTTCTTTGAGGTGAAGAAGCAGGGAAAGAGCCTCTCGGTGAGCTTCAGCAGCATCGTTGGGAGGGTCCTCCTAACTTTGTTCCAGCAATCCTACAAGGGGTGGAGGGGCAAATTCTTCAGAGTATGCTGTTCTGACTACGATCGCACCGCTCTCGATGGCTTCCCCTTGTACTGGGTGAAGAAGGTCAAGCTCACCAAACCTAAGTCCCTAGATGAGCTGCCCTCGACTGATCGAGAGGCTTGCCAAATCCTGGCCAGCGTGGGGGTCTTCGACACCTCCATTCTGATAAGTCGTGAGTACGACGCTGAAGCCCTTGCTAGTTACATAAGTACGAGAACAACCTCCTTTAACCCTTTATTCTTTGCTTCTACTTGTTTTTCCTTTGCGAATTATTTATATGCTTTCTCATGTCGTAATTTAGCTTGTGCTTAACTCTTACTGTGTTTACCCTCTTGATACAGATTCAAAAATGGACAAGCAAAGGAGATGGAAACTTGCCCAAGCCATGAAGTCCAAGGGTGAGGCTTCGTCCAAAGGGGTTGGGGTCCCCATACCTCCAACCTCTGAAAATGTTGCTGCCTCTCCAAACCTTCCTTCCCAAGATCCCCCGACAGCAACACCTCTTTCATCTCTTCCCTCTCCAAACCACCCCTCAAACTCACCACCCCCCATAGCAGCCATTCCACTTGCCTTGGCTGAAACTCATGCTAAACCAGCCCCCCTTGACAAAGGGAAAAGGGTGGTGGTGGTCCCTTCTGAAGATGATGACGAGTCTGCTGAAGGACAGGCCTTCAAGAGAAGAAGGACCACTCGGGCTGCCCCCCAAGCCGTTACCTCTGCATCCTCCTCCAACCCTGACACCGATTCGCTAAGAGAGCACCCTCCAAGCGCCACCTCACCCCTACAACCAATGGCCTTGGAGGGTGGGACTGAAACTGAGCCCACATCAGCTCCACCATATGCTCCAAAACTTCCCCCACCAGTCCAAGAGTTGCTAAGGGGCTACTTGGAGAAACTGTCTCCAAGCAACCAGACCCAAGGGCCGAAGAAGGAGGGCATGAACTACCACTTGGGTGCCTTAATGGCTTGTGCTAATACCTGGCGCACTCAAGCCAAAACCAAAACTGCTGAAGCCTCTGCCCTTTTTGCCCTGGAGAAGGAGAATACCTCGCTAAAAGAGGAGAAGGAGCGCCTAGCACGCCACTGGGGCGCCAAGAGGAGGCCTACAAGGACTCCTTAAGGATAGCTCAGAAGGCCAAGGAAGAAGCTAGCAAGAGATTACACGAGGCGGGGCAAGCCCACGCTGAACTTCTTGGGCAAATAGTGCCCCTCCGAGTAAAAGTTGAGGAGCTTCAAGATGTGGCAGAGGCTTCTAAGGCGCAACAGAAGAAACTGGAAGACCACTGCGTCGACCAGGAGCAAAAGCTGGCAAAAACTGAGGCTGCACTTGAAGCCAAGACCAACAACTGCGATTTGCTAACTGCTGAAAACACAACTCTGCAGGCCAAAGTTCAGGAGCTAGTTGCTGCTTTAGCGGCCAAAGGCCAAGAGATGGCCTCTCAAGCTGAGAACTTCAAGGCAACAGATGAAAAGCTAATCGAAGAGGCTGCGACGGGGTTCCCTGATGGGTTTGCTGAGGCCCTTGTTCAAGCGGCTTGCGCGAATCCTGGCATCAACATTTCAGAGTGCAGCCCTTTCAGCGAAGTGGTCGAAGGCAAAATCGTGCCTTTGACGGCCCCTGAGGATTAACCTTGTTTTGTAACCTTGATAAACACTTCATGTATATGTATAGTCGTTTTGACTTGAATTTGTAACTGTTGTGGACATTTTCTACTACACACCTTTGAATATAATTGATCGTTATGGCTTCATCTTCTTTATGTATTCTTTCCTGCTTCATCTTGATAACTTGTGTTTATGCATTTATTCGCCCTTTTCTGCTCTGATCCACGCCTTTGCTCTTCGAATTTCTTTTGCTTTTTTGACTTACTCATCTACTCTTCTTCAACTTGAGGCACTTACTGCCAAAGGTATTGCTGGCCTCGTCATCGCCTAAGAAGAAGGAGGTCTCATCTCTTCTATGGCCTCGACATCGCTCGAGGGCAAGGGAGGACTTAACTCTTTTGTGGCCTCGACGTCGCTCGAAAGCGAGGAGGGCTTATCGTACCTGCACTGGGTGTCCACGCTCGAGGAGTGACTCGCTGAACGCGAGGTCGCATCGTCCTCAGCGTGTCTAAACACTTGGGACAAAGTCATGCTTTGGTGCCCACGCCCATGGAGAGGCCTACTACAACAACGCCATATCATCCACGGGTGTCTAAACACCAAGGCAACTTAGCCCTTATCTCTGCGCACTTGGTGCCCACACCCGGGGAGAGGCCTACCCGAAGGCAGAGCCGTTTCATCCTCGGAGTGTCTAAAAACACCAAGGCGGTCAGTGTTCTTGGTGCCCACGCCCGAGGAGAGACATGCTGAAAGCAGTGTCGTATCGTCCCCGGTGTGTCTAAACACCAAGATGACCAGGGACATTGGTGATTACGCCCAAGGAGAAGGTTTCCTTAAGGATGGCACTTCTCCTACATGACGTGTCTCTGCACCAAGTCACTTGGCTCTACACTGCTCCAAACTTTCTTACTGCCCGATGCCCACACTCAAAGGAAACACCCCTCGCCACTTCCTTGCGAGGTGTCTAAACGTCGGACACCGGGGCTAGCCGTTCTCACCTGGGGAGGGGGCATCCCGAAGGAATCCGTTAACCCCTGCCCAGGGACTAAACACTCAGATTTTTTAAACTTTGCTAAACGTACCTTCCTAACGTGTCGCCCACGCCCGGAGAGTGTGTTCTCGCCACTTCCTTTGGGGTGGCGACGCGTCCAAGCTGGTTTGCGCGCCTGGTGTCCACGCCCACACTTGGCGTCGCCCGCACCTGGCAACGCCTGCATCTGGCGACGACCAAAGTGGCGACCCTTCCCTCTAGTGTTTCCTTACATTACAAAAAAGGGTAAAGGGAAATGAGACACTGTATTCTTGAACTTCTTTTTTACTTGGGTGACCTCATTAAAAAACTCCCGAAAGGGAAAAAGAGTGTCCCCTTTTAAACTGTATACTACATAATGTTTTCAGCTAAAATAAAATTTTAAATTGGCTGCGTTCCAGCTGCGTGGGATAGGGCCTCCTTCTAGAGTCTCAAGCTTGTACGAACCATTCCCCTTGGCTTCAGTTACTCTGAAGGGTCCGGTCCACTTGGGAGACAACTTATTCTCCAACTCATAGGGATGAGCTTTCCGCATAACTAGGTCAGCAACTTGGAACTGCCACGGCTTCACCTTGGAGCTGTACTGATGTTCCACCCTTCTCTTCACAGCTTCAGCCTTTATTCTCGCTTCTTCTCTGGCCTCGTCTAACAGGTCTAGATTAACCCTTCTTTCTTCGTTGGACTCCTCTGCCACAAAGCTTAGAAAACGAGGGGAACTCTCGTGAATATCCATTGGGATCATGGCGTCTGACCCGTATACTAGGCTGAACGGCGTCTCCATGGTGGAAGATTGAGGCGTGGTGTGGTAAACCCACACAATCCTTGGCACTTCTTCTACCCACGCCCCTTTAGCTTTCTCCAGTCTTCGCTTCAACCCCCTCAGCAAAATTCTATTCGCGGACTCTACCTGCCCATTCGTCTGGGGGTGTTCGAAAGACGTGAACACCTGCTTGATTCCTACTTTTGCGCATAACATGCTCATTTGCAGGCTGGCAAACTGAGTGCCATTGTCCGAAATAAGACGCCTTGGCACACCGAAGCGGCATACAATATTCTTCCATACGAAATGATGTACCTTATGTGCAGTGATATGTGCCACTGGTTCTGCCTCTATCCACTTCGTGAAGTACTCGATGGCTACTATCAAGTACTTCATCTGCCTTATCGCCAAAGGGAAAGGCCCTAGAATATCGATTCCCCATGTGTGGAAAGGCCACGGGCTGTAAATCGATCTTTGCTCTTCTGGAGGCGCATTGTGCCAGTTAGCATGCATCTGACACTGCTTGCATCGCTGGGCGTATCTTACACAATCTTCCCTCACCGATGGCCAATAAAACCCTGCGCGAATCACCTTGGAAGCTAATGATCTTCCCCCTACGTGGCTTCCACAAACCCCCTCGTGAAGCTCCGACATGATCCTCGTACACTCGTCGCCACTCACACATGTCAGAATTGGGTGTGTGAACCCGTGCCTAAATAGCACTCCATCCATGAGAGTGTATCTTGCGGAGTTCTTCTTTATCCTCTTACCCTCCCCAGGCTCCGCTGGGAGAATCCCATCTGCAATGTATCGCCTATAAGGCGTCATCCACGTGTCCCCTTCTTCCAAGGCACATACTTGCATACACTTCTCTTCTTCGGGCGAGGCCGCATAGGGGCTGATGTGGGGTGTCCTCGCCGTATCTTGAATCAAAGAGCGATGGCTCCTTGGCTTTCCTCTCGTCGCACTGATGTGAAGAACATCCACCCTATTGTCTGCCACAAACTTTCGCGGCGTTTTGAGCATTTCTTGAATAACTGTCCTCTACCTTCCCCCCTTGCCTGAGCTGGCCAGCTTGGCGAGCAGGTCAGCTCTGGCATTTTCTTCTCTAGGGACATGCACCAGCTTAAACGTAGCGAAAGCTCCCTTCAACACTTGGACATACTTCAGATACGCCGTCATCTGCGGGTCCTTTGCCTGATACTCCCAGTCACCTGCCCTGTGACCAACTGTGAATCACTCTTTGCCAAGAGGCTCTACGCGCCCATTTCCTTGGACAAGAGCATTCCAGGGATTAAAGCCTCATACTCAGCTTGGTTATTACTTGCCTTGAAGGCGAAAGGTAGGGCTTGCTCGATCAACACCCCATTGGGCCTCTCCAAGACTATTCCCGCACCGCTCCCCTGTTGATTGGAGGACCCATCCACTGAGAGCATCCATTGTGATCCTAACTCCACCTCTTGGGGGGAACCTCCTGGTGAGAGCTCTGCAACGAAATCTGCGTAGACTTGCCCTTTGATGGATCCCCTAGGCTCGTACTAGATATCAAACTCTGACAACTCCATTGCCCAACGAACCATCCTCCCAGCGACATCTGGCTTTTGTAGTACCTTCTGAATGGGGAGGTTCGTCATCACCACCACTGTGAAGCTATGAAAATAGTGGCAAAGCCTCCTGGCCGAGAACACTACTGCCAGCGCCGCCTTCTCCAACGACTGGTATCTCGACTCTGGGCCTTGCAAAGCCTTGCTTACAAAGTAGATGGGCCTCTGCACTTGATCCTGCTCCTGGACCAGCACAAAGCTGATGGCCCACTCAGTCACAGGGAAGTACAAGTGGAGGGGGACGCCTGCCCGTGGCTTGCACAGCATCGGAGGCGTCGCCAAGTACTCCTTCAGCTTGAGGAATGCTGCTTCGCACTCGTCTGTCCACGCAAAGCGGCTGTTCCTCTTGAGGCACTGAAAGTAGGGGTGGCCCTTCTCACCTCCAACAGACACGAACCTTGACAAAGCTGTCATCCGCCCAATAAGTTGTTGCACTTCTTTCACTGAGGTTGGACTTCTCATGGCAATGATAGCTGCGCACTTATCAGGGTTGGCCTGTATTCCCCTCTCCGTGAGCATAAAGCCCAAAAACATACCTGCCTCAACCCTGAAGACGCATTTCTCGGGGTTCAGCTTGAGGCGGTACTTTGATATGGTGGCAAACAGTTCTTCCAGATCCACTGTGTGTCGCCCCCTCTCCTGCAAGGTCACCACCATGTCATCTACGTAGGCCTGCACGTTCCTTCCCAGCATGGGTGCAAGGACCTTATCCATTAGTCTCTGGTAAGTGGCGCCCGCGTTCTTCAACCCAAATGGCATCACCTTATAACAATAGCTGCACGTCTCCGTCATGAACGCCGTTTTGCTCTCATCCCTTGGATGCATCTTTATCTGATTATACCCTGAGAATGCGTCTAAAAAGCTCAGCATCTTACACCCTGAAGCGCTATCCACCAACGCGTCAATGATGGGCAAGGGGTACGAATCTTTAGGGCACGCCTTATTCAAATCCGTGAAGTCGACGCACATTCTCCACTTTCCATTCGCCTTCTTCACCAAGACGACATTGGCCAGCCACTCAGGGTATTGGATCTCCCTGATGTGCCCAGCACTTAGCAATTTCTTCGTCTCCTCCTGCACGACGAATCGTCTCTCCTCGTTGAACTTCCTCCTCCTCTGTCGTACAGGGCGGACCTTGGGATCCATGGTAAGGTGGTGGCATAAGAAGTCTGGGTCGATGCCTGGCATGTCCGAGGCGGACCATGCGAAAGCATCTAGGTGGCGCGAGATCACCGCCGCCACTTCATCCTACTCCTTCTGGTTCAGCAAATTTCCCAACTTGAATACCTTGCCTCCAATCTACCTCTCAACCACGTTGTCTACTGGCTTGGATCGCTGGTCTCGCACACTCTCTGCACGAGACTCGCTTCTGTGGCCTTCTCTTATAGGCGTCGCCCCATCGGGTGCTTCCGGCGAGGCCTCCTCCGATACTTATTCCATGGGTGAGACCCCCTCGGACGCTTCTTCCATGGGCAATGCCTCCCCATGTGTTTCTTCTAAACGCGCATCTTCCATTGGTGTCGCCTTCGCGGGTGAGGCCTCGACAGGCATCGACTCCGCGGGCGTTGCCTCTTCCAAGGGCTCTACCTCCATCGGCGTATCTGAAACGGGTGGGCCTTCCATCACCATGACCACGACCCTCTTCGTTTTTAAGCTATTCTCATAGCATTTTCGAGCCTCCTCCTGATCGGACTTGATCACGATAACCCTGCCACTAAAGTCTGGCAGCTTCATCTTCATGTGGTGCAGGGAGGCCACTGCCCTCAGCCTATTCAGCGCAGGCCTTCCCAATAAAATGTTGTAAGCTGAATTGGCATTCACTACCAAGTATCGTATGCTCTCGGTACGGGACGTCGTTCCATCAGTGAACGTCGTCCTTAGCTCCAGGTAGCCATGTACCTCCACTTGGTCCCTTGCAAACCCATACAAGCATCCAGTGTAGGGCCTCAGCATGTCAGGGGACAACTGCAACTTGTTAAAGGTTGACCAGAACATGACATCTGCAGAACTACCCTGGTCGACGAGAACTCTATGCACCTTTCTCCTAGCTGTGACAACCGAAATGACCACAGGGTCATTGTCATGAGGGACGACACCACGTAAATCAGCCTTCATAAACACCAGATTTGTCTCCCACGGGTCGTTTGAACCCTCTCCAGCAACTGAATTTACTGACCTCACATACCTCTTGCGCTGAGAGGCAGTGGGCCCTCCACCTGAGAAGCCACCAAAGATGGTGTGTACTTCTCCGTGGATTGGCATTTCATGCGCCTGGTCTTCCTCTGGTACTGCCAAGGCTGCGGCCGTAGAAGATCCAGCCAAATAATCCTTCAAAAACCCATTCTTCACCAGCTCATCCAACTGATGACCCAGCGCCAAGCAGTTGTTGATGTGATGCCCAAATGCCTCGTGGAACTCGCACCACGAGTCTTTGTGAGGTCCCAGCACTTTATCTGTCTTCACTAGTGGCCTCAGCCTGTCAGCTATGTTTGGCATAGCAATAAGATCTTTAAGCTCCACCACAAAATTGTGCCTTAATGGCCTATTTCCTCCCCTCGTATGGGCGCCTCCTCTCCTGATTCTTCCTTCCCGTCGTGGCCTCGTTGACCCTGGCAGGTTGTGTACGCGACGACGCTCTTGGGCGTGCGGGTGCAACACTTATCCGCTTATCGCATACCTCGCCTTTAGTGGTGATGTGCTCCACAGCGCGACGCCTTATCTCAGCAAAAGTTCGGGGGCGGTTGCAGATGATTGACTCACAGAAAGGCCCAGGACACACCCCCTTCTCGAACGCGTAGACGATCATGGGCTCTTTTGTGGTGCCAACCTTCACCACCTGGGCCCCAAAGCGATTGATGTATTCTTTCAAGGTCTCGCCTTGATACTGCTTCACGTTAAACAAGTCGTACGAAACTGGTGGTGGAGCCATGTTTGCTAGGTACTGCTCCCTGAATAGCTGTGAAAGTTGTGCGAAAGATGTGATATGGCCATCTGGAAGGCTAATGAACCAGTCCATGGCCATCCCAGTCAACGTGCTCATAAAGAGCTTGCACCTTACGGCGTCGGAGCATCATCTGCGTGTGGAACGCAGTGAGGTGTGCTTCGGGATCTTCCATCCCCGTGAAAGTCACCTTAGGCCCTACAAACGTGTTAGGGATCACCGCCTCCGAGAACGGCGTAGAGAACTCCCTTGGTGGAGTGAAACACTCGCGTTCATCTACATCGCGTAGCCCTGAGTTGTTGCGCAAACTGCGGCGCAACTCCTGATTTGCACGGCATAGCTCTTCATTTCTCACCTGAGACGTCGCGAGATCCGCCTGCATGCACTCCTGCTCAACCTTCGATGCCGCCATATCTTCTTGCAAGCCTTGCATCATATCCATAACTTGCTGCATGGTCATGTCTTCGCTCTTAGTGCGCGTCGAACTTTGCCTCGTGGTCCTCATCTTCAGCGGTTTCTTGAAACTCTTCCAACTGTTGCGGTGGGTCTTGACAACCTTTCCGGTAAAATCAAACGGAAATACGAACGAATGGTAGAAACTTCCCAAAACCGAAGAACTAACACCTGAAACTGGTCAAGACTGAAGAAGAACGGTGAAAAACAAGGCAAACCACGAACAAACCATGAACAGAGGTGGTTCTTCAGCAAAGTCCAAAGGAACTATGAACAAACGGTGGAAACTAAGCGAACTTCCACGATGAACGGTGAAACAATCTGAACTGTAACAAAGAACAAGAAAAACTCGAACCGCACCGAAAACGATCGGTGAAAACTTCGTAATCTTGACAAAGAACGGTAGATCTTGGACAACTCTTGAGAAACTAACACGAAAACTGCGACTGAACCACTGAACACTTGCAGTGGGACTGATGTTTTAAATACAACCGATTGTTTGTTTTGGTACTGTACTGTCCCGTACCCAGGCGTTGACTAAGTCAAGGTAAAAGTCAACACCAGAGGTCAAAGTCAACACAAGGCGTTCCCTAGGTGAAGAGACACCAAGTGCCAGCGTCGCCAAGAAGGTGCGTCGCCAGGGCAAGGCGTCGCCTAGGTAAGGCGTCGCCTTGGTAAGGCGTCGCCAGACCAAACAGTGCTAAAGCAAGGCAATCACAGTGTGGTTCCCCGATACCCATGGGTAGGAAAGACCATGGAGGGAGTGACGCCGTGGGAAGGCCTCAGGTCCCGATAGCCCAGGGCAGCGATAAAGAAAAGGAAAAGGTGGCTTCAAGGACATAGTGATAGCATTAGTGTAGGGCAGCCTGACTCGTGCAGTGCCCCTGCCGCCCCAGAGACGCCTTTGGGACAGATACGACTCAAGAGGAAGGTCACGCCCAGGGTAGCCGGGTGCAGGGTACGAGAGGAAGGAAGATACGCTCTCAAAGTAAGTGACTAGATGATTGGGGGCACGAGTTGGCACCCAAAAAGTCACCCCTAGCGCAGTAGCACTCCCAAGCAGGAGGACTCACACGTAGAAACGTCCCCAGATGGGCAGAAACGCCCCCAGATGGGGTCACGGCGTCGTGAGGCCCTCCACGTGTACGACAGCCATGCCAGAATAGAAACACCCTTTAGTCAGGTGCCAGGTAATTAAAGTCATTCAATATAGTTTCCCTTTCGAGCATTCAGGTACTATAATGGCTCCCAAGCGTTTCAACGTCTTAAATGCGCTACGTTTTCTAATTAAATACGCTGATTGAGTGCGTTACATTTGTAATTAAAGGCGCTTTAAGGAGCTTTAAATGCTTGGGTAGTTTAAATAGCGCAGAGAATGTTGGAAACAGGGTTCGAACTTTTGGCAAATTGACCAGAACTCTCTAGTTGCTTGCTCGTGCTTCAATGTTACGGACAAGGGACTGGGGAATATCTTTGCCCGAGAGAGAGAACACAGACACACAATACACAGTTATTTTTTACCACCTTCAGAGTGCCATACGCGGTGCTCAGAGACGGAGGTGAACAGTTTTGGTGTTTCTTGCTGGCTGACTTGAGCGTCGGAGTGCAAACGGCCGCTAGGGCGCCTCTTTGTCCTCTTTTTTTTGCAGGATTCCACAGGTAACCAGTGGGAAGGAGACCCTAGCTGACGGTTGAGGTCGCGCACGAAGACGTCCCGGTCAACCGGACGGAACATTTGGCGCCCACCGTGGGGCCGATATAAAACATCAGTCCCATCGCAAGTTCGAGAAGATCTACTAAGTTGCAGTAACGTTGGAGGAGGTTGGAGTGACGATGGCCCCCACCAGACGAAGCACAGCACGCGCAGCCCCAGCAGAACTATCCATGCAACAGGTCCTGGAGATAATGAGGGGGCTGCAGCAGGACATGGCGGAGTCGAAAATGGAACAGGAACGCATGCAGGCAGATCTCGACGCCTCGCTTGAGCGGAATGAAGAGCTCCACCGTGTAAATGAGGAGTTGCGCCATGGCCTGAGAAATGATCGGAGGCGGCCTGGACATGACGAGCGGAAATAAGTTTTTCCACTCCTTTCTCGCAGGAGATCCTAGATGCAGTGATCCCGAACACGTTCGCGGGGCCCAAGGTGATCTTCACCGGGATGGAGGACCCAGAGACGCACCTTGCTGCATTTCACACACAGATGGTCCTGGTAGGCGGTTCTGACGCTGCCAAGTGCAAGCTCTTTATGAGCACCCTGACCGGGATGGCTATGGACTGGTTCATTAGCCTTCCAGAGGGTCATATCACATCTTTCCGCCAATTGTCGCGATTGTTCAGGGAACAATACTTAGCGAACAAGGCCCCGCCGCCAGTCTCTTACAACCTGTTCGATGTGAAGCAGTATCAAGGGGAGACCCTGAAGGAGTATATCAATCGCTTCGGGGCCCAGGTCGTGAAGGTTGGTACGACAGAGGAGCCTATGATCGTGTACGCATTTGTGAAAGGCGTATGCCCCGGTCCTTTTGGAGAATCCATCATCCGCAACCGCCCTAGGACTTTCGCTGAACTACGGCGTAGGGCAGTAGAACATATTGCTTCTGAAGGGGAGGTGTGTGTGAAGCGCACCAGCGTCGTACCCTCACGCCCGAGGGGACCGGCGCGAGCTCAACCCGTCAGGGTCAATGAGACCACGACGGGGAGAAAGAAGCCAAAGGCGAGACGCCCTTACGAGGCAAGAAAGCCCCAGCCCCGGGGTCCCGCAGGAGGCGATCGCCCGGCCAGAGAAAGAGCGAGACCGGCGAGGTACAACTTCGTGGTTGAGTTGAAGGATTTGATCGCCGTGCCTAACATAGCTGAGAGGCTGAGGCGACCGGCGAAGACCGACAAGGTGTTGGGGCCTCGTAAAGACTCTTGGTGCGAATTCCACGAGGCTTTCGGGCACCACATTGATAATTGCCTGTCGTTGGGCTACCAGCTAGATGAGCTGGTGAGGACTGGGTTTTTGAAGGACTATGTCGCAGAGCCCACAACGACCGCCACCTTTCCGCCTCCGACGGAAGAACCAGGACACGAGATGTCGGTGCTTGGTGAGGTCCACACCATTGCTGGAGGTTTTTCCGGCGGGGGACCAACCGCCTCTCGGCGGAAGAAATACGCGAGGGGGGTAAATTCAATCGAAGAGAGGCTCTCGGGGGAGCCATGGGAGTCGGATCTCGTGTTCACGAGAAGAGACCTCCGAGATGTGGTACCCCACGACAACGACCCCGTTGTCATCTCAGTCGTCACAGCCGGAAGGAAGGTGCACAGAGTGCTTGTCGACCAAGGAAGTTCGGCAGACGTCATGTTTTTGTCGACCTTTAATAAGTTACGGCTGTCCCCCGATCTGTTGAGTCCCTCTACGGGGTGCCTGTATGGGTTCGGGGATAACCAGGTGGAAGTCCGGGGGTACCTGGAGTTGAGGACTACGTTCACAGACGGAGAGGCCTCCCGTACCGAAAGCATCCGGTACCTTGTCGTGAACGCCAACTCTGCCTACAATATTTTGCTGGGCAGACCGGCGTTAAACCGTCTGAACGCGGTGTCCTCCACACGTCACATGAAGATGAAGCTGCCGGACCTCAATGGCCAGGTGATAGTCATCAGGTCAGACCAGAAGGAGGCAAGGAAATGCTATGAGAACAGCCTGAAAACGAAGAGAGGCGTGTTCATGGTGTATGAACTTCCGCCGAGCGCGGACACGATGATGATTGAGGCGACGCCCGCGGGGTTGACGCCTAAAGAGGCCATAGCGGAGAGGGCGATGCCCGAAGCAGATGCGCCTATGGAGGAAGGCCCTGACGACGCAGCGCCCGTGGAAGAGGCGGCGCCCATCGAAGATGATAGCAGGGAACAGCCCGCGGCTAACGCCGTAGAAAGGGAGATTGGCGGCAAGACTTTCAAGTTAGGAAGTTCGCTGAGCCCAGAAGAACAGTAAAGGGTGGCAGAAGTGATTTCACGCCACCTGGATGCCTTCTTATGGTCCGCCTCGGATATGCCAGGCATTGATCCCGATTTCCTGTGTCACGACCTCAGCATGGACGCCACGGTCCGTCCCGTGCGTCAGAGAAGGAGAAAGTTCAATGAGGAACGACAGCAGGTGGTGAAAGACGAAACGCAGAAGCTGTTGAGTGCTGGCCACATCAGGGAGATTCAATACCCTGAGTGGCTTGCCAACGTCGTCTTGGTGAAAAAGGCGAACGGAAAGTGGAGGATGTGTGTTGACTTCACGGACCTGAACAAGGCATGCCCAAAGGACTCGTATCCGCTGCCCAGCATCGACGCCTTGGTAGACAGTGCGTCCGGCAGCAAGGTGCTGAGTTTCCTGGACGCCTTTTCAGGGTACAACCAAATCAAGATGCACCCAAGAGACGAGAGCAAGACTGCATTCATGACTGAGACCTGCAGTTACTGCTATAAGGTGATGCCTTTTGGGCTGAAAAATGCGGGCGCCACGTACCAAAGGTTAATGGACATGGTCCTAGCGCCAATGCTCGGGAGGAATGTGTACGCCTATGTAGATGACATGGTGGTGGCGTCGCAGAATAGGGTGCAGCACATGGCGGACCTGGAGGAGTTGTTCGTCACAATATCCAAGTACCGCCTCAAGTTAAACCCTGAGAAGTGTGTTTTCGGGGTAGAGGCCGGTAAGTTCTTGGGTTTTATGCTCACGGTGAAGGGGATAGAGGCGAACCCCGACAAATGCGTGGCGATTATCGCCATGCGAAGCCCGACGTCGGTAAAAGAGGTGCAACAGCTGACAGGGCGGATGGCGGCGCTCTCGAGGTTTGTTTCCGCCGGAGGAGAGAAGGGGCATCCATACTTCCAGTGCCTCAAGAGAAACAGTCGCTTTGCATGGACTGATGAATGCGAAGCGGCTTTCATTAAGCTGAAGGAGTACCTGGCGACGCCACCGATCCTCTGCAAACCGGTAGCGGGCATGCCCCACCGGTTATATTTTACTGTAACGGAGCGGGCCATCAGTTCGGTGTTAGTCCAGGAGCAGGACTAGAGTCAGAAGCCCATCTATTTCGTAAGCAAGGCATTACAGGGAGCTGAGACGAGGTACCAAGCGCTAGAGAAGGCGGCGCTAGCGGTAGTATTTTCTGCCAGGAGGCTCCGTCATTACTTCCACAGCTTTACGGTGGTGGTAATGACCAACCTCCCTATACAGAAAGTGTTGCAGAAGCCTGATGTGGCGGGAAGAATGGTGCGCTGGGCGGTGGAACTGTCAGAATTCGACATCCAGTATGAGCCTAGAGGGTCCATCAAAGGGCAGGTGTACGCAGATTTTATAGCGGAACTTTCGCCCGGAGGTGAGCAAGAGGTGGAAGTGAGTTCGCAGTGGCTGCTCTCGGTTGATGGCTCTTCCAACCAACAAGGGAGCGGTGCGGGAATAGTCTTGGAGGGACCCGACGGCATACTGATCGAGCAGGCCCTACGCTTCGCCTTCAAGGCAAGTAACAATCAGGCAGAATATGAAGCCCTGATAGCAGGAATGCTCCTGGCCAAGGAGATGGGCGCACAGAACCTCCTGGTGAAGAGCGACTCCCAGCTGATTACGGGGCAGGTGTCGGGTGAGTTCTAGGCGAAGGACCCACAGATGGCGGCGTATCTGAAATACGTCCAGTTGTTGAAGGGAGCATTCAACGCTCTTAAGCTGATACATGTCCCGAGGGAGCAGAATGCCAGGGCTGACCTGCTTGCAAAGCTGGCCAACTCAGGCAAGAGGGGTAGACAGAGGACAGTGATCCAAGAGACTCTCAAAGCTCTGCGTAGATTCGTGGAAGACAACAGGGTGGATGTCCTCCAGATTTATACATCAAGGGGAAGGTCGAGGAGTCATTGCTCTTTGACCCAAGATACTCAGAGGGCGCCCCGCATCAGCATGTACGCGGGCGTGCCCGAGGGAGAGCAGATGCATGTATGCGTTTTGGCCAAGGGAGACACCTGGATGACGCCCTACAAGTGATAGCTGGCGGATGGGGCTCTCCCAGTGGAGCCTGAAGAGGGTAAAAAAGTCAAAAGAAATGCCGCAAGATATACTTTGGTGGATGGGGTGTTGTTCAGGCACGATTTCACTCACCCTATCCTAACATGCGTCAGCGACGACGAGTGCAACAGGATAATGGCAGAGCTACTCGAAGGCATCTGCGGGAGCCACGTAGGGGGAAGATCCCTAGCCTCCAAGGTAATACGCGCAGGTTTCTTCTGGCCAACAGTGAAAGAGGACTGCGCACGACACGCCCAGCGGTGCAGGCAATGCCAAAAGCACGCCGACTGGCATAAGGCGCCGCCGGAAGAATTGCAATCCATATACAGCCCATGGCCTTTCCATACATGGGGAATCGACATCCTGGGCCCGTTCCCACTGGCGATCAGGCAGATGAAGTATTTGATCGTCGCCATCGAATACTTCACCAAATGGATAGAGGCAGAGCCCGTTGCACAGATCACTGCGCACAAGGTACAGCATTTTGTGTGGAAGAACATTGTGTGCCGTTTTGGCGTACCTAGGCGCCTGATATCTGATAACGGGACCCAGTTTGCCAGTCAGCAGCTGAGAAATCTGTGTGTTGAGGTAGGAATCAAACAAGTGTTCGCATCGGTTGAACACCCCCAGACCAATGGACAAGTGGAGTCGGCAAACAGAGTTCTGCTGAGGGGGTTAAAAAGAAGGTTAGAGAAAGCCAAAGGGGCGTGGGCGGAAGAGGTACCAAGGATCGTATGGGCATATCACACCACGCCCCAATCCTCTACTATGGAGACGCCTTTCAGTTTGGTGTACGGGTCGGACGCGATGATTCCAGTAGAAATACATGAAAGCTCGCCACGTTTTCAAAACTTTGTGGTGGAGGAATCCAATGAAGAGAGGCGGGTAAACTTGGATCTGCTAGACGAGGCCAGGGAAGAAGCTAGAATAAAAGCTGAAGCGATGAAGAGAAGAGTAGAGCGGCAATATAGCTCTAAGGTAAAGCCGCGACAGTTTCAAGTCGGCGACCTAGTGATGACGAAAGCTCACCCATACGAGTTGGAGAATAAGCTGTCTCCCAAGTGGACCGGACCCTTCAGAGTTACTTAGGCTAAGGGCAACAGTTCGTACGACTTGGAGACTTTGGATGGAGGTCCTATCCTGCGCAGTTGGAATGCAGCCAACTTAAAATTTTATTTCAGTTGACTTATGTAAGCAGTATGTAACAATTTAGTTGAAGGGGACGCTCTTTTTCCCTCTCGGGGGTTTTTTAATGAGGTCACCCTAATAAAAGGTAAAACCAGTTTGAGAAAAAGAAGTGCCTTGGTTTTCAGCCTTTATCTTTCTCCGTTTGAAGTAATGTGATGCGTCGCCAAGAAAGAAGGCGTCGCCTAGATAAAGGCGTCGCCCATGTGAAGGCGTCGCCCAGGTGAAGGCATGCACCGTTGGAAGAATAGGACGAAAGAAAAGCGCGCGGTATGCGAAGCATATGCAAAGTAAGGTGGCGTTGCAAAAAATCAAGTATGATATAGAAAAGTTGTTGCAAGCAATGTTCAATACAATGGGAGTAGCACAAATGGGGCAAACACTACAGATCATGCAAAAACACGAACAAGCCATTTCTCAGTGGCCATCAGAGTCAGCACTGGAGGAAGACGAAGCCCTGATCCCAGCCCGCAGAGCTCGAGTAAGTCGTGTCCTCCTTTCTTGGTTTATTTTCGAACCTGCACCAAGGGAGATAAACGTGTCAGAGACACCATGAAGCAAGACATACACAGTTAGAAAGCAATGAAGGCCGAAGTTTCTAAGGCAGTGACTCTTACATATGTACTTTTCGAGAGTCCCGGCGTTGAACTCCAGGCTGATCAAAGTGGCAGAGTCAAAACCTCACGCCTCAGCAAGAATCCGGCAAGCTATTTGATCACTTGGAGCCAGCTTCTTGAACGGTTTGGTTTTGAGGGCCCTCGCCTCTCTCACCCAGTACAGCGGAAACCCATCCAGAGCGTCGGGAACAAGGTCAGTACGGCAGATCTTGAAGAACCGGCCTTTCCACCCGGTGAACGAGCTTTGGAAGGGTGTGAAGAGAACTCTCCCGGGTACATTACTGAGAGTTACCCAGAGGTTGTGTCTCTGCCTCTTCACCTCGAAGAAGTGAAGAAAGAGGTCAACCGAGGGTGCACAACCCAGAAACCCGAAGAGAATGTCGAAGGCTTTGACAAAGGCCCAGCTGTTGGGGTATAACTGGGCCGGAGCAACATTGATCTCCGTCAGCAGTTCCTTCTCGAACCAGGAGAAGGGTAGGCGCACTCCGATGGTCTTGAACACCACCTGGTAAAAGTAAAAGAAAGGGACCCCTTCGTTCGCCCGTTCGTCTCCACATACTGGCTCCCCTAGAGTGCAGGGGAGCACAGCGATGTCGTCGTCATGCCTCCTCGCGAAGGCCCGGTGGTAATAGGAACACGAATCCCCTTTGTGCTGCCTTATGGCCCTGGTAGCGAGTAAGCATGAACACTCATCAAGAAGTTCACTCGAAGCCCAAGGGTACAAGTCCTTGGGATTGACCCTGGAGGAAGCAGCATGAGAAGACATTCTTTAACAAGATCAGGGATTGTCAAGGGTGTAGGGACTGCCGGAAATGCAAGAGTTGAGCGAGGGGAGCGAATGCTGGAACAACCCTTCGTGAGAAAAGAAAGGGTGCAAGAAGGAAGGGTGCAAGAAGGAAGGGTGCAAGAAGAGAGAACGTAAGTAGGTTATGAAGAGTGGGAAAATGATGAGGATAGTTTCAGAGTTTGAAGAGTTAAATAAAGCGGTTAGAGCGCCAAACGACGCGAATGGATGCACCGCACGATCGAGCCACGTGGCAGCAGATGGAAGGGTGGCCCTGGCACCCCTGGTTAAACTCAGAACGCGTCGTATCAATAGAATACCTGATGGTATGATGCGCCGTCAAAAGGGGATCAGGGGCACAGTAGGAGTCAGGATCAAATCGAATGACTGGATGTCCCATCAGCCATACAGAAAGCGCCACGTGGATCAAGTTGAATGACTGAACGTCTCATCAGCTATACAAGGAGCGCCTCGTGGAAGATACGGGAAGGGCCTTGAGCTATTCGCTGCCCCCAGGCGTCGACCAAACCCAAGGTCAAGGTCAATGTCAAGATAGGGATGACGCCCAAGGCGACACTAGCATGAGACGCCCGAGGCGTCGCCTGGAATGACATAAAGGACGACGCCAGCCTGAGACGTCGCGGGCGTCACCCACCAAAATATCAGCGAGTTTGCCTCCCCGATACCCACAGGTAGGAAAGACTGTGGAGGGAGACGAAGTCGAAGAAGGTGAAGTTAGTTACTGGCATCGCATCCCTGAGACCCACAGGTAGGAAAGACTGTGGAGGGAGGCGGGACCGCCAAAACGCCAGCGAATCGCTGACAGGGCGTTCCCCGATACCTATGGGAAGGAAAGACCATGGAGGGAACGACCCCCTCTCGGAACACTCGGCGTTTCAGACACCCGAGGACGATACGGCGCTGCTGTAGCAGGCCTCTCCTTAGGCGTGGGCGTCGGGTGCTAGGGATCAGGGGAAGGACAGTTTGGGTGTTAGAAGCATCCCGTGGACGATACGGCTCCATTAGATGAGCCTCTCCGTGGGCGTGGGCATCGGGGCGTGACCTTTCCCAGGCCTACCAGCCCGCCTGACGAAGTGAAAGAAGCGAGTATAATGCAAGCCAAACAACCAAGGCACAAGAAGGCAAAGGATGAGAATAAAATCACACAGGCAGAATTTTATGTCGCGAGGACATGAAAGCAATCATAACAGATTTCCAGAGTTATATCAAGAGTGCATATGATTCAAAGAATTACAAATTTGTCAGAGAAGGTTAAAACAAGTATAAAGGGATGGGCTGATGATCAAGGGCGGCGGCTCAATCGACTAGCTCCAAGGGCACGACCTTTCCATCAACAATGTGGTGAGTGGAATCGCAGCTGGAAATGTTAATCCCCGGTTTCGTGCAGACTGCTTGAGCCAAAGCTTCTTGGAACCCCTCCTCGAAAGTACCCGCCATCTCCTGGATGAGGGCCTTTTTGTCCTTCTCTAGCTCCTCAACGGCGGCATCCCCAGAGGCTACATGCTTCTCCAGAGCCTCCTTTTCCACGCAAAGCCGACTGACCTCGACCTGTAGTTTGTCGTAGTCAGCCTGGAGAAGGCCCATAGCTTTGGCCTGGGTGGCCATTTCCTCTTTTGTCGGCTCCATCTCATCAGCCTGCTTACAGCAACGGTCCTTCAAGTCCTTTTGAACTTCTGCATCAGCTTTGACCAATTCTTGAAGGCCCGTTAATTGGACTTGGAGGGCGACTTCCCGAGTATAAAAGCCAACCTGGAGCTCCAATGCCTCTGCCAGTTGCCTCTCAGTTTCTGCTTTGGACTCTTGCGCCTGCTTCAGGGAGGTTTGGTAGGTTTCATTCTGGCATTCCCAGGGTTTTCTTCTCCTCCTCCAGAGCAGTCACCCTTGTTTCCAAGGCCTGGAGAGTTTGGGTTTGTAAGGCAGCGTTCCTGGCCTGGGCGCGCCATTCAAGGGCCACCGCCAAAAAGGCCCCCAAGTAGAAAGGCATGCCTTCCTTCCTGTGGGTGCCCTCTGGCAGAGTCTCGCCACTGAAGCCCCTCATTAGATGCATGATTGGAGGAGGGATGGCGATGAGATCGGGGGCGGCAGCGGCAACGGCGGGAGCAGGGGAAGCAGAGACTTCCACCGGCGGAGGAGGCGGGGCAGATTCGGCACCTTCGCCCCCTTCCTCTTGGACTGTGGCGGGTGGAAGCGAGGTCGCGCTTGGAGGGTCATCCATGAAGGGATTCCCTCCCTGAGGCGACGCCTCAAGCAGAAGAGGAACCCGTGCAGATTTTCTCCTTTTGAAAGGCGCCACACCTTCCGAGTCCTCATCATCTGATAAAATCTCCAAGACCCGTTTCCCTTTGTCAAGGGGGGTTGGAGCCGGTGATGAGGCCGCGGCTAGAGGAACGGCGGCGATGGGCAGAGGAGAGCCAGGAGCCTGAAGTGCTGCGGGGCTATGTGGAGATGACGGAGATGAACTTAGGGGAGCTTCGGTGGTGATCGGAGGAGGCGGCGACAGAGTTGGTGGGGGAACCGGATCGGCAGCAGGGGTGGAGGAGGCGCCCACCTTGGCGGCGCGAGCCTCCTTCATTGCTTTCGCCAGCATCATTCTCTTAGAGGCGTCCATCACCGATCCTACATCAAAACAGACCAAACAGCAAAAATCAGGGCCGAAACAACTATACAAAATTACAAAGCGCATAGAAGCGTGAGATGCAAGTAACGGGACACCATGAGAAACAGGGGGGAAGCAGTGGAAACAAACGTCTGGTAAACAAGGTGTTCACGGCGAAAGGGGAGAAGGGAAGCATCTCCTTACCAAAATAGGTGGTCAGGGCGTGAGCATTGTACTCGCTAGCAACAAGCTTAAAGGTATCAAAAATGATCCCCAACCCGGCCAAGGCTTTGCTTACCTCACTGTCGACGGGAGATAGCTCTTCCAGGGTTTTGGCCCTGAGCAGTTTAGGGCGCTCCGTCCAGTAAAGGGGGAAGCCATCCAAGGCTGTGGGATCGTGCTTGGCGCTGCACACCCTAAAGAACTTCCCTTTCCAGTTCTTGTAAGAATTTTGGAAGAGGGAGAGGAGGATCCTGCCCGCGATCCCGGAAAAGCTTACCCAGAAGCTTTTCCCCTGCTTTTTCACCTCAAAGAAATGCAGGAAGACGTCTACGAAAGGGAGGATACCCATGTGTCCACAAAGAATTTGAAACCCCCTCACGAATGCCCAGCTGTTGGGATGGAGCTGGGCGGGGGCGGTATTGATTTCAGTGAGGAGTTCCCGTTCAAAGGGGGTGAATGGGAGACGCACTCCTACGCGTTTGAACACGGTCTGGTACATGAAGAAGAAGGGTTTCCCCTTTCTAGGTCTGTCATCCAAACAGACAGGTTCCCCAGGCCTGCCGGGACGGACGGATATGTGGGCGTCGTGTGTGCGGCAGAAAGCGTTAAAGTTGTACAAATGGGGATCCCCACGATGAGCTTCCAGGTCCTGGAAGGAAGTCAGGCTGGTACATTCGCTCAGGAGCTCGTCGGGGGCCCATGGGTAGAAGGCTTTGTAGTTGGACTTGGGGGTCTTGGGGGAGGAATCAGGCTCCGCGTTTGTGCGCGTCATGGTGTAAATAAATAGCTGAAGAAAGAAGAGAGGAAAAAGGTTTTAGCAAGTGTAGCCATGACAGGAAAGGGAATGAACCCCTGGAAACATCACCCACGCGAGAGAACCCAGAAAGAAGGAGGAGGGACAAAGAAGGAAGGAGAAACGGAGTGATGCATGAATATTAACAGTCCCAGGCAGTTCAATAAATCATGTAATGCGACGAAAGGGAAGAGTCGTGAGTACTCGAAATCGTACCTTTGCTATCGGAGTGAAGGCAGTAGAAGAGCACAGGAAGGAGAGAACAGCAATTGCAGAGAAAGGGGGTTTGAAGAAGACGAACAGTGCAAGGATACAGAGGGAATGAATGTAAAAGTGGGGTGAGCGCGTGGTTTGGAGATAACTTAAACGTTACATTTCGTAACCCAAGAGGCGCTAACTAAGAGCTGTGGGATCGTGCCACGTGTCAAAGGAATAATTGCCCAAGGAAAACTCAAGGGTCTCTAGAGGCTGGCTGTGCGATGGGCTACGTGGCGCGCAATCAAGGGTAGCCCGAAAGGTGTTATTATCCCATTTCAGAGGATGTCCAATCAGCATTAAGAGCGCTCCTATGGTTCAGAGAGTGTCACGTCAATAATTCGGGAATTGTTGAGTCAGCAGGGAGCGACACGTCATCAGGGTGGCACGTGGACGGCGTGGGCGAGGGCTTAGTCTTTACGCTGAAGACAAGTCTTCGGCTTAAGACTGGGGGGCTTGTGTATCGTCCCGTACCCGGGCGTTGACTAAGCCAAGGTAAAAGTCAACACCAGGGGTCAAAGTCAACACAAGGCGTTGCCTAGGTGAAGAGACGCCAAGTGCCAGCGTCGCCAAGAAGGTGCGTCGCCAGGGCAAGGCGTCGCCTAGGTAAGGCGTCGCCAGACCAAACAGTGCTAAAGCAAGGCAATCACAGTGTGGTTCCCCGATACCCATGGGTAGGAAAGACCATGGAGGGAGCGACGCCGTGGGAAGGCCTCAGGTCCCGATAGCCCAGGGCAGCGATAAAGAGAAGGAAAAGGTGGCTTCAAGGCCATAGTGATAGCATCAGTGTAGGGCAGCCTGACTCGTGAAGTGCCCCTGCCGCCCCAGAGACGCCTTTGGGACAGATACTACTCAAGAGGAAGGTCACACCCAGGGTAGCCGGGTGCAGGGTACGAGAGGAAGGCAGATACGCTCTCAAAGTAAGTGACTAGATGATTGGGGGCACGAGTTGGCACCCAAAAAGTCACCCCCAGCGCAGTAGCACTCCCAAGCAGGAGGACTCACACGTAGAAATGTCCCCAGATGGGCAGAAACGCCCCCAGATGGGGTCACGGCGTCGTGAGGCCCTCCACGTGTACGACAACCATGCCAGAATAGAAACACCCTTTAGTCATGTGCCAGGTAATTAAAGTCATTCAATATAGTTTCCCTTTCGAGCATTCAGGTACTATAATGGCTCCCAAGCGTTTCAACGTCTTAAATGCGCTACGTTTTCTAATTAAATACGCTGATTGAGTGCGTTACATTTGTAATTAAAGGCGCTTTAAGGCGCTTTAAATGCTTGGGTAGTTTAAATAGCGCGGAGAATGTTGGAAACAGGGTTCGAACTTTTGGCAAATTGACCAGAACTCTCTAGTTGCTTGCTCGTGCTTCAAGGTTACGGACAAGGGACTGGGGAATATCTTTGCTCGAGAGAGAGAACACAGACACACAATACACAGTTACTTTTTACCACCTTCAGAGTGCCATACGCGGTGCTCAGAGATGGAGGTGAACAGTTTTGGTGTTTCTTGCTGGCTGACTTGAGCGTCGGAGTGCAAACGGCCACTAGGGCGCCTCTTTGTCCTCTTTTTTTGCAGGATTCCACAGGTAACCAGTGGGAAGGAGACCCTAGCTGACGGTTGAGGTCGCGCACGAAGACGTCCCGGTCAACCGGACGGAACAGGTACCATAACAGAAAACTGTTTTGTGCTTTGACTGAGCATTAAATGATTTTACAACTGTTTACGCTCCAGTTTTTAATGCTTTGACCAATCTTTAAATGCAATGAATAGTTTGTTAAGATTTGATAACAAACAACAAGTTTGATGAAATACAAAAAAATAGATTTGAGTTTTTAAAGAGATTGAGATTTTGAAATGTTAAGATTTCTTAGAGATTGAGTTTGATCAAAGAGTGTGAGATAGGATTTTTCATCTTGTATTGATTTCAGATTAGTTCTGTAACAAGTGTAATCATGTATACTGTTGAAAGAAACTTTCAGTGTGTTGTTGAGAAGTGTTGTGTGTTCTTGAGGGGATCAAGATCAGCATTCTTAGTGTTGTTGTGCTGGACCAAA
Organism: Phaseolus vulgaris; assembly: GCF_051622355.1. NCBI lineage: Eukaryota > Viridiplantae > Streptophyta > Magnoliopsida > Fabales > Fabaceae > Phaseolus > Phaseolus vulgaris. The sequence continues at coordinate 30,109,003 of NC_143502.1, forward strand.
TTAGGTGTGTGTCTTGAGGGGATCAAGGTCACTTCTTTGGTTGTGTTGTAAGTGATCTAGTGTTGATTTCTTAGTGGATTTACTCAGTGGTTTCTGAGAAGACTGGATGTAGCTCTGGGTTTAGAGTGAACCAGTATAAACCTCTGTGTGCATTCTCATTAACCGTAATCTCTTCAAATTCAGTTTTGATATTTGCAAACTAGTATAAACTGTTAGAATGGATGGCTTCAAACTAGCGGGGGGTGAATGGTTTAAAGAAGGATTTCGAAAACTTTTAAGTCAAGAATGAAATTGCTTCAAGAATCAGTTGATAAAGAAATCAGTTTTTCAAAAACACGAAGCTAAAAGCACAGCACCAGAAAAACAATCGGTTGTTTCGCAGAAACAAACGGTTGTTTATACCAGTTTACAAATATCAAAACTGAATTTAAAGAGTTAAGGGAGAGAGAGAATGCACACAAATGTTTATACTGGTTCACTCTAAACCCAGAGCTACATCCAGTCTTCTCAGAAACCACTAAGCAATCAAACCTAGATCACTTACACCACAACCAAGAAAGTGACCTTGATTCCCTCAAGACACACACTTCTCTTGGCCAACACACCAACACTAAGAATGCTGATCTTGATCCCCTCAAGAACACACAACACTTCTCAGCAAACACACAAAAGATTCTTGTTCAACAGATACAAGGATTACACTTGTTACAGAAGCAAATCTGAAATCAATATAAGCAGAAATCTTATCTCACACTCTTTGATCAATCTCAATCTCTAAGAAATCTCAACTTTTCAAAATCAGAATCTTGTAAAACTCAAATCTGTTTTACTGTTTTATATCAAAGTTTGTTGTTTGTTATCAAATTTCGAACGTGGAGGAATCGCTTCGTAGCTCTCTTTGCCCCGTCTATGCGACTGCGTTATCTGCAAAATCACCCTCAGAACCTTCTCTAGGATCTCCAAACGCGACCTGCAAAACACACAGACGGCGCCTCTAGCGGCCGTTTGCACTCCGACGATCAAGTTAGATCACAGAACCACCAATGAGAAAAACTAGTAGTGTGTGTGAAAACTCTTCCTCTCTTTTTTTTTGTTCTTTTTTTTTCTTTTACTCTCCCCTGATTCTGCTTTATGCCACTGCCTGTATCTGGGCCTAACAGAATTCTGTTATGCTTTCTGGCATGTGTCAGAACCCTGTTATGCTTTTCTGCGACAACGTACCTCCAGAATCACTAGAGTGTGAGTGTCTGTGCGTGTCTACGCGTCTCTGCGCTTGTCTGTACCTTTAGTGGTACGGAGTGCACCTTTATCTGGACCGCGCCCTTCTCAGATGATGACACGTGGAGGTATGCAACTCACATCTAACCATACACGTGTCACTACTTGAAGGGCACTAGCGCTTCTCTTTGTGCGCCTAAGTTATTCCCTTGCGGAGCAACTTAGGATATTTCTTCCACCTGGGTAAATCGCATACTCTCAGGAGAACGCCGGGTGTGGCTGGTCTAGGCACACTCACCAAGCGTTGCTCTCTGCGTAACGGCTTACCCTTCACGGTGTCGCGCACGTAATGGGTTGAGGGAATCACCAATCACTGACCGGTTTACTAGCTCCCTCAGGCCACTCTCGTGCACGATTCCCTGAGATGTGCTCATGCGAGGTCCATGCGTAACGCTCTCGCTGGGAACCTCAGTCCCAGTTTAACTGCGTGTAACACGGGACCCCGATGACCATGCACCCGATGACTGATCGGTGCCCTATTGCTTCTCGCGTTCTGCCCCCAGGCGTTCATTTGGGAACTGGTCTGTTGGTGGCCACTTGGTTACTGACCACCAATCACCGTTATGGGTGGTCTGTACCCTGACTTCGCTGCCGCCTGATCTGTCGGTGGTCATTTGGTTAGTGACAACCGATCACGTTCACCCCGACCTATCTGTCACCTGGTCCACGTGTCACCCTGCGAGTGGTCCACGTGGTTATCTTCTGCTGACGTCATCGACTACCGATGACCGACCGGATCACTTTCTAACATCCTCTTGCGCCGTTACACACACACAAGAGCAAGAGTATACAGTGTTTAGTGTTTCCTAGCCCTAGTACTGACTTGAGCGTCGGAGTGCAAACGACCGCTAGGGCGCCCATTGTCTTTGTGTTTCAGGTGTTCATCACAGGGAAACCATACGCGAACGCAAGGACTCTGTACGTGAGCATGACGTAGACGTACGAAGGCGTTTCGAGTCAACCGACAAGAACATTTGGCGCCCACCGTGGAGCACGATACAAAACACTGTCCCAGCAGCAAGAACGAGGAAGGTCCAAGAGATGAGAAGTACGAGGCAAGGACCTGCTGCACCAAACGGGGGTGAGGGCCTCACCCTACAACAGGTTATGGAGATGATGCGAGCCCTTCAGGAGGAAGTGGTCGTGTCAAGAGCAAATCAAGAACGCATCCAAGCTGATTTGGTAGCGTCACAAGCCATGAACGAGGAGCTGCGCAGAAAGCTGCAAACCCACACGGCAGAGTGTGAGGGTGCAGATCAGGGGCCTGTGACACCACCCAATTCCCAACACCGTTCTCGACAGAGATTGTTGATGCAGTGATACCAGCCACGCTCGTTGGGCCCAAAGTGACCTTCACCGGGATGGAAGACCCGGAGGCCCACCTTGCGACCTTCCATGCACAGATGATGCTGGTTGGGGGCTCTGATGTGGCGCGATGCAAGTTGTTCAAGAGCACTTTGGCGAGAACAGTGATGGAGTGGTTCATGAGCCTCCCTGATGGACATGTAACATCGTTCCCGCAACTCACAAAGTTGTTCACGACACAATACCTCGCTAATCGAGCCCCCCATCATTCTTCTGCGACCTTTTCGATGTAAAACAGTATCAAGGAGAGTCTTTGAAGGAGTTCCTCCACCATTTTGGAGCACAAATAGTGAGGTTGAACCTCACAGAAGAAAATATGATGGTGCACGCGTTTAGGAAGGGCATCGTGCCGGGACCCTTCATCGAGTCACTCATCCGGAACCACCCCAAGACCTTCGCCGAGATAAAGCGTCGCGCGGTGGCAAACATCACGGCGGAGGAGGAACTTAGTGAAAAGCGCACGTGCGTGGTTCCCACGCGGCCGTGCGTGGTAGGTCGTCCTCAAACCCTTAGCCTCCACGAGGCTACGACAGAGATGAAGGCCCCCGTGAAGCAGTAGCCCTATCAAAGGCCTAATACAAGGGGGCGTGGGAGAGATAACGTGCCGCCAAGGAACAATTTCATAGTACAGCTGAAAGACCTCATCGCTATCCAAAACATAGCAGAGAGACTAAAGGTGCCTCCCAAGACCGACAAGAAGCTCGAGCCCAACAAGAACGCATGGTGTGAGTTCCACCAAACATACGGCCACCCCATACGCAATTGCTTAGCGCTGAGACATCAGCTAGATGAGCTGGTAAAGAGTGGTCTCCTAAGAGATTACCTGCAAGAAAAACAGGGTATCGAGGACGTGGCGGCAGCAGGAGGTGGCCCATGGCACAAAGTCCTTGTACACGATGAGGTCCACACCATCGCAGAGGGGTTCTCAGGTGGAGGCTATACCGCTTCTCAGCGAAGGAGATACGCACGAACGGTGATGTCGATAGAAGCATAGAGAACCGACGACGCCTTCGACGTAGACCTGGTCTTTACTAAGGTCGACCTAGAGGACGTTGTCCCCCATGAGGATGATCCAGTGGTGATCTCAGCAGTAACCGCAGGAAGGAAGGTGCACCGCGTGCTAGTAGACCAGGGAAGCTCAGTAGACGTAATGTTCTGGACGACTTTCAACAAGCTGCAACTATCCCCCAACATGCTAAGGACCTATGGCGGCTGTCTCTACGGTTTCGTAGGAGATCAGGTAGAGGTGCGGGGATACTTGGAGCTGAGGACCACCTTCACAAATGGTATCGCGTCACAAACGGAGAGCATCAGGTACCTTATCGTCAACGCCTTCTCTGCTTATAACATGTTGTTGGGTAGACCAACGCTGAATAGGTTAGGGGCGGTGCTGTCGACAAGGCACATGAAGATGAAGCTACCAGACTTGACAAGAAAGGTGATTACCATCCAATTAAATCAAAAGGAGGTCAAGCGATGCTACGAGAATAGTCTCAAAGCAAGGCGAGGGGTATCTATGGTCACTAATGGATCACCGTACATTGAGGGAAGTCCCCTACCCGAGACCAGCTGCTCTAAACCCGATGAGGCCATAGCAGAAATCGCCCGCAGGGCCAAATCTGATCCATTTGGAAACTCTGGGGAAAGAGAGATTGGAGAGAGAACCTCCAACCCAATCGTCATTCTTGGTCAAACAGCGAAAACCCCGATTGAGAAGACCGTAGAGTCCAGGACCAGGACCACCAGTGATGATCGATTAGGCGATCAGTTCGGACCCCGAACAAAGACACGGTCAATTTCAAGGTCTTACACCCAGGGGAAGCAGAGTATGCTAAGAGCCTGGAGAGAAACTTCAGGTACCATCGCACCCGCTCTCTCCCGTGTTGACCAATTCCCTCAGGAAAACAAGGATCTTTGGGAATGAAGCACTCATGTTTAGGCGTTGAAGCAAGGCTCGGTTCCTCACACACGGAACGTAGCCGACTACAAGTTTATTTTAGTTAAACAAGAATATTGTACGTGGTATTAAAGGACATTCTTTTTCCCTTACAAGGGTTTTTTAACGAGGTCCCTAGATAATTACGATTGATGTCTTTTTTTCGAGTTATGTACAATTCAGTTAAGAACTTGTTTTCCTTGCGTTAGAGGTCTTGTGAGCGGAGAGGTAGGTTCGTGAGAGAACACCTCCCCTCTCGAGTGAAAGCGCCAAGGTTGAACGAAATAGTTCGCCAGATAAATCCTCCTCGCCCTCGAGCGAAGCTGAGGTCAGTTAATAGATAAATCCTCCTCGCCCTCGAGTGAAGCTAAGGTCAATTAAGCATTTTTTTTCCTCGCGCTAGAAGCCTCGTGGGCGAAGAGGTAGGTTCGTAGAGAACACCTCCCCTCTCAAGTGAAAGCGCTAAGGTTAAAAGTCATCAAGTTAAATCCTCCTCGCCCTCGAGCGAAGCAGAGGTCAGTTAAGAACTTGTTTGTCTTGCGTGAGAAGTCTCGTAGGCGGAGAGGTAGGTTCGTAGAGAACACCTCCCCTCTCAAGTGAAAGCACTAGGGTTAAACGTAATAGATAAATCCTCCTCACCTTCAAGCGAAGCTGAGGTCAGTCGAGCAATCGTTTTCCTCGCGTTCGGAGCCTCGTGGGTGGAAAGGTAGGTTCATAGAGAACACCTCCCCTCTCGAGTGAGAGCGCTAAGGTTAAATGTAATAGGTACCAACCTAAATCCTCCTCGCCCTTAAGCGAAGCTGAGGTCAGTTAAGAATTAATTTCTCTTGCGTTAGAAGTCTTAAGAGCAGAGAGGTAGGTTCGTAGAGAACACCTCCCCTCGTGAGTGAAAGTGCCAAGGAAAAAATTCGACAGATAAATCCTTTGCGCCTTTGAGCAAAGCCGAGGACAATTAAGAGTTTGTTTCTCTTGCGAAGAACACCAAGGTGGAACAATCCAGTTCACAGTAAAAATCTCCCCTTACGATAAGGGGAACATGCAACAGAACACCCAAGGAAATGTCTTGGCGCCAGACACCATGACAGAAGCAGTTAAGAGAATCAAAATGCAGTTTGACATATAGAAATAAAGCATATATGAGTTCAGACAGTAAAGGTAACAAGCAGATAAAAGAGTTTGTGCATCAGTCCAATACAAATCAAGGAAGGACCCTGGGAATTATCTTCCCATTGTCAACCAAGTTCGACGCGGAAAAGGGTGTAGTGTCCACTTCTGGATGCACACAAGCAACTTGAGCGAGAGCATCTTTAAATCCCTCGTCGTAAGCATCCAGAACGTCTCCAGTCAGATCAGCCTCAGCTTCTTCAAACCTTTTGGCTTGCTGACGAAACTCGGCCTTCGCCCGATCCAGTTGCACCTCAAGGTTGGCGGACCTTCGTTCAACCCCGTAATCTTGGCTTTAGACTCCTCATCGGCCTCTTCCAGCTCAAAGACCTGAACCTGCAGGGACAGAACTCTCGCCTCCAGCGTAGTAACCTCTTGGCGCTTGGCGTGGAGTAGCTTCGAGAAATAGACCAACTCTTCTCTTAGAGTCGCCTCGCAGGCAGCAAACGAGCGAGCTATTGAGGAGTCCCCACATTTAGCCCTGGACAATAGAACGTTGAACTGAGCGAGAAGCCTCGAAATCGGAACCCAGTCTCTCCCTGGCAGCAGCTTCATCCAGGTCCATAGTCACCCCTTGCTAAAAGCCCTTGATGGCATGTTGAAGGACAAGGGGCAGTTCAGGGACAAAAGGGGCAGAGGCACCAGTCCCACCAAGATCAGGGAGCATAGAAACACCGGTTGTGTGACCCCGGGGCGAGGCAGAGCGACCGAAGGAAGATGAGTGTGAAACCATCACCGGCGTAGGTTTGGCTTTCTTGTAGATTGGTCCCTTAGCAGAATCCTCATCTGACTCAATCACCACAGCTTTACCCCTGCAAGAGAGTGAAGTGGGGGACCGAAACCCCAGGATTGGAAGGAACGGGTGAAGACGCAGCGGCAGCAAGTGCGCAGGCGTGCTGCAGAGAAGTACCCACATCTGTGGAAACCCCATGAAGACGAGTGAGAATATCAATTAACTTGGCCCGTTTTTCTTCGATCAAACCCATGCCTACACACAAAGTTCAAGAGATATGGAGATAAACCATACGAACGTGCATAAGGAAAGCGCAAACGTGACGTTATAGTAACAAGACACAACATCTCCCAGAGTTTAGGGTTTCTTGAATCAAAGGGAAACCCATAAACAAAAAGTGATCGATGCAAAGATTAAGCAACACAAGCAGTTATCCAGAACCAATAAACAGGAGTGAATGGAAGTCAATATTCATACCTGCAGACGATAGCGAAAAAGAGCAGAAAGGCATGGAAGAAGCGCGTGAAAGCTTGAGGAAGAAGGCGAAACGATCGAAAAGTTTCGAAGAATGATGTAACAAGCGAATAGACGCGTGCGTTTTCCAGAGTTTAAAAGCAAACGAAGAAGCGTAAGCGACGTTAAACCCTGGTCGTCGATCAAGACACGTGTGCACAGATAAGACAGGCCCGAAAAGACGTCACTTTGGCGCCGTATTTACATCCTGTCACACAGAGCCACGTAGATCACCCAGGGCAAGGACTTAGCCTCTTTGCTGAACGAGTTACAACTCGAGGCTGGGGGGTTTGTGTACCGACTAGTCCCCGGGCGTTGACTAACCACTGGTAATGTTGGTGTCACGTAAGTGGGTCCCACGAGCAGTGCAGGCCAGTACTCCGCAAAGCACGTGCTCCAAGGAGCCGAGAGTGGTCAGACATCGGTCATCAGGATGCACCGACTTGCCACTAAACAATGTGGAGAGGTCGGACATCGGAAACCCAAATAGTAGAGATGGGCCACGAGAAGTGGATCCCAGATCACACACCAGTTATGAGTAAGGGAGAAGCCTAGGTCACGAGTGCCCATGCATGTAGAGTGGACGACGTGTTCAGGCATGACACAAGGTATAAAAGCCACTAGAAGGATATGGCCATCAAAGGCCACGATCAGGAGCGAGCTGCATGCATGGTACGTGAACAGCTAGGGAACTCTCAAAGGTGAGTGACCCCAGAGATCAGGTGCACGAGGAGGCACCCAGGTGGTCATCCCATCAAAGGTTGCACTCCAGTTAGGGACCCCACACGCTAGGTTATCCTAAGAGTAAGGTAACAACAGTGCAAGGCCCGCTCATCAGAAAGGCCCATTTCAGGTAAACAGGAAACCCTAGTTTTCAGTCTATAAATAGTAAGTTAACAAACCTGGCGAAGGGAGAATCCTCTTGCGCCGTTACACACACACAAGAGCAAAAGTATACAGTGTTTGGTGTTTCCTTGCCCTAGTACTGACTTAAGCGTCGGAGTGCAAACGGCCGCTAGGGCGCCCATTGTCTTTGTGTTTCAGGTGTTCATCACAGGGAAACCATACGCGAATGCAGAGACTCTGGACGTGAGCGTGACGTAGACGTACAAAGACATTTCGAGTCAACCGGCAGGAATACTAACAAACATCTCTTATTCTCCCAATTGGATTACAATTCACTCAATGGTGTTTTCCTCTCAATCATGCATTTTTAGTCTTGTGCCTCAAGCCTCATGATGAGCATACATTTATTCACACTCAAAAGCTTTAATCATGGATTATTGGACTATTATAATAAATAAATCCATTATTTTAATTAATATTCATATAATTGGGTTTATTTGGGCCTTAACTATTATTTTTGTTAATTTTGTGTTTTTAGAGTAAATGGTCTAAAGGAAGCGACTACCTTTGTGAATGGGTCAGGTGTTCATCACAGGGAAACCATACGCGAATGCAGAGACTCTGGACGTGAGCGTGACGTAGACGTACAAAGACATTTCGAGTCAACCGGCAGGAATACTAACAAACATCTCTTATTCTCCCAATTGGATTACAATTCACTCAATGGTGTTTTCCTCTCAATCTTGCATTTTTAGTCTTGTGCCTCAAGCCTCATGATGAGCATACATTTATTCACACTCAAAAGCTTTAATCATGGATTATTGGACTATTATAATAAATAAATCCATTATTTTAATTAATATTCATATAATTGGGTTTATTTGGGCCTTAACTATTATTTTTGTTAATTTTGTGTTTTTAGAGTAAATGGTCTAAAGGAAGCGACTACCTTTGTGAATGGGTCAAATATGCAAAAGTCCAAGTTGGTTCTTGAATCAAATCAAAAAACAAATTTTGAGGAGAAGAAAGAAAAAATAAATTCTACAATATATCAGAAACAAAATTGGAATCAAATCTTTTTGCAAAATACAAGAATTCTGGAAAGTTGGAAACTGTTAAAAAGATATAAACTACAATATTTTCTTAGTTTCTTTTCTTCTTTGTAATTCTTTTGTTTTGCCTCCGCATGGAAGGCTAAACCTTTTTGGTTGTTTCCTTTGTAATTCCCCATCTACTTATGAGGTTTTGGTCAATAAAAGTTTCGATTTTTAATTATTTATAGTAGTTATTTTAATATTCTATAATCTTCTGAAAAGCTAGTTTTTGTGAGAGGTTGTACTTGAACGCATGATTAAGAGTCTTCCTTATCTTAAACTTTGGTTTCTTAGTTAGTTCACATTATGGGTATTGATAAGAGATAGGAGATAAGCATTCTCATGGAGTATACGCATGGAACAAAGTGGGTATTGATTAAACCAGTAGGCACATGCTTTACTGGTGAATTTCAGTTGAATAAGATTGGTGCATGTTCAATCTGGTTTAGCTCCATTAGAGGATTGAGAAAGGATTACTCTTTAGAGAACCTGTGAAGAATTCAATGGTGGAAGAAGAACTTGAGGATCAACCGCTTTTTATTTCTTGTTTTAATCTTTTATACTGTTTGCACAACTATCTCAACCCCCTTTTTTATCATTATTATTATTATTATTGCTAACTTTTATTGCTTGCAGATATCTTTTAAAAGCTGATTTACTAATTTCATTATTGAATTCGTTGGGAGACGACTTAAGGTCATCTTACCACTTTATTCTATCATCTCTCTAGCGTTAGATAGGTTTACACTATAATCATCTTAATTTGACAGCAAAACAACAACTATCACTTTCTATTTAACCTAATTGGCTTAGGTTAAGTGCCTTCTCGCTTGGGCGTTATTGAACTCGTCTGGGCGAGTTGCACGAAAAAATGGTAACACTTCTGGAACAATCTAGCTTGTGCGAGATTTAGCTCGCTTGAGCGAGATCCTCTGAAGGAGTTTGGCTTAGGCAAGTTTGGGCGAGCTTTGATGAGTGCTGGTGCGTTCCAGCTTTCCCTTTTTAGCTTTGTATATTCTCCTTTTTCCCAATCATCTGCATTCTTCTCTAAAATCCTGAAATTAACAGAAATTTGGGAATAAATCGCTCTTATTCAAATTAAAATCACAAATTACGTAAAAAAGTATAAATACATAAATTAGGTGTTAGATCAAACAATGTCTAAGTTCAAGAGGGGAGGGGTGAATTGAGCTTATAAAATTTTCGCAAAAGAAACTGATTTACAGTGTACCAGAGGTGAAAAGAACAGATTGATTTTAAATGAAACAGATTTATTTTCAAAAGCACTTTAACACAAATAGAACTTGGTCAAGTAGATTTAGAACAAACAGCAAGAATTGCCCAATCAGTTTGATTGACTTTTAGCAGCTTGAGAGAAACAGATAATACCTCAGTGATCAATCAAATTTATTTCACACAAATCAACCAAGAGAATGAACACATATCATAATTCAGACAAGGAAAACTATTCACACTTAACCCAGTTTACAAATTCCTACAGCAACTCGATTTATGATTAGAACATTGATTAACAAGCTAGAATGGCAGATTTTATCAGGACCAGAGTTAACAGATTTAGTTTCAAATGAACAAATTCTTTTCTTGACAGATTATGTGAAAACTTAAAAATAAGTGCAGAGAAGAGAAGAAAAACACGAGAGAATTTTTATACTGGTTCACTCATCAAGAGCTACGTCCAGTTCACCTTAATCCAAGGTGGAATCCACTAAACATATGCAATCAATTACAACATACACAGTAGTTCTTGAACCCTACAAGAACTTCAACAAACAAGGCTGAAAAACACTATTTCAGCACACCTTGCACTCCAAGAAACACTATCAAAGAGTGACTAACACTTACACCTATTACAAGAATGAATAAGGGAAAGATTACACCTGAAAGTGTGATGCAAGAACATAAACCAGTTGTTCTATTTGCTTCAAGACGGCACCAACACCTTCATCCAGCACAAGGTTCTTTAAGAACAAGCACACATGTATTTTCCTATTGAAAAACCTTTGCAAAACCTTTTCAATTCTCTTTTTCACACAAGAAATGTTTTATCTCCGTTAAAATTGTGATTGCTCAGCACCCCTTCATGTGAGAAAGGCATTTCATCTTATAGACAACAGTTTCTAACCACTTTTCAAAAAACAGTTTCAGAGCAATTTTAAAAACAACACATTGATTCTAAAAACAACAGGTTAAATGTTAAGAAAACTGCCAGCTCAGCTTAACTGAAATAACAGACTAAGCTTTACCTTTGGTGCCCTAACTGAATTTCGAAAAGCCTTTCAACAGAGCAAAAATAAAGTTATTGTTTCTCAGGTAAACAGATTTATTTTTGTACAGAATCAAACCTTTTGAGAAAACTTTAGAAAACTTTTCCAAAAACATTTAACCACATCATGTGCTTGATCTTATCACCTAGAATTGGCATCTAGGATGGGTCATGTAGCAAAAGGCAACCTTAAATACACACAAACCTAAAGAGCAAGATCATCTAAAACACATTACAACCTTCAAAGCAAACTAGCTAAATTCTACATCAAACACACTAAGACAAGGTAGAGACTAAGCTTCATCCATCATCAACAATCTCCCTCTGTTTGATGGAGACAAATCCCCTTTGCTTTGCATACTTTGATGATCAATACCTGCACTGCACTAGCTTCTAGAAACTGCATAACATCTTTTAGAAATAAAAACAGAATATAGCAGAATTTGAGTTTTGTGCTACCTCCCTACAGCTTAAACCATATCATCAACTTATGTGAACAATTCTTCATCTATCATAACCTGTCACAAGCTATTCTTCTCCCCCTTTGGATTCATCAAACAGAATAGAGCATGGGATAAAAGAAACCACATCGCCATACATGATAGTTCAATCATAAAACAACATAAAGTTCTATTACAAACTAAAAAACAAAATGAAACTAGTGCAGAAAAATATAAAACCAAATTGTTCAACAAGACATAAAAGATAAAGACTTTGAAAGGATCACTTGTGCTTGTAGTAAAGCTCAGCTAGCTGCTCCTGGACCCCTTCAATCTGGTCATCTAAGTGTTGAAACCTAGCTTAAGTCATTTCATAATATGCCTTTTAATCATCTGTGAGTGTATCTAGCCTGTTCAGAACTTGTCTTTCGAACATGGATAGAGGTTCACCTCTATATTCAGGTGCATGATATGCAACCAGTGCATTATGGCTTGTAGCAGCAACATCCTCATTCATGAAAGAGTGAACTGGTGACTCATCCATGTGCTGCACACCATCAGCATTTTCTTCTTCTCCATCTCCAGGATTACCTGCTTCATCTATTAGCAGCATTCCTTCTAGAAAACCAGCTGTCCTCCTCCTTTTGGAATCCCATTTTCATGAGAGTAGAGTTGTCTATTTCACTTGCTGCTTTAATAGTATTGTACCGCCCTGGTAGTCGGGAGAGATGACGTGGCATCCCGCTACAGTATAGGCGTGTTGGCAAGGCGCCAGGTTGGCAGAAGGGAAGGAAGTCGGGGGGCTCATGAAGTCGCCAGTTATTAAGTTGGCGTGTTCCGATCTCCAGCATACCAGAAGCGGCGGGTTAGAGATGAAGTCGCCAGGTGTAAACTCAGGCGACCAAGCGATTGGAGATCGCCAGAGAAAGCACATCGCCAAAGATGAAGGAGAAGCAGATTATGAAGGCGGCCGGCGAGACCACAGGGAAGGTGTATGAAGGCACCCTAACTCGCCAGTTCCAGTAGAGATCGCACTCCCAAGTTGGCTATGTACTGGGCAGTACCATGCATAGGTAACTTAGTAAAACAAGAGTAGAAGCAGCGCCCAAGTCAAGGAGGCTCCAGATGATGGCACGTGTACAGTTGGATACGAGCCACGTGTCCAAGTCTGTAACTGCCAAGAGAGAGAAAGTAACCAGGTATATAAGAGTTCTCAACGAACTTTCTAAGGTACGCACGTTCAGATTATACTCTTTACGCTTGCGAGTTATAGAGCTGACTGTGAGAGAGGATTTGCACGGTTCTTGTTCTCTTAGTATTTGGTGATTCGGTCACTGACTTGGGCGTTGGAGTGCGATCGGCCGCAGCGGCGCCGCTCTGTTTCTTTGCAGGTTCTTGAGGTGGATCTCGAAGAGGAACGGAGGTGTGAAGCGGTGCACACGTCGATCCTTTGACGAGGCAGTTTCCAGCGTTCTAGTCAACAGGCAGGATCATCAGGCGCCCACCGTGGGGCCGTGTAAAACTTGCTCCCATCCACAGCGTGAGTTCTTGGAGGTTTTCAAAGTTTTCTGCGTGGTTGTGTGCTGGTGCAACCATCGTTCGCTGTTTGCTTGAGTTTCGTTCGGTGAATTCGTGTTTTACACTGTTCGCTTGGGTTTTCGATCGGTGAGGTGAGGTTTTCCTGCTGTTTTCGCGCGATTTGTTCGGTGGAGTTGAGTTCTTTCGTCCGTTCGGTTGTCCGCGGGAAGATCGGTGGTTGCTGGTGAAGTTACAAGTTTCTTTGAAGGTTTACGGTGTTCTTGAGTTTTCTCCCGGAGTTTCGCACAGTTTCTCCGATTGATCGCTGACTCAATCGTAGCTAAAGTAAGTGTTGTTCGCTGCATTCTGTGATTCGCTGAGTTTCATGAGAAAAATGAGAAGCTATCGCTCAAGTCCAGTTGCGCCCGTCGCTGCCGAAGGCGCCGCTGCCATGATCATGGCGCAGATGGCAGAGATGATGCGTTCGTTGCAGGCAACTGTGGAAGCCTCGCGCATAGAGCAGGCAAGAATGCATGAGGACCTGGTCGCCTCTCGCGCCAGGAATGAGGAGCTCAGCAAGGTGACTGAGGAGCTGCGTCAAGCTCTTCAGGAGCAGCAAGGGCGTTCTTCTGCTGAAGAGGTGGCGCCGTCGTCGCCACCTCGCGTTTTCCCTATGCCTTTTGTTCAGGCGATTACCGACACACCCATTCCTACGAGCGTGGTCCCTGTCAAGGCTGTCTTTACCGGCGTGGAGGATCCAGAGGCCCATCTGACCACGTTCCATACGCAGATGATGCTGTCGGGAGGGTCAGACGCCGTGTATTGCAAGATGTTTGTAAGCACGCTCCAGGGAACAGCGTTGGAGTGGTTTGTGAGCCTACCTAACGGTCACATAACCAGTTTTCAGCAGTTTTCGAAGGTTTTTGTCGAGCAATACATCGTGAACAAGGCACCGCCCAGGGTGTCTTATGATTTTTTTGATATAAGGCAGTACCAGGGAGAGTCCCTCAGAGACTACCTGAATCGCTATGGAGCACAGATGGTCAGATCGCCGGCCAAAGATGAGGAAATGCTGGTTTACGCATTCAAGAAGGGCGTGCTGTCGGGACCATTCTGCAAGGCCTTGATCAGGGCTCACCCTGCAACGTTTGCTGAAGTCAGGCGACTTGCGGTGGCTCACATCGCCGACGAAAGTGAGGTCGCTGAGAAGAGGGGGAGCGTGGCTCCCGCTAGGCCACGCGCCTAGACCAGAATCCAGCCGCAAAGGGTGTTGGAAACAGCGGCGGCGGCCAGGAAGGACCAGAGGACTCGCCATCCTTACGATAGGAGGAACAAGGGGAGGAGCCAGGGGCGCCAGCAACCAGCACGCCGGGAATACAATCGCCCGCCTAAGCACAAGTTTGTTATGGGATTAGCGGACCTGATCGCCATTCCCAACATATCTGCCAGGTTGAAAGCGCCTGAGAAGGTGGGCGACAAGGTGCTGGGACCAAAGCCAGACGCCTGGTGTGAGTTTCACCAGGGCTTTGGCCACACTTTGGACTCGTGTTTGTCCTTAGGGTATCAGCTCGATGATCTGGTTAAGAGCGGATTCCTAAATGACTATCTGCTGGATAGGAGGACGGGGGGAGCGTCGAGTTCCCAGCCAGCAGGTGGAGAAGCCCAGCAACACGAAATGCCTATCCACGGGGAAATCCACACCATCGCAGGAGGCTTCTCAGGTGGTGGATGCACCGCATCGCAGAGGAAGAAGTACGCGCGGTCGGTGATGACAGTGGATATGTTTGAAGATCACTCGCCGGAAGTGGACATTACGTACACCAAGCAGGATCTTCGGGACGTTGTACCTCATGACAACGATCCCATAGTCATTTCGTTGGTTACGGCGGGAAGGAAGGTCCACCGAGTTCTGGTGGACCAGGGAAGTTCGGCAGACGTGATGTTCTGGTCGACTTTCACGCAGCTGGAGTTACCCCTTGACCAGCTAAGGCCCTATGGAGGGTGCCTATATGGGTTCGCTGGTGACCAGGTGGAGGTCAGGGGATATATTGAGCTGAGAACCACGTTTACAGATGAGGCTGGTTCGAGGACGGAGAAAATCAAGTACCTCATCGTAAACGCTCCTTCAGCATATAACATCCTGTTGGGAAGGCCCACACTTAACAGGATAGGCGCCATTCCGTCGACTCGGCACATGAAGGTAAAGTTGCCGTCTATGGAGGGAGTGGTGATCACGATCAAGTCTGATCAGAAAGAAGTAAAAAAGTGCTATGAGAATAGCCTGAAAAACAAGAGATCAGTGAGTTATGTAACAACCACCCCACCTCCCGGTGTGAAGCCTAGATCGACGGTAGCGGACGAGACCGCCGGAAGGGACGTGGAGATGGTGGACGCTGAGCTAGGGGAGGGAAACGCTGGTTTGGAGGAGGAAGAGGCGAGGAATCGCCCTGAGGAAGCGAGAGAACAGGGAATCGCCAGGGCGGTGATCGCCCGAGAATCTAGGCCAAAACCTGTCGAGCAGTGGCTCGAGAAAGAGATCGGGGGAAAAATCTTCAAGTTGGGAAGATCTCTGGAGGTCGAGCTCCAGGACCAGATCGCCAAGGTGATTGAGCGGCATCTGGACGCGTTTGCATGGTCTGCTTCGGACATGCCCGGGATTGATCCCGACTTCATGTGCCATCATCTGGCGATGGACAGCTTAGTGAGACCAGTGCGACAAAGAAGAAGAAAATTCAACGAAGAAAGGAGGCAGGCGATTAGGGACGAAACACAGAAGCTCCTCGCTGCAGGCCACATCAGGGAGGTCCAGTACCCTGAATGGCTGGCGAATGTCGTGCTGGTAAAAAAGAGTAACGGGAAATGGCGCATGTGCGTCGATTTCACCGACCTGAACAAAGCTTGCCCAAAGGATTCGTATCCTTTACCAAGCATAGACGCCCTGGTGGATAGTGCTGCGGGGTGTAAGTTGTTGAGCTTCCTGGATGCCTTCTCGGGGTACAATCAGATTAAGATACATCCCATGGACGAAGAGAAAACAGCCTTCATGACGGAGAGGTCGTGCTACTGCTACAAGGTGATGTCGTTTGGGCTGAAGAACGCGGGGGCCACGTACCAGAGACTGATGGATCGAGTACTTGCACCGATGCTAGGAAGGAACGTGCAAGCGTACGTCGATGACATGGTCGTGACCTCACCGGAAAAGAGCAAGCACGTTGCCGACTTGGAGGAATTGTTCACGACGATCGCCAAGTTCAGATTGAAGCTGAATCCAGAGAAATGTATTTTCGGCGTGGAGGCTGGGAAGTTTTTGGGTTTCCTCTTGACTGAAAGAGGCATAGAGGCCAACCCTGATAAGTGTGCCGCCATCTTGGCGATGAGGAGCCCAGCTACGGTGAAGGAGGTTCAGCAGCTAACAGGTCGGATGGCAGCCCTGTCCCGTTTCGTGTCCGCTAGCGGGTAGAAGGGCCATCCCTATTTTCAGTGCCTAAGGCGCAACAATAAGTTTGTTTGGACGAAAGAGTGCGAGGAAGCTTTCGTCAAGCTGAAGGAGTATCTGGCGAGCCCGCCGGTTTTGTGCAAACCGCTGATGGGAACCCCTCTCAGGTTGTATTTTGCTGTAACTGAGAGGGCGGTGAGTGCGGTGCTCACCCAGGATCAAGATCAGGCTCAGAAGCCTATCTATTTTGTGAGCAAGGTGTTGCAGGGCCCCGAAACGAGATATCAGGCCCTGGAGAAGGCTGCGCTGGCTGTGGTATTTTCGGCGAGGAGGTTGCGCCACTACTTCCATAGTTTCACAATACTGGTGATGACTGACCTGCCCATCCAGAAGGTCTTGAAGAAGCCTGACGTTGCAGGAAGGATGGTGAAGTGGGCAGTGGAATTGTCAGAGTTTGATATCAAATATGAGCCCCGAGGCCCGATTAAGGGGCAAATCTTTGCAGATTTCGTGGTCGAGCTCTCATCTGAGGCAACGCGAGTTGAAGGGGACGATTTCCGTTGGGTACTTTCGGTGGATGGATCGTCGAACCAGCAGGGCAGCGGTGCTGGAGTCATATTGGAAGGACCCAACGGCGTGCTGATCGAACAATCTCTGAGGTTTGCCTTCAAAGCCAGTAACAATCAAGCGGAGTATGAGGCGCTGATCGCCGGAATTTTGCTGGCCAAAGAGATGGGAGCTAGGGTGCTGATGGCTAAGAGTGACTCGCTGCTAGTCACAGGGCAAGTAACAGGCGAGTTCCAGGCTAAAGATCCACAAATGGCGGCCTATCTGGAATATGTGCAGGAGTTGAAGAGTTCTTTTGCCTCCTTTGAAGTAGTGCATATGCCCAGAGAGCAGAATGCCCGAGCTGACTTGCTAGCTAAGCTCGCCAGCTCAAGCAAGGGGGGTAGGCAGAGGACGGTGATTCAAGAAACTCTGAAGACGCCGAGAGCATTTGTGGCAGATCACCTGGTCCTTCAGATCAGCAAGTCGACGGAGAAAGCCGCGAGAAGCCATAAGTCCCTGACGCAAGAAACTCTGAGATCGCCGAGAATTAGAGCTTGCCGGGGAGAGAAGGTGAACGTGATGCAGGTCTGCGCTACCCATGAGCCAGACACTTGGATAACCCAGTACAAGCGGTGCCTGGCGGATGGCCTTCTCCCGCTGGATCCGACTGAGGCTAGGAAGGTAAAGAAGAATTCTAGCAAGTACACCCTGATCGATGGCGATCTGTACAGGTTTCGGTTCACTCACCCGCTCCTGGAATGTATACATGGTGAGAAGTGCACGAGAATCATGGCGGAGCTCCACGAAGGTATATGCGGAAGCCACGTCGGGGGTCGAGCTCTGGCCGCGAGGACTCTCCGTGCAGGATACTACTGGCCATCCATGAGAGAAGATTGCAAGAAGTATGCCCAATGTTGCAAACAATGCCAGCAGCACGCCGATTGGCATAAGGCGCCTCCCGAGGAGTTGAAGTCGATTTATAGCCCTTGGCCGTTCCATACCTGGGGAATCGACATCCTGGGACCTTTCCCGCTGGCGATCAAGCAGATGAAGTACTTGGTGGTGGCGATTGAATATTTCACCAAGTGGATCGAAGCAGAACCAGTGGCCCAGATCACCGCACACAAGATCGAAGGTTTCGTGTGGAAGAACATCGTGTGCCGGTTTGGAGTGCCTAAACGCCTGGTGTCGGATAATGGGACTCAGTTTGCAAGCCACCTGTTGAAGAAGCTCTGCGAAGGGGTGGGAATTCAACAAGTGTTTGCATCCGTCGAGCACCCTCAGACAAATGGCCAGGTGGAGTCAGCTAATCGGGTGTTGTTGAGAGGTTTGAAGAGAAGGCTAGAAAAAGCCAAGGGAAGCTGGGCTGAGGAGGTGCCCCGCATAGTCTGGGCATACCACACCACCGAGCAGTCAGGAACCCATGAGACCCCGTTCAGTTTGGTCTATGGGTGTGATGCGATGATTCCAGTAGAGATCCAGGAGAGCTCGCCGAGATTCCAGAACTTTGTAGAGGAAGACTCGAATGAAGAGAGAAGGCTGAACCTGGATCTACTGGACGAGGTCAGGGAAGAGGCGAGACTGAAAGCTGAGGCGGTGAAGAGAAGGATTGAACGAAGGTACAACTCGAAGGTGATGCCAAGGCAATTTAGAGAAGGCGACCTGGTGATGAGAAAAGCCCACCAGTACGAGATGGAGAATAAGCTGTCGCCTAAGTGGACGGGACCGTTCAGAATAACCGAGGTGCTCGGGAACGGCGCCTACCGCTTAGAGACGCTGGAAGGAGGGGCGATTCCTCGCACTTGGAACGCCACGCACTTGAAGTTGTATTACAGTTGAGAACTTTTGTAAGTAAAGACGAACACAAAAGTTATTTACGATGTTTCTGATAAAACAGTTTGAAGGGGGCACTCTTTTTTCCCTAAGGAGGGTTTTTAATGAGGCCACCCAATAAAAGAAGAGTTTACGAAGTATAAGGCGTTTTCAGATTGCATGCTTGCTGTTTTCCAGAAAAGTTTTGAAGAAGACCTTGTCACTTATACGTGATTTAAGGCGAGTTAAAGATATTTTGCATGCTTTCTAAAAGGTTTTTAAGTCCTCATCGCTTTTCGGCGATTGGGGCATCAGTTAAAGTTTTTTAAGCCCTCATCGTTTTTCGGCGATTGGAGGCATCAGTTAAAGTTTTTAAGTCCTCATCGTCTTTCGACGATCGGAGGCACCAGTTAAAAGACCTCAACGCCCGCGCGCGTCCCGAGGCATGTAAAAGACCTCCTCGTCGTCGAGCGAGTGCAGGCGAGAAAGAACAAAAAGTCCTCAGTGCTTCTGGGGGCGAGAAGATGTAACCCCTGGGGCAATGTAGAGGCAAGTAAAAGTCCTCAGTGTTTCTGGGGGCGAGAAGATGTAACCCCTGGGGCAATGTAGAGGCAAGTAAAAGTCCTCAGTGTTTCTGGGGGCGAGAAGATGTAACCCCTGGGGCAATGTAGAGGCAAGTAAAAGTCCTCAGTGTTTCTGGGGGCGAGAAAATGTAACCCCTGGGGCAATGTAGAGGCAAGAAAAAGTCCTCAGTGCTTCTGGGGGCGAGAAGATGTAACCCCTGGGGCAATGTAGAGGCAAGTAAAAGTCCTCAGTGTTTCTGGGGGCGAGAAGATGTAACCCCTGGGGCAATGTAGAGGCAAGTAAAAGTCCTCAGTGTTTCTGGGGGCGAGAAGATGTAACCCCTGGGGCAATGTAGAGGCAAGAAAAAGTCCTCAGTGCTTCTGGGGGCGAGAAGATGTAACCCCTGGGGCAATGTAGAGGCAAGTAAAAGTCCTCAGTGTTTCTGGGGGCGAGAAGATGTAACCCCTGGGGCAATGTAGAGGCACGATTTAAAGACCTTCTCGCCTGTGAGCGAGTTCAGGCGAGTAAAAGACCTTCTCGCCTATGAGCGAGTTCAAGCAAGATAAAATCCTTCTCGTCTCGAATGAGTTCAGGTACGGTGTAGAGGGTGGAAGAAGTTCTGAAGGTGGCTAAGGTAGGTTCGAAGAGAACGCCTAGCCACCCGGTCTCTCGCTCTGAAGCACAAGGAGGCAGAGAAGGATCCGAAAGGCATCTCTACCCCCAGAACAAAGAGCAAGGGCCAAGGCGTGAAGCCAAAGAGAAGCTGATCGCCAAGAGTTTCTGGTGACCAGGAAAAGTTCAAACAATGGCGAGAATGTTAAAGGACCCGTTTTTGTGGAGCAGATCGGGTGAAGCAGTGTTTAAACCAGCAGCTGAGTCAAAGTTTGTTGCTTAAGGAATGTTTTTACGATAAGGTTAATTGCCTTAAGTTTACGAATCGATAAAGTGATTGTTGCTTAAAGGTTGAAGTGGTTCGAAGCAGTTAAGTCAAAGATCGTGCCTACGGTTTTGCTAAGACATTTCTTTGAGATTAAACACGCAAGGGAAGTTGAAGCGATTGAAAGAGTCAAAGGAGGAAAAAAACGTAGACTTTGTCATTAACAGTGAATAGCAGTTCAAAACATATATACAAAAGGACATAAAGTCTATTACAAGTCATAATGCAAGGGAGAGTATGAAAGCGATGGATGAATTAAATTGATCAGTCTTCGGCGGGCACCACTTTTCCATCCACCACTTCATTATCCAGCGACACCATGCTGAGATCCAGGTCGGGGAACAAGCAGGCGAATTGTTCCCGTGCAGCTTCGAATCCAGCGGCTAGAATTTGAGCAGAGTTTAGATTTGTGTGAATGTGAGCTAGTCTCCTATGCCACAGCCATGACTCATCATTTTAGCTTATTCAAGTGATTTGTGTGAATGTGAGCTAGTCTCCTATGCCACAGCCATGACTCATCATTTTTAGATAGCAAACACTCATTTTCAGAACAGCTCTTAATAATGTCTAGGAGATAAATGTTGTTTACCCTTTTTCCAGTGAACAGCACCTTACCAGAATTTTCATTTGCAATTGTACAAGTATTTGCTTCGAAATTGACCTTGTATCCCTTGTCACACAGCTGGCTAATGCTTAGAAGACTATGTTTTAGCCCTTCAACATATAGGACATTCTCAATTGTAGTTGAGTCTTTAGTGCCAACATCTCCTCTTCCAAGAATTTTTCCTCTATTGTTATCTCCATATGTGACATGCCCTTCAGCTTTGAGTTTCAGATTTATAAACTGAGTCACATCACCTGTCATGTGCTTTGAGCAGCCACTGTCAAGGTACCATTGGTTTCTCCTGCTGTTTTTCTGCAACAAAACAGATTTAGCACATATGGTACCCCTTTAGTTTAGGGTCCAGCATGATTAACACCTTTCCTTAGGAAGCCATTTGGCTAAACCTTTAGGAACAAGATATTTCCTAGCCTTACATGTTCTAGATACATGACCAGATTTCATACAATAAAAACATGTTGCAGTATGCATTGTTTTTGAATTACTGAAAGAGGAAAAAACTGTTTTGGAAGGAACAAAGAAACTTGACAGCTTTTTCACATTTCCTTTCATTCCAGGATTATATCCTAAACCATTTTTATTGAAAACAGCATTTTGTGAACCTAATAAGGTTTCAAGATTTTCTCTTCCCTTAGTGAAATTTGAAAGTGTTTTCAACAAATACTCAACCTGTTTTTCCAGCTTTTTGCAATTATCACAAGTTTTAATTGATGCATGCAAACATGTCAATTCAAGACTAATTAATTCAGTTTTAGCTTTGTGCAGTTCTTCTTCGAGAGTTTTGACCTTTGGTTCAAGTACCTTATTTACTTTATTCAATCTGTTGCACATTACAGCCAACCTGTTTGCTTCATCATGAGTTTCCTTAAAGGCTAATAGCAGTTGATCATAGTTTTCAGAATCAGTGGAGAAATTACTTACTGAGTCAGAGTTGGATCCCTCATCATTCACCATGAAGCAAAGATTTGCTTTTTCACTTTCAGTTGAAGAATCACTAGATGAGGATACATCATTATCTTCCCATGAGATATATGCTCTTCTACCTTTCCCTTTGTCATTCCTCTTGCTTGCTGATTTTTCTTTACTTTGATTGTTTGGACAATCAGCTTTTATATGACCTGGTTTACCACATCCAAAACACGTGTAATTGGAAGAATTTGAATCAATAGGTTGTTTGGAATACCTCTTTCTCTGCTGAGTTCTGTCACGGTTTTTCTTTCTAAGAAATCTGCTGAATTTCCTGGTTAGCAGACTCACAGTCTCATCATGTTCTGGATCACCTTCTTCCTCACTTGCATCATGTTCTATGGTAGTTTTCAGAGCAATTCCTTTGGCCTTCTTTTCCACTGTTTCTTGTTCTTTCAATCTTTTCAGCTCAATTTCATGTTCTATCAGCTTTCCAAAAAGTGCAGCAGTGGAGATCTTGGATAAATCTCTGGATTCTGAGATTGCTGTTACCTTAGGCTGCCAGCTCCTATCAAGACATTTTAATACCTTTATGTTGAGCTCTTCCTTATCAAAGACTTTACCAAGGCCAATGAGGTGATTTACAATATGTGTAAATCGTTTCTGCACATCTGCAATACTTTCTTCAGATTGCATTCTGAATAGCTCATACTCCTGAATGAGTGAGTGCTTCCTTGCCCGTTTCACATCATCAGTTCCTTCATGAGTCACCTCTAGTACATCCCACATCTCCTTTGCTGAGTTACATTGAGAGACTCTAAAGAACTCATCCATATTCAGTGCAGAGGTGATGATATTCTTGGCTAAAGAATCATATTGGGCCTTCTTCTTCTCAGTTTCACTCCATTCAGACCAAGGCTTCTTTATTGTTTCATCTTTGACAACCTGCATAGGTATAAAAGGTCCACTGACCACTGCATCCCAGATTCCCATGTCAATAGATTCCATAAAGATCTTCATCCTGATTTTCCAGAAAGCATAGTTAACACCACTAAACATAGGAGGTCTATTAATAGATGCACCTTCAGCAAAAGGCATTTTAAACTCAGACATCATACACACACTTGAGCAAAATACAAGCCCTAGCTCTTGATACCAATTGTTGGGTCTATTAGTGTCTAAGTTCAAGAGGGGAGGGGTGAATTGAGCTTATAAAATTTTCGCAAGAACACACAATTTTTCAGTATTCCAGAGGCAAAAAGAACAGATTGTTTTTACATGAAACAGATTGATTTTTCAGAGCAGTATTGGCACAATCTGAATTTTGTTCACTGTAAAATTGTGATCAACAGAGAATCAGAACAGAACCAGATCAGCTTATTATTGTGAGGATAAAGGATATAGCTATGCTTAGAGATCAACCAAAATTACACAACACAAGATCTCAAGAAAAATGTTCCTTTCACAGGTTTTAATGAATGGTCAGTTTGTTCACAATTCACTTAAGCCATTATATGCAGCAACCTTGTTTATGATCAGAAACCTTTAACAAGACAGGAAGAACAATTTTCACTTAACCCAGAATTAACAGATTCAATTTAAAAAGAACAGATTTAGTTCTTGACAGGATTAAGCAAAGACAGAAAAGAGTGCAGGGATGAGAATGCAAGATACACACGTTTTTATACTGGTTCACTCATACAGAGCTACATCCAGTCTCACCTTACCCCAAGGTGGAATTCACTAAAAAACAGTGCCAATTACTTACAAAACCAGCAGTTCTTGAACCTTACAAGAACACCACATACAATGCTGAAAAACCCTATTTCAGCACACCTTGCACTCCAAGAAACCCTATCAAGGAGTGACTAACACTTACACCTTTACAAAACAGAATAAAGGAAAGATTACACCTGAAAAGAAGATGCAAGAACTCAAAACCAGTAGTTCAATTTGCTGCAGAGCTGCACCAGCACCTTCACCAAGATTCAAGGTTTCCTAGAACAAGCACACTTGAAAATCTCTTTGGAAAACCTTTCAAAAATCTTTCAATCCTTCTTCTCACATGGAAATTGTTTGATCTCTGTCAAAAGCGTAATTCCTCAGCACCTTTTCATGTGAGAGAGACTTTTCTTTATATAGAAAACAGTTTCTAACTTCTTTTCAAAAAACAGTTGAAAAGCAGTTAAGAAAAACAACAGATTCAGTTTTGAACATAACAGATTTACTTTGTGAAAACTGCCAACTCAGCTTAACAGAAATAACTGTCTGAGTGGTACCTTTGGAGCCCTAACTAACTTGTGAAAAACCTTTCAACTCACCAAGGAATAAACCTGTTCTTTCACAGTAAAACAGATTGAAGTATCACACACAGGCCAGCTCAGCTTAACTGAAATAACGAACTGAGCTTTCCCTTGGTGCCTTAACAGAAATTTAGAAAAGCCTTTTAACAGAGAAGAAATAAACAGATTCTTTCTCCATAAAACAGATTTATTTGTGTACTGTTTTAAAACTGTTAAAACCATTTTAAAAAGCTTTTCAAAAACCATTAAACGAAAGCCTTTTTAACAGAGAAGAAATAAACAGATTCTTTCTCCATAAAACAGATTTATTTGTGTACTGTTTTAAAACTGTTAAAAACATTTCAAAAGACTTTTCAAAAACCATTTAACCACACCATGTGCTTGATCTAGACTTGGTTAGGCATCTAGGATAGGTTACACAGCAAAAGGCAATCATACACACTTACAAGCCTAATTACATATAAATCTAAAAACCTATTACAATCTTCAAAGCACCCAAGCCATTTTCTTCATCAAACACACATCAAGCCTTGGTAGGGAAGAAGCTTTCTCCAGCTTCAACAATCTCCCCCTGTTTGATGGAGACAAATTCCCTTTGCTTTGCACAGCTTTGAAGAAGGATCATGACCAAATCTGTACAGAACCATATACACAGAAAACAGGTGTTAAAGCAGAACAACAGATTTTAGAAATGATATACCTGCAGATTTAATATCTGAATCATATCAGCAGCCACTGTGAACATCATCTGCAGAACCTGTACCAGGCTATTCTTAGGCTGTTCTCTAGGCTATTCTTCTCCCCCTTTGGATTCATCAAACAGAATGGGAGCACAAAATACCACAGAAACAATAATAGCCATACATAACAGTTCAAATAAAACCAATAAACCATAGAGGTTCATTACAAATCACAAAACAACTAAACACCAGTGCAGAAACGAAACAGTACAGATTAATTCCAAATTGCTCAACAACATATAAAAGATAAAGACTTAGAAATAGGATCACTTGTTGTTGTAATAAAGCTCAGCTAGCTGCACTTGAACTCCTTCAAGTTGATCATCCAAGTGTTGAAACCTAGCGTAGGTCATCTCATAGTGTGCTTTCTGCTCATATGTGAGTGTGTCCAACCTACTTAGCACTTGTCTTTCAAACATAGACAAAGGTTCACCTCTGTATTCAGGTGCCTCATATGCAACCATTGCATTTTGGCTTGTAGCAGCAATATCCTCATGTCCAGCAGAGTGTACTGGTGATGCATCCATGTTCTGCACTCCATCAGCATTTTCTTCTTCATTTTCTGGATCAGCAGCTTCATTTTCAGCTCTGTTTGCAGCATTCCTTCTGAATATCCAGCTATCATCTTCCTTTTGAAATCCCATCTTGAGGAGAGTGGAGTTGTCTATCTCACTTGCTGCCTTAATTGTGTCATTTCTTTCATTTGTAGTGTCAACTTCAAAGTAATCAATTAGCTTTGACACAAAAATTGCATATGGAAAGCGATAGTCTGGTAACCTTGTGGATTTGAGCATATGCTCCACCATAGTACTTACCCAATTTACCTTGAGTTGATTCATGATGCAGTATAGTAAAATCAAGTCCTCTTCATGGAGAGTTGCATGATTACTTCCTCTTGGAGTGAGCTGCCAAGCAATGATGTAGGCAAGGAGTCTTGGAATGATTGTGAGATTTCCAGCATGAAATCTAGCCACTGGTTCAGCAGGATTCCTCACACAACTTCTGTAAAACTGCATCTTGTTGAATCCCTGGATTCCAGCAGTGTTCCCTTTGCTTACCTTCATTCCAGAATATTTGATTCCTCCCACATTGCTCCATATTTCCCTTGTAATCTTCAGCTTCACACCTTTCACATGGGAGACCAGATTTTTGCCATCTTGAACCAAGTTGCTGTAGAAAACTTTCACCAAATCTGGATATACATTTCCAGTCATCTCTAGAAAGTTCTTCAGCTTTTGATGCTTGAGCAAGGTTTTTGCTTCAGTCAGATTTTCTTCTCTCAGCCAGGAAAATTCCAGCACTTTGGGTGCATTGACTTGCTTCCTGCTTGTCTCATGAATGTATCTTGTCATTGCTTCAGAATCTCCAGCAAACCATTTCTCCAGAATGCCTTGGTTGCTGCTGGATTGCTCTTTGGATTTCTTCCTTCTGTGTGATGAGGATGCCATGCTTAATCTGTGTTTTCCTGCATCAGTTTATTAACATACAATTCTAGAGAAAAACAGCACAGATTATTACTCAGAACAGAAACGAAACCTGTGGTGAAGCAAGTGTGAATCTGGACAGCTTATATCACAAATGAGAAAGTGTGAGAAAGAACTGATTTGAGCAGGATTTATATAGAATTATTAAACCAAAATTGAAAAGCACAAATTTTAATCCAGGGCAATGTAATCAGATTTTGGAAATAATGAATTTTGAAGAAAAATCAAATCCCACAGATATGCTGCAGATTTTATTCCAATGGTGCAGCAGGTTCAGGTGTGGATTCACGTAGGAATATCTTGGAACCTGATTTTGGTACATCAAATCTGTTGCATCTACACAAAATCCAATTAGTTAGGATACCCACACATTAATTTGCATGGATCTGCTGGTCAATAACCGTAAAAGCAGTCAACAATAAAGTGAGAGGGAGAAAAATAAATCTTTCTCTTTCCTAGTCACAGTTGTGATTTCTGAAACAGGCAATGAAACATGTTAAAACATAAAACAACAGATTGAAATTTTCACTGCAGAGGACAATTCAAGCTAATAATACCCAATTCATTTAAAAGAAAGTGAAACCTGTCTTTAGCAAGTGGTTTAGTGAATAAATCAGCTAATTGAAACTCAGTACCAATGAATTGTATATCACATGTTCCATTAGCTATATGTTCTCTTAAAAAGTGATGTCTGATTTCAATATGTTTAGTTCTAGAATGCATGACAGGATTCCTAGACAAATTTATGGCACTTGTATTATCACACTTTATAGGTATGTTATTTATCAGAATACCAAAATCACTTAGCTGCTGCCTTAGCCATAAGGTTTGAGCACAACAACTTCCAGCAGCTATGTATTCTGCTTCTGCTGTGGAGAGAGCAACACAAGCTTGCTTCTTGCAATGCCAAGAGATTAGACTTGATCCAAGCATGTGACAAGTCCCACTTGTGCTCTTCCTATCAACTTTGCAACCTGCAAAACCAGAATCTGAAAAACCAATTAAGTTCAAGGATACCTTGTTAGGATACCACAATCCAACATCCTTAGATCCTTGCAAATATTTCAGAATTCTCTTTGCTGCATTGTAGTGTGATTCCTTTGGATCAGATTGATATCTAGCACATAGACATACAGCAAACATAATGTCAGGCCTGCTGGCAGTTAGATATAATAGGGAACCAATTAAACCCCTATACTTAGTTTGATCCACTGATTTTCCTGCAGAATCTTGATCCAGCTGACAATTTGTTGAAATAGGAGTGCTGATTGCTTTGCATTGGTCCATATCAAACTTCTTGAGTAGTTCCTTGCAGTATTTTTCTTGGCTTATGAAAATCCCATCCTTGAGTTGCTTAACTTGTAGACCAAGGAAGAAATTCATTTCCCCTAACATTGACATCTCAAACTCACTTTTCATGGTTTTCACAAAGTCTTCACACATCTCTTCATTTGTGGATCCAAAGATAATATCATCTACATAGACTTGCACAAGTATGATATCTTCACTTTTCTTCTTTAGAAAGAGAGTTTTATCTGAATTGCCACGGCTATAACCTTGAGACAGCAGAAATTCACTTAGCCTTTCATACCATTGCCTAGGTGCTTGCTTTAATCCATATAAGGCTTTCTTAAGCCTGAACACATGTTCTGGATTCTTGTGATCTTCAAATCCTGGAGGCTGAGATACATACACTTCTTCATTGATGTAGCCATTTAGAAATGCACTCTTGACATCCATTTGAAATAACTTGAAGCCTTGTATGCTGGAAAATGCTAGAAGAAGTCTGACAGCTTCAAGACGTGCTACTGGTGCATAGGTTTCACCAAAGTCAATACCTTCTTCTTGGTTATACCCTTTAGCAACCAGTCTTGCTTTATTTCTAGTGATAGCTCCATGTTCATCCATCTTGTTCCTGTACACCCACTTGGTTCCTATGATGTTCATCTCATGCTTCCTTGGAACCAAAGTCCACACTTCATTGTATTCAAACTGGTTCAGCTCTTCCTGCATTGCTGTTATCCAATTGCTGTCTTGCAGTGCTTCTTCCAGGCTTTTAGGTTCAATCTGAGACACAAAAGCTACTGTTCTGCAGAAGTTATTGAGTGAATTCCTTGTTGAGACTCCTTTCTCAATTTTACCAATCACATTATCAAGAGTGAGATCCCTTGGAGTCTTCCATTCTTTAGGCAGTCCTGCATTCACAGTAGATTCTCTGACAGAATTTGGATTAGTAGCATCAAGCTCACTGGATTGATTCTGTTGCATAATTGTTCTTAAATCATCCATACCAGGTTCATCCACAACAGATTTGGGTACAGAAAAATATGTTTCATCAAACACAACATGTATAGATTCTTCAACAGCAAGCAATCTTTTGTTATATACTCTATAAGCATGACCATTTATTGCATAACCAATATGTATTCCTTCATCTGATTTAGGATCAAACTTCCCTAGATTATCCTTACCATTATTTAAAACAAAACATTTGCAGCCAAACACCCTAAGATGACTAATGCTAGGCTTCCTACCTTTATACAATTCATAGGGAGTTTTCTTAAGAATTGGTCTAATCAATGTTCTGTTAAGCACATAAGAAGCAGTATATACAGCATCAGCCCAAAAATATTTAGGTAAACCAGATTCATTTAGCATAGTCCTAGCTAACTCTTCTAGTGATCTATTCTTTCTTTCAACAACACCATTTTGTTGGGGTGTCCTAGGAGCAGAATAACTATGTATGATCCCATGTTTTTCACAATATTTATCAAACTTTGCATTTTGAAATTCTCCCCCATGATCACTACGAATCTGTTTTATCCTATTTTCATTCTCATTATGCAGAACCTTAGCAAGTTTCTTAAAGGCTTTATATGCATCATTTTTAGAAGCAAGAAACAAAGTCCATGTATATCTTGAAAAGTCATCAACAATCACCAAAGCATAGTAATTTCCAGCTAAGCTAGCAGTCCTAGATGGTCCAAACAAATCCATATGCAAAACATCCAAAGCTTTATTTGAGGAAACCATATCTTTTGATTTAAAAGAAGTTCTAATCTGTTTTCCCTTTACACAAGCATCACACAACCTGTTATTTTGAAACTTTATGTTTGGTAAGCCAGAAACAAGTTCCTTAGATTTTAGCTTATTCAAGTGATTTGTGTGAATGTGAGCTAGTCTCCTATGCCACAGCCATGACTCATCATTTTTAGATAGCAAACACTCATTTTCAGAACAGCTCTTAATAATGTCTAGGAGATAAATGTTGTTTACCCTTTTTCCAGTGAACAGCACCTTACCAGAATTTTCATTTGCAATTGTACAAGTATTTGCTTCGAAATTGACCTTGTATCCCTTGTCACACAGCTGGCTAATGCTTAGAAGACTATGTTTTAGCCCTTCAACATATAGGACATTCTCAATTGTAGTTGAGTCTTTAGTGCCAACATCTCCTCTTCCAAGAATTTTTCCTCTATTGTTATCTCCATATGTGACATGCCCTTCAGCTTTGAGTTTCAGATTTATAAACTGAGTCACATCACCTGTCATGTGCTTTGAGCAGCCACTGTCAAGGTACCATTGGTTTCTCCTGCTGTTTTTCTGCAACAAAACAGATTTAGCACATATGGTACCCCTTTAGTTTAGGGTCCAGCATGATTAACACCTTTCCTTAGGAAGCCATTTGGCTAAACCTTTAGGAACAAGATATTTCCTAGCCTTACATGTTCTAGATACATGACCAGATTTCATACAATAAAAACATGTTGCAGTATGCATTGTTTTTGAATTACTGAAAGAGGAAAAAACTGTTTTGGAAGGAACAAAGAAACTTGACAGCTTTTTCACATTTCCTTTCATTCCAGGATTATATCCTAAACCATTTTTATTGAAAACAGCATTTTGTGAACCTAATAAGGTTTCAAGATTTTCTCTTCCCTTAGTGAAATTTGAAAGTGTTTTCAACAAATACTCAACCTGTTTTTCCAGCTTTTTGCAATTATCACAAGTTTTAATTGATGCATGCAAACATGTCAATTCAAGACTAATTAATTCAGTTTTAGCTTTGTGCAGTTCTTCTTCGAGAGTTTTGACCTTTGGTTCAAGTACCTTATTTACTTTATTCAATCTGTTGCACATTACAGCCAACCTGTTTGCTTCATCATGAGTTTCCTTAAAGGCTAATAGCAGTTGATCATAGTTTTCAGAATCAGTGGAGAAATTACTTACTGAGTCAGAGTTGGATCCCTCATCATTCACCATGAAGCAAAGATTTGCTTTTTCACTTTCAGTTGAAGAATCACTAGATGAGGATACATCATTATCTTCCCATGAGATATATGCTCTTCTACCTTTCCCTTTGTCATTCCTCTTGCTTGCTGATTTTTCTTTACTTTGATTGTTTGGACAATCAGCTTTTATATGACCTGGTTTACCACATCCAAAACACGTGTAATTGGAAGAATTTGAATCAATAGGTTGTTTGGAATACCTCTTTCTCTGCTGAGTTCTGTCACGGTTTTTCTTTCTAAGAAATCTGCTGAATTTCCTGGTTAGCAGACTCACAGTCTCATCATGTTCTGGATCACCTTCTTCCTCACTTGCATCATGTTCTATGGTAGTTTTCAGAGCAATTCCTTTGGCCTTCTTTTCCACTGTTTCTTGTTCTTTCAATCTTTTCAGCTCAATTTCATGTTCTATCAGCTTTCCAAAAAGTGCAGCAGTGGAGATCTTGGATAAATCTCTGGATTCTGAGATTGCTGTTACCTTAGGCTGCCAGCTCCTATCAAGACATTTTAATACCTTTATGTTGAGCTCTTCCTTATCAAAGACTTTACCAAGGCCAATGAGGTGATTTACAATATGTGTAAATCGTTTCTGCACATCTGCAATACTTTCTTCAGATTGCATTCTGAATAGCTCATACTCCTGAATGAGTGAGTGCTTCCTTGCCCGTTTCACATCATCAGTTCCTTCATGAGTCACCTCTAGTACATCCCACATCTCCTTTGCTGAGTTACATTGAGAGACTCTAAAGAACTCATCCATATTCAGTGCAGAGGTGATGATATTCTTGGCTAAAGAATCATATTGGGCCTTCTTCTTCTCAGTTTCACTCCATTCAGACCAAGGCTTCTTTATTGTTTCATCTTTGACAACCTGCATAGGTATAAAAGGTCCACTGACCACTGCATCCCAGATTCCCATGTCAATAGATTCCATAAAGATCTTCATCCTGATTTTCCAGAAAGCATAGTTAACACCACTAAACATAGGAGGTCTATTAATAGATGCACCTTCAGCAAAAGGCATTTTAAACTCAGACATCATACACACACTTGAGCAAAATACAAGCCCTAGCTCTTGATACCAATTGTTGGGTCTATTAGTGTCTAAGTTCAAGAGGGGAGGGGTGAATTGAACTTATAAAATTTTCGCAAGAACACACAATTTTTCAGTATTCCAGAGGCAAAAAGAACAGATTGTTTTTACATGAAACAGATTGATTTTTCAGAGCAGTATTGGCACAATCTGAATTTTGTTCACTGTAAAATTGTGATCAACAGAGAATCAGAACAGAACCAGATCAGCTTATTATTGTGAGGATAAAGGATATAGCTATGCTTAGAGATCAACCAAAATTACACAACACAAGATCTCAAGAAAAATGTTCCTTTCACAGGTTTTAATGAATGGTCAGTTTGTTCACAATTCACTTAAGCCATTATATGCAGCAACCTTGTTTATGATCAGAAACCTTTAACAAGACAGGAAGAACAATTTTCACTTAACCCAGAATTAACAGATTCAATTTAAAAAGAACAGATTTAGTTCTTGACAGGATTAAGCAAAGACAGAAAAGAGTGCAGGGATGAGAATGCAAGATACACACGTTTTTATACTGGTTCACTCATACAGAGCTACATCCAGTCTCACCTTACCCCAAGGTGGAATTCACTAAAAAACAGTGCCAATTACTTACAAAACCAGCAGTTCTTGAACCTTACAAGAACACCACATACAATGCTGAAAAACCCTATTTCAGCACACCTTGCACTCCAAGAAACCCTATCAAGGAGTGACTAACACTTACACCTTTACAAAACAGAATAAAGGAAAGATTACACCTGAAAAGAAGATGCAAGAACTCAAAACCAGTAGTTCAATTTGCTGCAGAGCTGCACCAGCACCTTCACCAAGATTCAAGGTTTCCTAGAACAAGCACACTTGAAAATCTCTTTGGAAAACCTTTCAAAAATCTTTCAATCCTTCTTCTCACATGGAAATTGTTTGATCTCTGTCAAAAGCGTAATTCCTCAGCACCTTTTCATGTGAGAGAGACTTTTCTTTATATAGAAAACAGTTTCTAACTTCTTTTCAAAAAACAGTTGAAAAGCAGTTAAGAAAAACAACAGATTCAGTTTTGAACATAACAGATTTACTTTGTGAAAACTGCCAACTCAGCTTAACAGAAATAACTGTCTGAGTGGTACCTTTGGAGCCCTAACTAACTTGTGAAAAACCTTTCAACTCACCAAGGAATAAACCTGTTCTTTCACAGTAAAACAGATTGAAGTATCACACACAGGCCAGCTCAGCTTAACTGAAATAACGAACTGAGCTTTCCCTTGGTGCCTTAACAGAAATTTAGAAAAGCCTTTTAACAGAGAAGAAATAAACAGATTCTTTCTCCATAAAACAGATTTATTTGTGTACTGTTTTAAAACTGTTAAAACCATTTTAAAAAGCTTTTCAAAAACCATTAAACGAAAGCCTTTTTAACAGAGAAGAAATAAACAGATTCTTTCTCCATAAAACAGATTTATTTGTGTACTGTTTTAAAACTGTTAAAAACATTTCAAAAGACTTTTCAAAAACCATTTAACCACACCATGTGCTTGATCTAGACTTGGTTAGGCATCTAGGATAGGTTACACAGCAAAAGGCAATCATACACACTTACAAGCCTAATTACATATAAATCTAAAAACCTATTACAATCTTCAAAGCACCCAAGCCATTTTCTTCATCAAACACACATCAAGCCTTGGTAGGGAAGAAGCTTTCTCCAGCTTCAACAATCTCCCCCTGTTTGATGGAGACAAATTCCCTTTGCTTTGCACAGCTTTGAAGAAGGATCATGACCAAATCTGTACAGAACCATATACACAGAAAACAGGTGTTAAAGCAGAACAACAGATTTTAGAAATGATATACCTGCAGATTTAATATCTGAATCATATCAGCAGCCACTGTGAACATCATCTGCAGAACCTGTACCAGGCTATTCTTAGGCTGTTCTCTAGGCTATTCTTCTCCCCCTTTGGATTCATCAAACAGAATGGGAGCACAAAATACCACAGAAACAATAATAGCCATACATAACAGTTCAAATAAAACCAATAAACCATAGAGGTTCATTACAAATCACAAAACAACTAAACACCAGTGCAGAAACGAAACAGTACAGATTAATTCCAAATTGCTCAACAACATATAAAAGATAAAGACTTAGAAATAGGATCACTTGTTGTTGTAATAAAGCTCAGCTAGCTGCACTTGAACTCCTTCAAGTTGATCATCCAAGTGTTGAAACCTAGCGTAGGTCATCTCATAGTGTGCTTTCTGCTCATATGTGAGTGTGTCCAACCTACTTAGCACTTGTCTTTCAAACATAGACAAAGGTTCACCTCTGTATTCAGGTGCCTCATATGCAACCATTGCATTTTGGCTTGTAGCAGCAATATCCTCATGTCCAGCAGAGTGTACTGGTGATGCATCCATGTTCTGCACTCCATCAGCATTTTCTTCTTCATTTTCTGGATCAGCAGCTTCATTTTCAGCTCTGTTTGCAGCATTCCTTCTGAATATCCAGCTATCATCTTCCTTTTGAAATCCCATCTTGAGGAGAGTGGAGTTGTCTATCTCACTTGCTGCCTTAATTGTGTCATTTCTTTCATTTGTAGTGTCAACTTCAAAGTAATCAATTAGCTTTGACACAAAAATTGCATATGGAAAGCGATAGTCTGGTAACCTTGTGGATTTGAGCATATGCTCCACCATAGTACTTACCCAATTTACCTTGAGTTGATTCATGATGCAGTATAGTAAAATCAAGTCCTCTTCATGGAGAGTTGCATGATTACTTCCTCTTGGAGTGAGCTGCCAAGCAATGATGTAGGCAAGGAGTCTTGGAATGATTGTGAGATTTCCAGCATGAAATCTAGCCACTGGTTCAGCAGGATTCCTCACACAACTTCTGTAAAACTGCATCTTGTTGAATCCCTGGATTCCAGCAGTGTTCCCTTTGCTTACCTTCATTCCAGAATATTTGATTCCTCCCACATTGCTCCATATTTCCCTTGTAATCTTCAGCTTCACACCTTTCACATGGGAGACCAGATTTTTGCCATCTTGAACCAAGTTGCTGTAGAAAACTTTCACCAAATCTGGATATACATTTCCAGTCATCTCTAGAAAGTTCTTCAGCTTTTGATGCTTGAGCAAGGTTTTTGCTTCAGTCAGATTTTCTTCTCTCAGCCAGGAAAATTCCAGCACTTTGGGTGCATTGACTTGCTTCCTGCTTGTCTCATGAATGTATCTTGTCATTGCTTCAGAATCTCCAGCAAACCATTTCTCCAGAATGCCTTGGTTGCTGCTGGATTGCTCTTTGGATTTCTTCCTTCTGTGTGATGAGGATGCCATGCTTAATCTGTGTTTTCCTGCATCAGTTTATTAACATACAATTCTAGAGAAAAACAGCACAGATTATTACTCAGAACAGAAACGAAACCTGTGGTGAAGCAAGTGTGAATCTGGACAGCTTATATCACAAATGAGAAAGTGTGAGAAAGAACTGATTTGAGCAGGATTTATATAGAATTATTAAACCAAAATTGAAAAGCACAAATTTTAATCCAGGGCAATGTAATCAGATTTTGGAAATAATGAATTTTGAAGAAAAATCAAATCCCACAGATATGCTGCAGATTTTATTCCAATGGTGCAGCAGGTTCAGGTGTGGATTCACGTAGGAATATCTTGGAACCTGATTTTGGTACATCAAATCTGTTGCATCTACACAAAATCCAATTAGTTAGGATACCCACACATTAATTTGCATGGATCTGCTGGTCAATAACCGTAAAAGCAGTCAACAATAAAGTGAGAGGGAGAAAAATAAATCTTTCTCTTTCCTAGTCACAGTTGTGATTTCTGAAACAGGCAATGAAACATGTTAAAACATAAAACAACAGATTGAAATTTTCACTGCAGAGGACAATTCAAGCTAATAATACCCAATTCATTTAAAAGAAAGTGAAACCTGTCTTTAGCAAGTGGTTTAGTGAATAAATCAGCTAATTGAAACTCAGTACCAATGAATTGTATATCACATGTTCCATTAGCTATATGTTCTCTTAAAAAGTGATGTCTGATTTCAATATGTTTAGTTCTAGAATGCATGACAGGATTCCTAGACAAATTTATGGCACTTGTATTATCACACTTTATAGGTATGTTATTTATCAGAATACCAAAATCACTTAGCTGCTGCCTTAGCCATAAGGTTTGAGCACAACAACTTCCAGCAGCTATGTATTCTGCTTCTGCTGTGGAGAGAGCAACACAAGCTTGCTTCTTGCAATGCCAAGAGATTAGACTTGATCCAAGCATGTGACAAGTCCCACTTGTGCTCTTCCTATCAACTTTGCAACCTGCAAAACCAGAATCTGAAAAACCAATTAAGTTCAAGGATACCTTGTTAGGATACCACAATCCAACATCCTTAGATCCTTGCAAATATTTCAGAATTCTCTTTGCTGCATTGTAGTGTGATTCCTTTGGATCAGATTGATATCTAGCACATAGACATACAGCAAACATAATGTCAGGCCTGCTGGCAGTTAGATATAATAGGGAACCAATTAAACCCCTATACTTAGTTTGATCCACTGATTTTCCTGCAGAATCTTGATCCAGCTGACAATTTGTTGAAATAGGAGTGCTGATTGCTTTGCATTGGTCCATATCAAACTTCTTGAGTAGTTCCTTGCAGTATTTTTCTTGGCTTATGAAAATCCCATCCTTGAGTTGCTTAACTTGTAGACCAAGGAAGAAATTCATTTCCCCTAACATTGACATCTCAAACTCACTTTTCATGGTTTTCACAAAGTCTTCACACATCTCTTCATTTGTGGATCCAAAGATAATATCATCTACATAGACTTGCACAAGTATGATATCTTCACTTTTCTTCTTTAGAAAGAGAGTTTTATCTGAATTGCCACGGCTATAACCTTGAGACAGCAGAAATTCACTTAGCCTTTCATACCATTGCCTAGGTGCTTGCTTTAATCCATATAAGGCTTTCTTAAGCCTGAACACATGTTCTGGATTCTTGTGATCTTCAAATCCTGGAGGCTGAGATACATACACTTCTTCATTGATGTAGCCATTTAGAAATGCACTCTTGACATCCATTTGAAATAACTTGAAGCCTTGTATGCTGGAAAATGCTAGAAGAAGTCTGACAGCTTCAAGACGTGCTACTGGTGCATAGGTTTCACCAAAGTCAATACCTTCTTCTTGGTTATACCCTTTAGCAACCAGTCTTGCTTTATTTCTAGTGATAGCTCCATGTTCATCCATCTTGTTCCTGTACACCCACTTGGTTCCTATGATGTTCATCTCATGCTTCCTTGGAACCAAAGTCCACACTTCATTGTATTCAAACTGGTTCAGCTCTTCCTGCATTGCTGTTATCCAATTGCTGTCTTGCAGTGCTTCTTCCAGGCTTTTAGGTTCAATCTGAGACACAAAAGCTACTGTTCTGCAGAAGTTATTGAGTGAATTCCTTGTTGAGACTCCTTTCTCAATTTTACCAATCACATTATCAAGAGTGAGATCCCTTGGAGTCTTCCATTCTTTAGGCAGTCCTGCATTCACAGTAGATTCTCTGACAGAATTTGGATTAGTAGCATCAAGCTCACTGGATTGATTCTGTTGCATAATTGTTCTTAAATCATCCATACCAGGTTCATCCACAACAGATTTGGGTACAGAAAAATATGTTTCATCAAACACAACATGTATAGATTCTTCAACAGCAAGCAATCTTTTGTTATATACTCTATAAGCATGACCATTTATTGCATAACCAATATGTATTCCTTCATCTGATTTAGGATCAAACTTCCCTAGATTATCCTTACCATTATTTAAAACAAAACATTTGCAGCCAAACACCCTAAGATGACTAATGCTAGGCTTCCTACCTTTATACAATTCATAGGGAGTTTTCTTAAGAATTGGTCTAATCAATGTTCTGTTAAGCACATAAGAAGCAGTATATACAGCATCAGCCCAAAAATATTTAGGTAAACCAGATTCATTTAGCATAGTCCTAGCTAACTCTTCTAGTGATCTATTCTTTCTTTCAACAACACCATTTTGTTGGGGTGTCCTAGGAGCAGAATAACTATGTATGATCCCATGTTTTTCACAATATTTATCAAACTTTGCATTTTGAAATTCTCCCCCATGATCACTACGAATCTGTTTTATCCTATTTTCATTCTCATTATGCAGAACCTTAGCAAGTTTCTTAAAGGCTTTATATGCATCATTTTTAGAAGCAAGAAACAAAGTCCATGTATATCTTGAAAAGTCATCAACAATCACCAAAGCATAGTAATTTCCAGCTAAGCTAGCAGTCCTAGATGGTCCAAACAAATCCATATGCAAAACATCCAAAGCTTTATTTGAGGAAACCATATCTTTTGATTTAAAAGAAGTTCTAATCTGTTTTCCCTTTACACAAGCATCACACAACCTGTTATTTTGAAACTTTATGTTTGGTAAGCCAGAAACAAGTTCCTTAGATTTTAGCTTATTCAAGTGATTTGTGTGAATGTGAGCTAGTCTCCTATGCCACAGCCATGACTCATCATTTTTAGATAGCAAACACTCATTTTCAGAACAGCTCTTAATAATGTCTAGGAGATAAATGTTGTTTACCCTTTTTCCAGTGAACAGCACCTTACCAGAATTTTCATTTGCAATTGTACAAGTATTTGCTTCGAAATTGACCTTGTATCCCTTGTCACACAGCTGGCTAATGCTTAGAAGACTATGTTTTAGCCCTTCAACATATAGGACATTCTCAATTGTAGTTGAGTCTTTAGTGCCAACATCTCCTCTTCCAAGAATTTTTCCTCTATTGTTATCTCCATATGTGACATGCCCTTCAGCTTTGAGTTTCAGATTTATAAACTGAGTCACATCACCTGTCATGTGCTTTGAGCAGCCACTGTCAAGGTACCATTGGTTTCTCCTGCTGTTTTTCTGCAACAAAACAGATTTAGCACATATGGTACCCCTTTAGTTTAGGGTCCAGCATGATTAACACCTTTCCTTAGGAAGCCATTTGGCTAAACCTTTAGGAACAAGATATTTCCTAGCCTTACATGTTCTAGATACATGACCAGATTTCATACAATAAAAACATGTTGCAGTATGCATTGTTTTTGAATTACTGAAAGAGGAAAAAACTGTTTTGGAAGGAACAAAGAAACTTGACAGCTTTTTCACATTTCCTTTCATTCCAGGATTATATCCTAAACCATTTTTATTGAAAACAGCATTTTGTGAACCTAATAAGGTTTCAAGATTTTCTCTTCCCTTAGTGAAATTTGAAAGTGTTTTCAACAAATACTCAACCTGTTTTTCCAGCTTTTTGCAATTATCACAAGTTTTAATTGATGCATGCAAACATGTCAATTCAAGACTAATTAATTCAGTTTTAGCTTTGTGCAGTTCTTCTTCGAGAGTTTTGACCTTTGGTTCAAGTACCTTATTTACTTTATTCAATCTGTTGCACATTACAGCCAACCTGTTTGCTTCATCATGAGTTTCCTTAAAGGCTAATAGCAGTTGATCATAGTTTTCAGAATCAGTGGAGAAATTACTTACTGAGTCAGAGTTGGATCCCTCATCATTCACCATGAAGCAAAGATTTGCTTTTTCACTTTCAGTTGAAGAATCACTAGATGAGGATACATCATTATCTTCCCATGAGATATATGCTCTTCTACCTTTCCCTTTGTCATTCCTCTTGCTTGCTGATTTTTCTTTACTTTGATTGTTTGGACAATCAGCTTTTATATGACCTGGTTTACCACATCCAAAACACGTGTAATTGGAAGAATTTGAATCAATAGGTTGTTTGGAATACCTCTTTCTCTGCTGAGTTCTGTCACGGTTTTTCTTTCTAAGAAATCTGCTGAATTTCCTGGTGAGCAGACTCACAGTCTCATCATGTTCTGGATCACCTTCTTCCTCACTTGCATCATGTTCTATGGTAGTTTTCAGAGCAATTCCTTTGGCCTTCTTTTCCACTGTTTCTTGTTCTTTCAATCTTTTCAGCTCAATTTCATGTTCTATCAGCTTTCCAAAAAGTGCAGCAGTGGAGATCTTGGATAAATCTCTGGATTCTGAGATTGCTGTTACCTTAGGCTGCCAGCCCCTATCAAGACATTTTAATACCTTTATGTTGAGCTCTTCCTTATCAAAGACTTTACCAAGGCCAATGAGGTGATTTACAATATGTGTAAATCGTTTCTGCACATCTGCAATACTTTCTTCAGATTGCATTCTGAATAGCTCATACTCCTGAATGAGTGAGTGCTTCCTTGCCCGTTTCACATCATCAGTTCCTTCATGAGTCACCTCTAGTACATCCCACATCTCCTTTGCTGAGTTACATTGAGAGACTCTAAAGAACTCATCCATATTCAGTGCAGAGGTGATGATATTCTTGGCTAAAGAATCATATTGGGCCTTCTTCTTCTCAGTTTCACTCCATTCAGACCAAGGCTTCTTTATTGTTTCATCTTTGACAACCTGCATAGGTATAAAAGGTCCACTGACCACTGCATCCCAGATTCCCATGTCAATAGATTCCATAAAGATCTTCATCCTGATTTTCCAGAAAGCATAGTTAACACCACTAAACATAGGAGGTCTATTAATAGATGCACCTTCAGCAAAAGGCATTTTAAACTCAGACATCATACACACACTTGAGCAAAATACAAGCCCTAGCTCTTGATACCAATTGTTGGGTCTATTAGTGTCTAAGTTCAAGAGGGGAGGGGTGAATTGAACTTATAAAATTTTCGCAAGAACACACAATTTTTCAGTATTCCAGAGGCAAAAAGAACAGATTGTTTTTACATGAAACAGATTGATTTTTCAGAGCAGTATTGGCACAATCTGAATTTTGTTCACTGTAAAATTGTGATCAACAGAGAATCAGAACAGAACCAGATCAGCTTATTATTGTGAGGATAAAGGATATAGCTATGCTTAGAGATCAACCAAAATTACACAACACAAGATCTCAAGAAAAATGTTCCTTTCACAGGTTTTAATGAATGGTCAGTTTGTTCACAATTCACTTAAGCCATTATATGCAGCAACCTTGTTTATGATCAGAAACCTTTAACAAGACAGGAAGAACAATTTTCACTTAACCCAGAATTAACAGATTCAATTTAAAAAGAACAGATTTAGTTCTTGACAGGATTAAGCAAAGACAGAAAAGAGTGCAGGGATGAGAATGCAAGATACACACGTTTTTATACTGGTTCACTCATACAGAGCTACATCCAATCTCACTTTACCCCAAGGTGGAATTCACTAAAAAACAGTGCCAATTACTTACAAAACCAGCAGTTCTTGAACCTTACAAGAACACCACATACAATGCTGAAAAACCCTATTTCAGCACACCTTGCACTCCAAGAAACCCTATCAAGGAGTGACTAACACTTACACCTTTACAAAACAGAATAAAGGAAAGATTACACCTGAAAAGAAGATGCAAGAACTCAAAACCAGTAGTTCAATTTGCTGCAGAGCTGCACCAGCACCTTCACCAAGATTCAAGGTTTCCTAGAACAAGCACACTTGAAAATCTCTTTGGAAAACCTTTCAAAAACTCTTTCAATCCTTCTTCTCACATGGAAATTGTTTGATCTCTGTCAAAAGCGTAATTCCTCAGCACCTTTTCATGTGAGAGAGACTTTTCTTTATATAGAAAACAGTTTCTAACTTCTTTTCAAAAAACAGTTGAAAAGCAGTTAAGAAAAACAACAGATTCAGTTTTGAACATAACAGATTTACTTTGTGAAAACTGCCAACTCAGCTTAACAGAAATAACTGTCTGAGTGGTACCTTTGGAGCCCTAACTAACTTGTGAAAAACCTTTCAACTCACCAAGGAATAAACCTGTTCTTTCACAGTAAAACAGATTGAAGTATCACACACAGGCCAGCTCAGCTTAACTGAAATAACGAACTGAGCTTTCCCTTGGTGCCTTAACAGAAATTTAGAAAAGCCTTTTAACAGAGAAGAAATAAACAGATTCTTTCTCCATAAAACAGATTTATTTGTGTACTGTTTTAAAACTGTTAAAACCATTTTAAAAAGCTTTTCAAAAACCATTAAACGAAAGCCTTTTTAACAGAGAAGAAATAAACAGATTCTTTCTCCATAAAACAGATTTA
Source organism: Phaseolus vulgaris (assembly GCF_051622355.1). Taxonomy (NCBI): domain Eukaryota; kingdom Viridiplantae; phylum Streptophyta; class Magnoliopsida; order Fabales; family Fabaceae; genus Phaseolus; species Phaseolus vulgaris. The sequence goes on from NC_143502.1 coordinate 30,151,096, forward strand.
TTTGTGTACTGTTTTAAAACTGTTAAAAACATTTCAAAAGACTTTTCAAAAACCATTTAACCACACCATGTGCTTGATCTAGACTTGGTTAGGCATCTAGGATAGGTTACACAGCAAAAGGCAATCATACACACTTACAAGCCTAATTACATATAAATCTAAAAACCTATTACAATCTTCAAAGCACCCAAGCCATTTTCTTCATCAAACACACATCAAGCCTTGGTAGGGAAGAAGCTTCCTCCAGCTTCAACACTTGAGGTGGATCTCGAAGAGGAACGGAGGTGTGAAGCGGTGCACACGTCGATCCTTTGACGAGGCAGTTTCCAGCGTTCTAGTCAACAGGCAGGATCAAGTATCATTTCTTTCATTTGTAGTATCCACTTCAAAATAGTCAATTAGCTTGGATATAAATATTGCATATGGAAAGCGATAATCAAGGAGCCTCTTGGATTTGAGCATGTGTTCTACCATTGTACTCACCCAATTTACCTTGAGCTGATTCATTATGCAGTACAGCAGTATCAAATCTTCTTCATGAAGAACAACAAGATTGCTTCCTCTAGGAGTGAGTTGCCAAGCAATGATGTGAGCTAGGAGTCTTGGAATTAAAGTCAAATTACCTGCATGAAACCTAGCCACTGGTTCAGTAGGATTTCTTACACAACTACTATAAAACTGCATCTTGTTGAACCCTTGTATTCCAGCAGTGTTTCCTTTGCTCACTTTCATTCCTGAGTATTTGATTCCACCTACATTCCTCCAGATTTCTCTAGTAATTTTCAGCTTTACCCCTTTCACGTGGGAGACAAGATTCTTGCCATCTTGGACAAGGTTGTTGTAGAACACCTTCACTAGGTCTGGATAGACATTTCCAATCATTTCCAAGAAGATTTTCAGTTTTTGATGCTTGAGCAAAGTTTTTGCTTCAGTCAGATTTTCTTCCCTCAACCATGAGAATTCCTGCACCTTAGGCACATTGACATGCTTTCTGCTTGTCTCATGTCTGAACCTTGTCATAGCTTCTGAATCTCCAGCAAACCAATTTTCCAGAATGCCTTGGTTGTTGATAGGTTGCTCTTTGGACTTTTTCTTTCTGTGTGAGGAGGATGCCATGCTTGATTTGTTGTTACCTGCACCTATTTACCAAAAGACAATCCCATCTAGGAAGAAGATCAGTAACAGTTCACATGATCACTTAAAAACATATACAAAATTAATACAGCAAAGGTTTTGAACCTGGACAGCTTGTAGTAGGAATGAGAGAATGTGAAAAGCAATTGATCAATATCAGAATTATATAGGGCTTAAATTAGATTTCAAGAATCACGGGTTTTGAAGGCAAGATCAATAAAAGCATATACAAATCGTATTTTATTCTTGTGTGGTACAACAGGTTCAGTTTTGAATGAAGCAAGAATATATTGGAAACCTGTTTCAGCTTATCAAATCAAATTTGTTACATAATCAAAGATATCAAATCAGTTAGGATATCCACACATGAATGACATAAACCTGCTGGTTAATAACCATAAAAGCAGTCAATGGTTAAGGAGAGAGAGAAAAGCAATTATTTCTCTTTCCTAGTCACAGCTGTGATTCTGAAACAGGAAAATCAACACGTTAAATCATAAAATAACAGATTTAAATTGTTACTGCAGTGGACAATTTAAACTAATGATGCCCAATTCATTTAATAGAAAATAAAACCTATCTTTAGCAAGTGGTTTAGTGAATAGATCAGCCAATTGAAATTCAGTACCAATGAATTTGATATCACAAGTTCCATTAGCTATATGCTCTCTTAGAAAATGATGTCTAATCTCAATATGTTTAGTTCTAGAATGCATAACAGGATTCTTAGACAGATTTATAGCACTAGTGTTATCACAATTAATAGGTATCTTATTTAAAAGAATTCCAAAGTCACTTAGCTGGTGCCTTAGCCATAATGTTTGAGCACAACAACTTCCAGTTGCTATGTATTCTGCCTCTGCTGTAGAGAGAGCAACGCAGGCTTGTTTCTTACAATGCCAAGAAATTAGACTTGACCCAAGCATGTGACAAGTTCCACTTGTGCTCTTCCTATCAACTTTGCAACCTGCAAAATCAGAATCTGAAAAACCAGTCAAGCTTAAGGAAGCATTGTTTGGATCATAGTCCAACATTCTTAGTCCCTTGCAAGTATTTCAGGATCCTCTTAGTTGCATTGTAGTGTGATTCCTTTGGATTAGATTGGTATCTAGCACATAAACATACAACAAACATAATGTCGGGCCTGCTAGCAGTTAAGTACAATAAGGAACCAATTAAACCTCTGTATTTTGATTGATCCACTGATTTTCCTGCAAAATCCTGGTCCAATTGGCAGCTTGTTGATATTGGAGTGTTGATTTCTTTGCACTGATCGATATCAAACTTCTTAAGCAGCTCCTTGCAGTATTTTTCTTGACTTATGAAAATTTCATCCTTGAGTTGTTTCACTTGCAGAAGGAAGAAATTCATTTCTCCTAACATTGACATCTCAAATTCACTCTTCATTGCTTTCACAAAAGCTTCACACATTTCCTCATTTGTGGATCCAAAAATGATATCATCCACATACACTTGCACAAGGATAATATATTCTCTTTTCTTCTTTATGAACAGAGTTTTATCAGAATTGCCACGGTTATATCCTTGAGAGAGCAGAAACTCACTTAGCCTCTCATACCATTGTCTAGGTGCCTGTTTTAATCCATATAATGCCTTCTTGAGCTTGTACACATGTTCTGGATTTTTGTAGTCTTCAAAATCCTGGAGGCTGAGATACAAACACCTCTTCATTAATGTAACCATTCAAGAATGCACTCTTAACATCCATTTGAAACAACTTGAATCCTTGTATGCTGGAAAATGCTAAGAGTAATCTGACAGCTTCAAGATGTGCTACTGGTGCATAGGTTTCACCAAAATCTATTCCCTCTTCTTGGTTATAGCCTTTAGCAACCATCCTTGCTTTATTTCTAGTGATAGCCCCATGTTCATCCGTCTTGTTCCTGTACACCCATTTGGTTCCTATGATATTCATCTCATGTCTTCTTGGAACTAAGGACCACACTTCATTGTATTCAAACTGATTCAGTTCTTCCTGCATTGTTGTTATCCATTTGTTGTCTTGTAGAGCTTCTTCCAGATTTTTAGGCTCTAGTTGTGAGACAAATGCCATTGTCGTGCAAAAATTGTTAAGTGAATTTCTATTTGAGACCCCTTTCTCAATTTTCCCAATCACATTGTCAAGTGTGAGATCCCTTGGAGTCTTCCATTCTTTAGGCAATCCTACATTCGCAATAGATTCTTTGACAGTATTTGGATTAGTTGCATAAAGCTCACTAGGTTGACTCTTTTGCAAAATGGTTCTTAAATCATCCACACCAGGTTCATCCAGAACAGGTTTAGGCACAGTACAATCTATTTCATCAAATACAACATGTATAGATTCTTCTACTGCAAGCAATCTTTTGTTATACACTCTATAAGCATGTCCATTTATAGCATATCCAATATGTATTCCTTCATCTAATTTAGGATCAAATTTCCCCAGATTATCTTTACCATTATTTAGAACAAAGCATTTGCAACCAAAAACCCTAAGATGACTAATGCTAGGCTTCCTACCTTTATACAATTCATAGGGAGTTTTCTTAAGAATGGGTCTAATCAAGGTTCTGTTAAGCACATAAGAGGCAGTGTATACTGCATCTGCCCAAAAATATTTAGGTAAACCAGATTCATTTAACATGGTCTTAGCTAATTCCTCTAATGATCTATTCTTCCTTTCAACTACACCATTTTGTTGGGGTGTCCTAGGTGCCGAATAGCTATGTGTGATCCCATGTTTTTCACAATACCTATCAAATTTTGCGTTTTGAAACTCTCCCCCATGATCACTACGAATCTGTTTTATTCTATTTTCATTTTCATTATGCAGAACCTTAGCTAGTTTCTTAAAGGCTTTATATGCATAATTTTTAGAAGCAAGAAACAAAGTCCATGTATATCTTGAGAAGTCATCAACAATCACCAAAGCATAGTAATTTTCAGCTAAGCTAGTAGTCCTAGATGGTCCAAACAAGTCCATATGTAAAACATCCAAAGCTTTATCTGTAGAAACCACATCCTTAGATTTAAACGAAGTTCTTATCTGTTTGCCCTTTACACAAGCATCACACAATCTGTTATTTTGAAACTTTATATTTGGTAAACCAGAAACAAGTTCTTTAGACTTCAACTTATTCAAGTGATTAGTATGGATATGAACTAATCTCCTGTGCCACGGCCAAGATTCATCACTTTTTTATAACAAGCATTCATTTTCAGAGTTCCTATTCATGATATCTAAGAGATAGATGTTATTTACCCTTCTACCTGTGAACAACACCTTACCAGAAGTTTCACTTGAGATTGTACATGTGTTGGTTTCAAAATTGACCTTGTAGCCCTTGTCACACAGTTGGCTAATGCCTAAGAGACTATGCTTTAATCCCTCCACATATAGAACATTCTCAATTGTGGTTGACTCTGCAGTACCAACATCTCCTCTTCCAAGAATTCTTCCTCTATTATTATCACCATATGTGACATGTCCTTCAGCTTTCAATGTTAGACTTGTGAATTGAGCAACATCACCAATCATGTGCTTTGAACACCCACTATCCAAGTACCACTGATTTTTCCTGCTGTTTCTCTGCAAAACAAAACAGATTTAACACATATGGTACCCCTTTCTAGTCTAGGGTCCAACATGATTAATACCTTTCCTTAGGAAGCCATTTGGCCAATCCTTTGGGAAAAAGGTACCTTCTAGCTTTACATGTTCTAGATATATGACCATTCTTCATACAGTAAAAGCAAGATCCAGTATGCATGGTATTTAAGTTGTTAAAAGAAGAAAAACCTGTTTTGGAAGAAACAAAAAAACTAGACAGCTTCTTAACATTGTTCTTCATTCCAGGATTATATCCTAGACCATTCTTATTAAAAACATCATTTTGTGAACCCAGCAGTGTTTCAAGATTTTCTCTTCCTTTGGTGAAACATGATAAAGTTTTTAGCAGATATTCAACCTGTTTTTCCAGTTTCTTACAACTTTCATAGGTTTTTATTGATGCATGCAGACAAGTTAATTCAAGTCTAACCAAATCAGTTTTAGCTTTGTGTAGTTCTTCCTCGAGAGCCTTAACTTTAGGTTCCAGTACCCTATTTACCTTGTTCAGTTTGTTACATATAACAGCCAATATATTTGCTTCATCATGTGTTTCCTTAAAGGCAATTAATAGCTTATCATAATTTTCAGAATCAGTTGAATAGTCACTTACTGAATCAGATGTTGATCCTTCATCATTCACCATGAAGCACAGATTTGCTTCTTCACTTCCAGTTGAAGAATCACTCGTTGAGGATACATCATTCTCTTCCCACGAGATATAAGCTCTTCTTCCTTTGCCTCTTTCACTCTTCTTGCTTGCTGATTTTTCTTTGTTTTGATTGTTTGGGTAATCAACCTTTATATGATCTGGCTTTCCACAACCAAAGCAAGTATAACTAGAAGAATTTGAGTCATTGGATTTAGAATACCTTTTTCTTTGTTGAGTTCTTTCTTGGTTCTTCCTTTTAAGGAACCTGCTGAATTTTCTGGTGAGCAGACTCAAGGTCTCATCATGTTCAGAATTCTTCTCTTCCTCACTTGTATCATGTTCCATGGTAGTCTTTAATGCAATTCCTTTGGCTCTTTTCTCCATTGTTTCTTGTTCTTTCAATCTTTTGGGTTCTAACTCATGTTCTATCAATTTTCCAAAGAGTGCAGCAGTAGACATCTTGGGTAAATCTCTGGATTCAGAGATTGTTGTTACCTTAGGCTGCCAACTCCTATCAATGCTCTTCAGCACCTTTATGTTGAGCTCTTTCTTGTCAAAGACCTTACCAAGCCCAGTGAGATTATTCACAATATGTGTAAACCGTTTCTGCACATCTGCAATGCTCTCTTCTGGTTGCATTCTAAACAGCTCATATTCTTGAATGAGTGAATGCTTCCTTGAACGTTTCACATCATTCGTGCCCTCATGGGTTACTTCCAGCACTTCCCACATCTCCTTAGCTGAGTTGCATTGGGACACTCTAAAGAATTCATCCATATTCAGTGCAGAGGTAATGATGTTCTTGGCTAAGGAGTCATATTGAGCCTTCTTCCTTTCAGTTTCATTCCATTCAGACCAAGGCTTCTTCACAGTTTCTTCTTTGACAACCTGCATAGGTATAAAAGGTCCACTGACCACTGCATCCCAAATACCCATGTCAATAGATTCCATGAAGATCTTCATTCTAATTTTCCAGAAAGCATAATTCACACCACCAAACATAGGAGGTCTATTACTAGACGCACCTTCAGCAAAAGGCATTTTAAACTCAGACATAATGCATACACTTGAGCAAAATACAAGCCCTAGCTCTTGATACCGATTGTTAGAGTCAAACAATGTCTAAGTTCAATAGGGGAGGGGTGAATTGAGCTTATAAAATTTTCGCAAAAGAAACTGATTTACAGTGTACCAGAGGTGAAAAGAACATATTGATTTTAAATGAAACAGATTTATTTTCAAAAGCACTTTAACACAAACAGAACTTGGTCAAGTAGATTTAGAACAAACAGCAAGAATTGCCCAATCAGTTTGATTGACTTTTAACAGCTTCAGAGAAATAGATAATACCTCAGTGATCAATCAAATTTATTTAACACAAATCAACCAAGAGAATGAACACATATCATAGTTCAGACAAGGAAAACTATTCACACTTAACCCATTTTACATATTCATACAACAGCTCGATTTATGATTAGAAGATTGATTAACAAGCTAGAATGGCAGATTTTATCAGGACCAGAGTTAACAGATTCCTTTCTTGACAGATTATGTGAAAACTTAAAAATAAGTGCAGAGAAGAGAAGAAAAACACGAGAGAATTTTTATACTGGTTCACTCATCAAGAGCTACGTCCAGTTCACCTTAATCCAAGGTGGAATCCGCTAAACATATGCAATCAATTATAACATACACAGCAGTTCTTGAACCCTACAAGAACTTAAGGCTGAAAAACACTATTTCAGCACACCTTGCACTCCAAGAAACACTATCAAAGAGTGACTAACACTTACACATATTACAAGAATGAATAAGGGAAAGATTACACCTGAAAGTGTGATGCAAGAACATAAACCAGTTGTTCTATTAGCTTCAAGACAGCACTAACACCTTCATCCAGCACAAGGTTCTTTAAGAACAAGCACACATGTATTTTCCTATTGAAAAACCTTTGCAAAACCTTTTCAATTCTCTTTTTCACACAAGAAATGTTTTATCTCTGTTAAAACTGTGATTGCTCAGCACCCCTTCATGTGAGAAAGGCATTTCATCATATAGACAACAGTTTCTAACCACTTTTCAAAAAACAGTTTCAGAGCAGTTTTAAAAACAACACATTGATTCTAAAAACAACAGGTTAAATGTTAAGAAAACTGCCAGCTCAGCTTAACTGAAATAACAGACTGAGCTTTACCTTTGGTGCCCTAACTGAATTTCGAAAAGCCTTTCAATAGAGCAAAAATAAACCTATTGTTTCTCAGGTAAACAGATTTATTTTTGTACAGAATCAAACCTTTTGAGAAAACTTTTCCAAAAACATTTAACCACATCATGTGCTTGATCTTATCACCTTGAATTGGCATCTAGGATGGGTCATGTAGCAAAAGGGAACCTTGAATACACACAAACCTAAAGAGCAAGATCATCTAAAACACATTTCAACCTTCAAAGCAAACTAGCTAAATTCTACATCAAACACACTAAGACAAGGTAGAGACTAAGCTTCATCCATCTTCAACATTAGGGTTATTTTATGTTTATTTTATCAATTAATATCCGTAACGGCCTTTATTTTAATATGAACTGTTACTGAAATTTGGGACTAATAACTCTAGCAGTTTTCATGAAAGATCTGCCAAGTATCAAAGGAACCTTTTTGTCTTCTTTTGTGTCCATCACTGCAAAATCCACAGGAAATATGAATTTTTCCACCTTAACAAGAACATTTTCAACCACACCATGCAAATACTTTATTGATCTTTTAGCTAACTATAGTGTCATCCTGGTGGGTTTAACCTCTAAATCACATATTCTTTTCAGGATAGCCAAAGGCATTAAATTGATAATAACCCCCAAAATCAAGTAAAGCCTTGTCCACAATATTATAACTTTCTAGATCCTTGGATTTTAAGGGCAAGCTTTCTGAATAATGGCATTGGAACCAACCCTCTTCTTTATAGTCTTTTCATCTATGAAGCTCCTCTTTTTTGTCAGTAACTCCTTCATGAATTTTGCAAATGTTGGCATTTGCTCTAAAGCCTCTACAAATTGAATATTAATCTACCAATTTTTAAGAATCTATTTAATTCTAGCAAATTTCCTCTCTTATCTCTTCTTGAAGGGGCATGAGAATATGGTAAATTCCTTAAGGGGACACCTCTTTTTGTTTTCACTCTTTTGCTTTTACTCTTTATCTTTACTTTTATTTTCTTTTTCCTCCTCGCTTTCATTTTCTCATTCTCATTCTCATATTTTCTCTCTCCCTCAGCACCCTCTCCTACTACTATACCACTTCTAGTAGTAATTAAATTACAATATTCCTTGGGGTTGGTCTGTGTGTTAGCTGAAAACTGACCACTTTGTCGATCTGCCAACTGTTTAGCAATCTGTCTTACCTGTGTTTCTAAATTTCTAATTGCAACTTCATTATTCTTTTGATTGGCCATAGAAACTTGGATGAATTTCTCCAATGTGTCATCCAATTTACTTGTTCTTTCCTAAATTGAAGGATAAAATGATTGTTGTTGAAAATAGGCTTGCTTGTTGGATGAACCCACATCTTGTTTCCACCCAAAACCTACCTTGGTTATGATTGCATTTTCAACATTGAGAAATAGTATTCTGATAGCTATTGTTGTTGGAAAAACCACTTTGCCTTCCCTGATTACTTTAGAATGAGTAATTTAGAATTTAAAATAATTAGTAGCTAATGTTAGATACCAATTTAGAAACTAGTTTATAAATTTTTATTAATAATAGAAACTACTTTAGATACCAATAAATTTTTAGTTTATAAAATAATATAGTAACTAATTTTTTCGCTAAACTTAATTGTTATTTAATGTTTTTTTAGTATTATCTTTAAAAAAAACAACTAAAAAAATTAAGATATATATATATATATATATATATCTTATATATATATATATATATATATCTTAATTGTCCTTCAACTTTACCTTTTTCAACTTTAACTTTAATTGATGTAAAATTGGCTATATATAGAGAACACCAATCCGTTAAATATGTATGATAGTGTTATTCTATAAAAGAAAGGTACTCAATTTTTTATCAATAATAGAAATAATTGTTGTATTCCTGAGCAAGTAAATACACTTGCCAAGCCTAGTTAAATCACGTGTCTATTTTGTTCATCTTTAAAATCTAGTTGTTATTGCTTCGAGTAAGTCAAGTCCTCATACCAAAACCAACATCATTATCGCCTAGACATCACCATCCATGCTTGTCGATCATATCAGTTCAATTCCCTCATGGAAAATCAACAATTGAACCAGCTGAATGACCTAAAAGTGGCTAAGTAATGAAGACACATAAAATTTGATGTTTTGGTTGTTGATAAATGATCCTGCCGGTTGACTTAGCGCTAAAGCGTTGCCTCGTCACGAACCTCCTCACCAACTTGACTCCACGTGCCCTTCAAGTTCACACCACAAGAGCTTCCTCCGGGAACCTGAAAACACAAGGTGGCGCCTCTGCGGCTGGTGACGCTCCGACGCTCAAGTCAGTAACAAGAACACCCAAAACTCAGAGAAAATATGCTCTGAAGAACCATACTAAAGGCACACAACCCTAGCAGAATGAGCCGTAATGCAAAAACGTACCTCTGCAGATTCTGTTAAGTTTACCTTCATAGCTAGGTTTCTTCTCTCTCCAGGCCGTTATGCTTTTGGACGCGTGGCTCGCATCCAGCCCTACACGTGTCGCCATCTGGGCTGGGATAGTAGGTAACGCCCAGCCCTACACGTGTCATCATCTGAGGTAGGATAACTCGAGCGTCACTTTTCTATTGCACCCAACCCTACACGTGTCCTCATCTGGGTTGGGGCAACTTGAACGTTATTTTTGTGTAGTAACCAGCCGCGCAGCTAAGTCTTCTACTCATGGAGTAAGCTAACACGCAATGTGCCTTAGAACACCACCTGACCACGCGAGTATTGGGTGCAGCATAATGCACCATCCCTGTGATATCGCCTGTTGTTAATGGCACCCTCCTTATCATTGCGCCATGAATGTTCTTGGGCTGAGGAGACCTTGTCACCAACGAATGTCCACTCTGGGAATCATGTCGCTGATAGGCAAGCTGTCCCTTTCAACCCACACGCCCTTCACGCCCTATGCTGGCGCAACAATCGCCTCACTGGAATTGTACACTTGACCTTACACTTCTGAGCCTTCATCAGCTTCAACTGAGCTTACTGGGAGATCCGGCGATGTGCTCCTCGTGGCAGCGTCAGACCACCTGATCTCCCATCGTCAACACGTCGACGTTATACGATCTCGGCGACAACCGATCACGTAAGTTGTAGCACGCCGCTTCCGCAAACGGCGACTACACTAGCTTCTGAACCACTCGCCCTTCTTTAGCCACGTGCTCTGTTAAACCCACCTCACGTGGTCACGTGCTAGACACGTCATCACACCCGATGACCTGGTTGGTACAATAAAGATATGAATGGATATAAAAAAGTAAAGAAAGTATAAATAAGTAAATAATAACAATAATGATAATAATAAAAAAAATAGTAATTAAATGATAATATAATTATAATCTATTTCTATTAATAAACAAAATTTCTTTTTATAACGGTGTTAAGTGTACATAATTCATTATATTTTCATTTTATTATTTTATTTTTTTAAGTTTTATAATTTTTATAATAAAAAAATAGTAATTAAATGATAATATAATTATAATCTATTTCTATTAATAAACAAAATTTCTTTTTATAACGGTGTTGAGTGTACATAATTCATTATATTTTCATTTTATTTTTTTATTTTTTTAAGTTTTATAATTGTTATGTTTTAATTCCAGTAACTACTTAAAAGAAATTTATGTACGATCGATAAATGGTTTTGGAGGGAGGTAGAATCTACAGACTTTTCTATGAAGGCAGCCTGTAATATTTTTGGGGGAGGAGTCTGCAGGGTATGGAGACTTATTCATGGAGTTTTGGAATCTAAAGATATTACCCTCGACACAAATTACAGCTTGGAGGGTGTTATCTAAAGCAATTGCCACTAAAAATAATCTTTTGAGGCGTGGTATTTCTCTGATGTGTGATCGTTGTCCCTTATGTGGTGTGGAAGAAGAGACGCCAAGCTATCTTTTTTTTTGTGTAGGGTCTCTTGGAGAATTTGGGGTTTGTGTCTCGAGTGATTGGAGATTTCTTTGGTATTACATTGTGATGCACAAGTGCACTTTAAGATGTTTAAACCTATAAGTTTGAAACATGCTACTATTAGGTGTTGGGGGAGATTTGGATAGGTATTATAGGTGAAATTTGGAATCATAGGAATAGGGTGATTTTTAAGAATGGGTGTGTTGATCTAGTTGAGGTTTTTACTATGGTACAAAGGAAGACTTGGTATTGAATTACGATAAAGGAAAGTGATCCGATCGGTCATCGGTAGTCGATGACGTCAGCAGCAGAGAACCACGTGGACCACTCGAGGGGTGACACGTGGACCAGGTGGCAGAGAGGTCGGGGGGACGATCGCCAAGAAAGGTGATCGGTGGTCAGTAACCAAGTTACCACCGACAGATCAGGCGGCAGAGAGGTCGGGGGACAGATCACCCGGAATGGTGATCGGTGGTCAGTAGCCAAGTGGCCACCAGCAGACCAGTTCCCAGACTCACGCCTGGAGGCAGAGCGCGATAAGCGAATAAACACTGATCAGTCATCGGGTGTATTGTCATCGGGGTCTCGTGTTACACGCAGTTAAACTGGGACTAAGGTTCCCAGCGAGAGCGTTACGCATGGACCTCGCATGAGCACACCTCAGGGAATCATGCACGAGAGTGGCCTGAGGGAGCTAGTAAGCCAATCAGTGATTGGTGATTCCCTCAACCCATTACGTGCGTGGCATCGTGAAGGGTAAGTCGCTTACGCAGAGAGCAACGTTTGGTGAGTGTGCGTAGACCAGCCACACCCGACGTTTTCCTAAGAGTATGCGATTTACCCAGATAAGAGAAACATCCTAAGTTACTCCGCAAAGGCGTAACTTAGGCACACGAAGAGAAGCGCTAGAGCCCTTCCAGTAAGTGACACGTGTGTGGTTAGATGTGAGTTGCAGGCCTCCACGTGTCATCATCTGAGAGGGGTGCGGTCCAGACAAAAGAGCACTCCGTACCACTGAAGGTACAGACAGGCGCAGCCAAGCGCAGAGACGCGCAGACATGCGCAGACTCTCACGCTCCCCACTGCTGATTCTGAAGGTACGCTTTCTCTGAAAAGCATAACAGGGTTCTGACACATGGCAGAAAAGCATAACAGAATTCTGTTATGCCCAGAAGCAGGGAAAGAGGGATAAAAGAGAGAATCAGGGGAGAGTGAGGGAAAAAAGAAAAAGAGAGACGAAAAACAGAGTGCAAGAGTTTTACACACACACATTACTAGTTTCCAGTTTCTGGTGGTTCTGTTGGACTAACTTGATCGTCGGAGTGCAAACGGCCGCTAGAGGCGCCGTCTGTGTGTTTTGCAGGTCACGTGTGGAACAGCAAGAGAAGGTCCTGAGGGTGATTCTGCAGAAGACGCAGTCGTGTAGACAGGGCAGAGAGTGCTACGAAGCGATTCCTCCCCATTCGAGTTGCCGGCGGGATCAGAAAGATTGACTGATTTCTTTTACTCGGATTGTTGTTTGGAACCTTTATGATTTATGAGATATTTGAGATACCGATGTTTGCTGATTCTTGTTTAACGATTTGTCCAGATTTGGAAAACGTGTGCAGGTTTTTTGGCTTTTATATCCTCATCGCAAGGTCACAGTTTGATGAGTTTGGCACTTAGGTGTTTGGTTTACTTATGTTTTTTGGCAAAGACTGAGTTTAGTTGTTAGACTTTTGTGTCTTGTCTTGAAAATGTGTTCCTTTCGAGGGTTGATCTAATTGTATATTGATGTGCTCTTGTCTCTTGTTGTAGTATGTTAATGTGACTGATGTGTTGTAATGTCTGTTGGATCACCAGCTCGTTGGGTGATAAGAAGCTTGTGTTGGAATTATTTGTATAAGGTTTGAGATTCCCTTAAATTGTCTCATTCTATTTTATTTATTCTTTGCTGATAAAAAAACTTAATTTTTTTATCTATAATAATAAAAACTATTCATTTTATAATTACTATATAAACGTATTTTTTATTATAAATTTAATCACATTTTTTAATATAATAATTATAATTATAATTTATTTATTTTTTATGATAAGTAAAAAAACGAATACACATGTATTTTCACTATTAGTAATAATAAAGATAACTATACAGATAATAAAATTATTATTAATAATACTATTAATAATTACAATAATTTTATACTAATAGTAAATTATTTATGAGTGGTATTCACAATTTTCGTAATAAAATATAATAATATATATATATAATGTAATTATAGTAAAACAGATTACCATAGTAATGATAATAGAGTATAATCATATTTAGTTAAAAAGTACATTTTAAATACTTTTTTTCATTTTTTAATATATTTATTTACAAAATAATTTACACCGTTTATTTGGGTAAAGAAAATAAGAATTTGGGTGTTAGTGAAATGGTAAGTAAAATTCTATATTCTTGCCAATGAATTACAGTTATGAGTTCAAATATCCTCATGCTTGTTAATAAAGTTGGAGAAAGTGGTGCAATTATTATGAGCATTTATTGGGAAGTGATAAGATGGGCAGAGAAACTGACTCATATGAAGTGATGGGCAATTAATGTACACAGACCATTTGGTGGTTGGGATCTTATTGCCCTAAAGCCTTGGTCCCTTCCCATCAACAATTCAGCATAAACAAAAGTAAACTTTTCAGCCATTGAATCGTGGTGTGGTATTGTTGCTCCAGCCACATTACTTCCACTGGTGTTCATGTTATATATCTTGGGAGCCCCTCTTAGAAGGTTATTAATAAGATTTTATATAGGTTAAAAAATGGATCTATATATTAATAAAAAATAAGATATATAGAGTTCAAAAATTAATATATAAAAAGTTATAACAATTATAAATACTTACTCATAATATTATATTATTTTATTACTATAAAAAAATTAATAAATAACAATCAAATTTATAAATAAAAAATAATTAATCGGAATATTAGTATACTATTGACTAAATTAGATACTATTTTAAGGCTGAAAAATTATTAGTATCACAGTCATTTCTATTATTAATAAAAAATATAAAATAATTTTAAATTAGTATTTAATAACTACTATTATTTTATATTAGAAATTAGTCTTTAAAAAATTAATAAAGATTAATTTAAAATATAAAATAGTAAGTAGCTAAAACCTTGATAGTTAATGATTTGATACCAATTTAGAAATTATTATTTTTATTAATAATAGAAACTATTTTAGATACCAATAATTTGTTTAGTTTATAAAATAGTCTTAAATTTAGTCAAATAGTAACTAATTATTTTGGTCTCTAAAATTAGTTTTTATTTAATGATTTTCTTATAGTGTATTGTTGATAAACGATATAATGTGTTTAATCTAGTAAAGAAAATGTTATTTAAGAGGTACATATTATCTGGGTTGAAGACTATAATCGATAATGTTCTTATATGAGTTGGAAGAGTTTTTCTTCTCTACTGAATGTTTCGGTCTTTGGTTCTGATCTTCAATCTTCGGTTGTTGTCTTTGGTTTCGGTCGAAGAAGATGGTAATTGTAAAAAGCATTCTGACGCTCAAGTTAGGATTTGATATATGATGGTTGGAGTATTGATTATTATTAAATGCGTACCTTTGTCTCATTATTGGGCATATATTTATAGGAATATCAGGTGGGTCAGTGTTTGACACGACTTGCCGAATTAATTTTGTGATTAAGGGAGGGTTCCATACTGATCCTGCCTGTTGACCGGAACGCTGGAAACTGCCTCGTCAAAGGATCGACGTGCGCACCGCTTCTCACCTCCGTTCCTCTTCGAGATCCACCTCAAGAACCTGCAAAGAAACAGAGCGGCGCCGCTGCGGCCGATCGCACTCCAACGCTCAAGTCAGTGACCGAATCACCAAATACTAAGAGAACAAGAACCGTGCAAATCCTCTCTCACAGTCAGCTCTACAACTCGCAAGCGTAAAGAGTATAAACTGAACGTGCGTACCTCAGAAAGTTTGTTGAGAACTCTTATATACCTGGTTGTTTTCTCTCTCCTGGCAGTTACAGACCTGGACACGTGGCTTGCATCCAGTCGTACACGTGCCATCATCTGGAGCCTCCTTGACTTGGCGCTGCTTCTACTCTCATTTTGGTTAAGTTACTGATGCATGGTACTGCCCAGTGCATAGCTAACTTGGGAGTGCGATCTCTACTGGAGTTGGCGAGTTAGGGTGTCCTCATACACCTTCCCTGTGGTCTCGCCGGCCGCCTTCATAATTTGCTTCTCCTTCATCTTCGGCGATGTGCTTTCTCCGGCGATCTCCAACTGCTTGGTCGCCCGAGTTCACATCTGGCGACTTCGTATTTAACCCGGTGATCGCCTATTCTGATATGCTGGAGATCGGAACACGCCAACTTAATAACTGGCGGCTTCACAAGCCCCCCGACTTCCTTCCCTTCTGCCAGCCTGGCGCCTTGCCAACACGCCTATACTGTAGCAGGATGCCACGTCATCACTCCCGACTACCAGGGCGGTACACATACATGTGTATTATGCTTAATTGATTATCTTAATATGGGGTTTGTCTTCAAGTGTGTACCAACATCCCTTCGGCCACTTACGTAACACTAGCCCCACAGACTCGACAAGTTTTTGCTTTGCAAGAGTCAGAATATGCCTTTTATAATTTGGTGGGTGAGTCCCTGATGTGGCTTTGTTGTGCTTTCCCAGGCTCCCCTCGGCCTAAGATGGTGGAGTTCATGGAGGGTCGAGAATGTTCTTTACATGGATGTGACGTGGATGCATCAGGATTCATGACTGGTTTTATGAACGTAGGGTTAGGAAGTGATACAAACTGACAGATAACTAAGGACACAACAAGCACTTCCCAAAAGGGTCAGTCATCTCAAGATACAAAACAAGGACCCACAAAGCCTCGAGAAAGAATCAACAAAAGAAGAAGAAGCTATAAACCTGAATATCAGAAGTTCTTCCTTTTGGTCTTCTTAAAAAATAATTTGGACTCACTTTAGGGGTCCAAATAGCAAAGATAGGCTAGAATAAGGTGCCTTTAGCATAATAGGGGGTGTAGTTATCATTTTAGCTTGTTCCTAGCCCTTTAGGAAGGCAATTTGACCTAGTTTTTAGAAGGACAAGTCTAGGGTGCGGGTTTGATCAAACCCTAAGGCTGCCTATTTTTTTGCTTTTCCCATCCTACCCCTCTTGCTTGTTTTCTAAGGCTCCTTCACCTATAAATAGAAGGCCTACCCATTGTATTTTACAAGTTGAACTTGAATGAAGTAAATAAACTCTGCACAAATTGTGTAAGCTCTTAGCGAGGCTTATGTCCTCACAGGTTTGAGGTCTTATCTTGAGTGATTGGGAAGCTCTCAAGTGGCGGTCAACACACAGTCATCTTGGAGCACATCACCCTCCAAGTGGCGTGACATTTCTCACCCACATCCATAAGTTTTCTCATTCCATTTTCCTTTCATTTTTCCATTCCATTTATGTTCTTATCTCTTTCTCTCTTAATTGTGTTTTCTCAGTTTTGGCCTAATGAATATGAGTATGGTGCATCATTTGGGAGGCTATGTCCACCATTTATGTTAACCTTGCCTCCATTTCTATTCTGCAATTGCATCTCATACTCACCATATATTGTTTTTCATCTTTGTCTCTATGAAGTGAACCCTCACACTTACTTAACCACTTGGTTAGGTTCGTGTCCAGTGAGAATCTTCCTTAGGTCCTCACCATTAATTATTTAAATATCAACCTTAAGTAAAAGTGTCACCATAAATGAAAACGTCTAAAAATCAACTCACATTAGGAAGAGATCTGACGGTTGATATTTAGTGATTGCTCAGACTCTTTTTCAGCCTATAAATAGGAGTGGGGTAACGCATTGGGACCACTTATTCTTTCCTTCTTATTCCAATTTTGAATAGTGATTAAGTGTTGATATTTTATTCCTCCACAAGGTTAGTTATGTATACCTCTTCCAATATTTCAAGCTTTTCAGGTGGGTAGTCCTCAATCATTTCTGGGGAGTCTTCGGTAGACAAAGAGAATAATGAGGTCGAGTTTGTCTCGATCAATGATGATGTCGTTAGTAGGGCCACACACTTGGCTATGGAACAGGCCAATAAAGAATTGTCATCTCGGTCAGGGTATAATTGGGTAGATAAAAGGGTTACCGAGATGTTTTCTTGGAATAGGTGGTCGGCCATAGTAGAGTCGTTTGTTTCTAGTGCAACCATGTTGAAGAAAGATGTCGAGGATTGACATCGTCTCGCTCATGTGTTGTGCAAATGACAATGTGTGTCATGGGCGGGAGGGGCCGAGTCTGATTTCTTTTTCGTATATGCTTGTTTTTTCACTAAGCTTCATATATGATTCCCCTTAGACGAGTTTACAATGGGAGCGTTTCGAGTCCTCAACGTTGCTCCACACAACTTCATCCAAACTCATGTACTTCATTGTAGGCGTTCCAGATGTTATGTGACATGTTTAGGTTTCAACCTCACCTCCATCTTTTCTTCATTTTTATAATTCTTGTCCCATGAATCTAATGAGTTGGTTATCCTTAGTCAACCATCCGAGTTCATGTATTTTTGTGCCTTTCACTTTGTCCTATAGGTATTTTAAGGGTGATTTTTTAAGGTCTTTATTGAACTAATGGGTGCTAGGAACTTTTATAATAAAGATGGGATGCCTAATTTCCCTTTTTATTTGTCTTAGAATCCTATCTGGTACCAGAGTTGGCCGAGGTCTATGATGGATCCAGAGGATCTTGTAAGCTTTAGCTTTTTAGATCAATTGTCGAGGAAGCTGCCCACTAGAAAGATCCTCGCCTTATACTTGTATCCCCATCATTGGGTGGATTTGAATGGTATGTAGGTTTGCATTAGATTTTAAAGCAGATTTTAACTTAAACTGAACTTGTTGATGTTCCTTAGCTATCATAGCTCAACACACGTCAGACATGAAGTTTGTGTTGAATCAACTTCGATAAAAGATGGGGAAGGGCTCGAAAGAGAGGGTAGTACCCTGATTATCGACGTCTCTCCCCGATTTCGAGGTCACAATTGATGACAACTTCATGTTGTTGAGAAAAAGAAGCAGAAACAGAGGGAGAAATGCTTAAAGAACTCTCGCTCGTCGACGTGTCCTCAACCAAACAATTCGGCCTCTCGCCTCCTTGGCATCCACTTAAATTTGATTAAGGGATTGATACAACCCAATTAGACAAGGAGATAACCAAGGACACAACAGACACTTCACAATTATGTTAGTCATCTCAGCAATCCAAGACAAGGTCCTACCAAACTTTAGAAGGACCTCAATAGAAGAAGAACTGGACATAGGCCAAAGCATCAAATGTTCTTTCTTTTGGTATTTTTAAAAGACAAGTTTATGTAAATAAATTGGGCTCATTTTGGGGGTCCAAATAGAAGAATAAGCTATAGTAGAGTTCACGTAACATAAATTGGGGTGTACTTAGCACAAACTAAGCTTGTTCCAAACCCACCTTTCATGACAAGTGCACCTAGGTTTAGGATTTCTTTGACCTACCTTCTAGAAGGTTTCTCATAAATGAAACCTCTACCCCTCTATCTTGTTCTCCAAGACACTCTTCCTTATAAATAAAATGTCTTGCCTCATGTATTTCATACATTGAATTTTTGAAAGTAAAGAAACTCTGCAAGAGTGTTTAGTGAGACTTGAGTGCTCTCCTTTGTGGGTCTTATCTTGAGTGTTTGTGCATTTCAAGTGGCAAATCTTCACCAGTAATCTTTGAATAATCCATCCTCCAAGTGGCATGATTTCTTGCCCCTTCTTTATAAGCTTTATTGATCCCTTCATCTTTTCTCTTTTGTTTTCTTCTTATTGCGCCACCTTTCATTCCTCTTTATATTCTTATGCTATTCTTTTAATTTTGGTCCTCATCTTGTTATCTTCATCTTGTATTCATTTATTTCCGCAAACTATCATCCTCATCTTCACTATAGTTGTGTTTTTCTCTTTGCCCTCTAGAAGTGAACTTTCACACTTACTTAACCACTTGGTTAAGTTCATGTCCAGTGGGAATCTTCTCTGAGTTTCTCACCATAATTGTTAATCTCAAAAAGCTTAAACAAAAGTGAAACCTCTAAAATGTGCCAATCTATTCTAATCACAACATGGATTGATGTGAGTCTTCCAATTGTCAAAATGAAGGTGGTCTCCTTGACCTTTGTTGTAGATATGGTGTTGGCTTGCTTGGAGATGCAGAGCTAGGTCATGGTGTTAACCAAGATTCTTGGGGCTGAAGTTGTCGAAGGGTCTTCAAAAGAGATCTCAAAGTTGAGTTTTCTCACTCTTTGAAAGTAACCTTGAAGGTGAATTTCGACCTTTAAAAGAAGTTGATTGTGGCTGAGTCAGACAGTGACGCCCTTGACCAAGATTTGGGTTTGGGGAAGGTGAAGTGCACTTCATTGGAATGAGACAATGTTTTTTTGAAAAAGGTCAAGGAAAAGGCGATCGAGACATAAAAGACCTGAAACGACATGATATGATTCCAATAACATGATAGGGATATGATATGAACATGTTATGGATTCAACAAGAGTTGGAATATGATTAGGCACTTTTTATGAATTGGATCAATGTTCTTAACATTCAAGAACTCACCAAACACAAAATCCAAGCCAAACTCACATAGAAACCCATTTTGAACAACAAACCCATGGATAGAAACTCAAGAACATAACATATAGCATTTATACCCATGGAGGACGTGACCAAAACAGCAAGAACAACCAATTTGCACCGATTAAAATTGAATATAAGTGCAACAAATGAAAGAGGACATCATAAGGAAGAGATTGCACCGATTGAAAGTGAAAACAAACAAGTAGAACAAAAATGGGTAATTTGGAATGAAGGGAAAATGGACTTATATGGATGAAGCTCTTGGAATGTGCAAGCCACTTGAAGGATGGTTGGCTTCAAGATGAGTGTTGTTGCCGCCACTTGAGAGCCCAAGAATTCACTCAAGATAAGGCTAGAAGAGAAAAAGACACAAGTCTCTCTCACTCACTCACCAATTTGGTAGAGGTTCTTCACTCTAAAAAATCTATCTTATTATTTCAAAGACCTAAGCACCCCTTTTATAATAACTGGTCACAAAGTACAAGAAAAGCTTTTGAAAGCTCACCTTCCAACTCCTTCTATTCTAGTGCCTAAAGGAGTGTGAAGAGACAACTTTCTAGTTTCTTCCTAAAAACTAGCGCCTAAGGTACTTACAAAAGAGGTGTCTTTTGGTTTCCCTCTTAGTACCTTCCTAAACACTACTCCTATATGTGTTACAAATTTATATAAAAGAAATTACAAAGAAAGATATTAATTGGAGCCCATTCTTGAATGTTTGTAGTCTTCTTGTTGACTTTGGGCTTGATCCTCTCTTTATTTAATTCTTCTCTAATTTTTAAGAAGACTAGAAGGAAGAACTTTAAATGTTTGGGTGGATGGCCTCTTCCTCCATTAGTAAAATCCTCTTCTTTTTTATCTCCATCACGAACGTGTTTTTTTTCTTGTCTCCTTAATGTATGCAAATTTGGTTGTATCCGGAGTAGAAGTGATGTATTTTTTCTCGAGTGTTGGATGGAATTGAATGCTTGTAGACTTCTGGAGGAAGCACCAAATGGCTATGGAGGTATATGGGTTTGGGTGTGAGTTTACAAGGTGCAAGGGCTAATGAAGAGGTTATCTCAACTTCCTTGAGTTTCTAAGAATGCAAGAAACACCATAGAGAGAGACTTGGATAAAATGTGCCTAGAATTTTAGAAACACAATTTCATATATCAATCAAGTCTAAATTTACAAGA
Organism: Phaseolus vulgaris; assembly: GCF_051622355.1. NCBI lineage: Eukaryota > Viridiplantae > Streptophyta > Magnoliopsida > Fabales > Fabaceae > Phaseolus > Phaseolus vulgaris. The sequence continues at coordinate 30,172,498 of NC_143502.1, forward strand.
GAGGAGTCTCTTAATTATACCCTAAGGAGACTCCTAAAATGACTATTAAAGTTCTAAAATACTCTTCATTCATAACATGCCATGCGCCAATCTTGTGTACAAGAAACTCTCTATTCATAGGTTGCCATGTGTCATTGAATGATTAGAGAGTCATGTAGAAGGCGCGTAGCTTGCTTCTTTAAGGAGCTTGAAGAGTTATTTCCCATGCAAAGGAAAAGGCGCCCCAAGATATGCCTTGTTTGGAGAGAATTATCTTCTTATTCTAAAATTGACTTAGAAAGACAAGCTAGAAAATTCTATTATACTATTTACAAAATTTATACAAGACTTAGGCAACTATTATCTTTTGTATTCTTTTAGGTTGGTCATCTACTCTTAGTTGAAAAAGAATGGTGGCTATAATATGGATGGTCTTCCATCAGATTCCCCTCCCTAAAAAAGGATCTAACCTTAGATCCGAATTTTATGATCTTTTAGTCACCATGATAAAAAAATCAGCATATTCCTCCTGGTTCAAAGATCCAATTGAAGAAATTTGGAAACATGATATAAATATAGAGAAATAAAAGAAAAATGATATAAAACCATGGTCAGGAAATGGTTATTTGATTTTTTTTATGTTTAAAAGACTTATGAAATTTCTTTTTCAAAAAGAAGATATAATAGAAGAAGAATTACCTCTCTCAATGGTAGTCTCGATGGTAGGCTTAATGAGACAAACAGGTTTAGATGATGAATATTCAATTTTTTTTTTCATTTTCTCTATCTCACTATCTATTTTTTCTTTTATTTTTATTTCATCCCTTCTTACTTATCGAGGTGTAAAAGGACACAAAAAAATTTAGTACCTTGAAAAGAAAAAGTGATTTTATTTGAATCACCTTCATAATAAGAATTATGATCATATTGCCAAGGTCACCCAAGAATAATGTGACCTATCTCCATTGGAACAATATCACGTAAAATGCTTTCTTTATATTTTCCTATGGCTAGATACATGTGCTTGGTGTTTTACTACTACTCCACCCTATTGACTTATCGAATGTAACTTATCTAGTTAGGAATGTGGAATCAATTTTCTTCTTGCAAAGACCTAGAAGCAAACTTCTTCTCCTTTGATTTGCTAACTTATTGGTCCTTCTTCTCGGTTTTGGGCTTTCGATTTGGGCTCTCGGTCCTGGCTCTCAGTTTGGGCTTGGTCAACTAGATCTCTTGGTTCTCGGTCTCCTCTCACGGGTAGGTGTGTGTACCTGCAAGGCGCTCCTGATGTGAGTTGATTTTAGATTTATCCAATTTAGATATGACACTTTACTTAGGATTGAGATTTTATCAATTATATGGTGAGAACCTAAAGAAGATCCCCACTGGACACGAACTTAATCAAGTGGTTAAGTAAGTGTGAAGGTTCACTTCTAAAGTTACAAGTAAATGATGATTGATGATGAAGGGTAAAAATTAAATGAACATGGAAGGAAACATAAAAGCATGATGGAAATCGATGGACAATGGAGGAAAATAAGAACATAAGAACACAAGGATAAATGGAGTAATGAAAAAAAGGAAGAGATGAAGGAAGGAAATGCTTATGTGGTGGAAGAGAGTTGGTCACGCCACTTGGTTATTTGATTTTTCAGAAAATTTATTTTCGCTTTTAAAATCCTTAAGATAAAGAAGATTTTAGAAAAATAGGTTTTGTCTTTAATTGTTCGTCTACTCTAACACCAAGTTAAAATAAATCGTTTAAATCATTATAAGGTAAATTCTTAACTTTATCCCGAATTTCATAGTTAAGACCACTTTGGAATCGAGCTATGGTGAGTCTAGATTCTTCTTTAATCCCTGCTCTTAACATAATTGACTCCATTCTCTGTCTGTATTGTTCTATAGTCATATCACTTTGGGTCAACATATGGAGTTGGTACACTAATTCTCTATCATAATAGGAATGCATATACCTTTTTCTAAGGGATGATCTAAGCTCATTCCAATATCGAATTTGAGGGAAATAATTTGACTTAAGATCTTTAATGGAGGTTGTCCACCAAGTTAGGGTTGAGTCATGAAAACTAAGGATAGCTTAGGTAACCATCTTCTCATGACCTATTTGGTTAGCCTAAAAAAATTGTTCAACCTTCATCTCCCAAGTTAGGCAATCGTCTATATTTGATGAGCCATGGGAAGAAGGAAGGTCAATCTTAAGTTCTCTATGTCCGTGATGGGATCTATGTCTATGTTGTCTAGGATTTTATTAGTAGTAATCGGTATTGTGATGATTACTATAATCATCTCGGCTTTGGAAGGGCTTCTATGACGCATGTTTCTATGTTTGTGAGACCCCTCTCCATACGTATTCCTAGATCTTTCCATATTTTTCTCTTGAGAAATTATGAATTTTAAAAAAATTTCTTTTATTTCAGAAAAAATTTGTGCTTGTTTGACTAATGTTTCATGGATATATAAAAATTAAATAATGCACATACCTTTTTTCCTAAGGGATGATCTAAGCTCATTCCAATATCGGATTTAAGGGAAATTATTTGACTTAAGATCTTTAATGGAGGTTGTCCACCAAGTTAGGGTTGAGTCATGAAAACTAAGGATAACTTAGGTAACCATCTTCTCATGACCTATTTGGTTAGACTAAAAAATTTGTTCAACCTTCATCTCCCAAGTTAGGCAATCGTCTATATTTGATGAGCCATGGGAAGAAGGAAGGTCAATCTTAAGTTCTCTATGTCCGTGGTGGGATCTATGTCTATGTTGTCTACGATTTTATTGGTAGTAATCGGTATTGTGATGATTACTATAATCATCTCGGCTTTGGGAAAGGCTTCTATGACGCATGTTTCTATGTTTGTGAGACCCCTCTCCATACGTATTCCTAGATCTTTCCATATTTTTTTCTTGAGAAATTATGAATTTTAAACACATTTCTTTTATTTTTTTAAAAAAATTGTGCTTGTTTGACTAATGTTTCATGGATATATAAAAGTTAAATACTACGTTGATTACCATTAACACTAGATTGATGTGAAGGTTTTCCCATACGTGAAATTTCGAAAAAAAAACTGATTTGTTTTTCACAAGGATTTGGAGAAACTCAACTTTGGTAAGAAAAATGTTTTCAAAGATATTTTTTTTTTTTAATTTTTTGTGTGAAGTAAATTAAGAGTTCAAGTATGAGCTTTCTCCAAGTATACTTCTAGGAAAGTGAGGTGAGTCACAATGGACTACTTAGGTACCAAGAATTTCCTAGCCATAACTTTTCTCAAATAGTTCTTAACACAAGTTTTCTCAAAGAACTTCAAAACAAATTTATAAATGGAAGTGAGTGTGTGAATGAAAAATGAATTAAAGATCAAAGAAAGATCTACTAATAAACAACAAAATATAAAACCTATCTATCACATAGACATACAAAGCAATAAAATAAAGGAAAGAAATTAAAGCAAAATAAAGGCAAGAAAGAAAAGGCTATTGAAAGTAAACTAGGTGAATTGTAAGGTGCAAGTGCAAGTGCCACTAGGAGTCCCTTGACATACTTACACGACTAATGCACATGAAAGAAATTAAAAGGTCTCTTTAGATTTCCATCGGAACAAATTCCCAATTAACCCAAAAGTAAAATACACAAAGGTTTTCTGATACTAAACAAAATATCAAGATGAAAGATAGAACCAGTTTTGATGAAGCCTTTAAAGCTTTTGTGATGTTCTAAAAATTCTACTTTGTGCATTGAATTATCTTGTCTCCTCCTTCCTCTCCTTTGATAAACTCTTTGCAAAAGTAGAACCTAAAGGAAGAAACCCAAGAATCCTCTTTTCTGATCACGAACAACATGCAAACTCTAAAGCCTTCACCAACCAAGGAATTCAAGAAATAAAGCAAGAAAAACACAATTTGAAAAGCTAAACCAAAAAGAGATTAATGTGACAAACTACAATGGAAAACCAAAGAAAGGAAAAACAACAATTAAAGGTAATAATAAAAGGCTATCACAACAAAGAAATGAACCTAAGAATGACTCGAGAATAGAGTAAAAATCATCATCAATGAAATATTGAACCGTTCAGATATAAAATTTCAATTGATTTGGACAAGTATTTTTATCACAATAAAATTCCCAATCCAGAACAATTTTACACAAAATTGGCAACAAGAAAAAACCTAAAGAAATCAAGAAAAAGAACACAACTACTAGACACAATTGGAAAATTATGTAATAGAAAACACTAATAAACAAATAGCCCTCAAGAACTCAAATATTCCAAAGAAAAAAGGCTCACGAGCTTTTACAAATTTTATGACTAAAACACATATACTTGGTGTGCATTTCTAAGAGGCATTTTTACAAACACATATGTAATGAGTGGAAAACTAAAATTATATAACAATTAAAACAAAAGCTAAACAAGACTAATTACAAAACAAGATTAAAAACTTACCCTCACCTAATTGCACACACAAACGAAACAAAACTTCAAGAACTCATAGGAAAAACACCAATATTTGAACCAAAAGGAATTTAAACAAAATTCTTTAGGGGGTTTGTAGAGGAATCAACAAGGAACACAATGAAATTAAAAAAAAAATCAAACTTTGATAACTCTATACAATTAAAACTCAACTTGACCATACCACTTCATGAAGAACAACATATGAAAATTCAAGAAACATCAAAGACAATGGATTAACAACAAGAACAAAGAAAATAAATGGTGGAAAATTAAAATAATCGGTTGAAACTCAAAATAAACAGTGAAGCTTTAAATACATGGTGGAAAATTAGAAAACAATGAAGAACATGAAAACATATGGTTCGACCATTGAAGAATACTCAAGAACAACCACAATTCTTTTTTTTTGAGATATAGGCTTATCTGGATTCTAGCCTTGCTCTAATCCACCTAATGCAATTCTTCTTGAGTGCTAGATGGAATTGATGGAAGGCAACAAAAGATTTTTAGATTTGTGGAGGAAGCAGCGAATGACTACGGAGGTTTACGAGTTTGATTGTGAGTTTGCATGTTGCAAGGGCTAAGGAAGAGGTTAGGCCAACTTCCTTGAGTTTCTAAGAATGCAAGAAGCATCATAGAGAGAGACTTGGATAGAATGTGTCGATAATTTCAGAAACACAATTTTATATATCAATCAAGTCTAAATTTATAAGTTGGTGATGCTTCTATCCATCATTCACCAATCCACCACCCTGGCTCATCATCATCTTCCATGAAGGATAGGATACTAGAGCAAATGAAATACATGCAATTAGATCAAAGAGCTACATGGGAACATATACAAATGCAACAAAGTGCTAGTCATAGAGGAATTACGCATATGCATCAAGCAACATATCACAATTTCCCTCAAGGGCAACCTAACCCTTATATGCCTTCAAATCAATTTGGAGCTTATGTAGCTTGGCCGGGGGACAAGTTCTATTATTCAAGGGACAAATTCAATATATGAAGCAGGACCATCTACAGTTGTAAAGGAGGACTTTAATACAAAGCTGGATGAATTCCTAGGAAGAGAAGGTTGAGAAATAACATGGTTTATCTTTCTAGTTTTCTTTTCTTTTCAGTTTTTTAAATTTCTTGTCTTTCTAGTTATATTTTTAGTTGATTATTTTTTTTCTATTTTTTTTTCTTTCAGTTGTTTAAATTGCTTGTATTGTTATTGTTGAATTATTTTAGTTTTAATTTAATTGTTGAGTTGTTTTCTAGTTTTATTTTTTCTTTAAAAATAAGAACTGCAATATTAAATTTGAATTATGGAAAAAAGCATTAATCAGACTTAGTTTGAATAATAAACAGTGAAATGAATTAGACATAGGTTAGAAAAGAAAATATGATTGAATCTATATAGGTGTGACTCTACCAACGAAGGAGAAATGTTTTCCTTTCCATAAGGCAAACCTCTTTCTGATTTTGGTGAGATCATACATTGCGAGAATTGTTTTTTATATGATTAGCCCCCACAGGAACACCCAAGTATTTAAAAGGCACCTCCATGATACTACAATTTAAAATCTCTGAGAATTTATGCAATACATTATCTTTAACACCTAGACCAACTATTTTGCTTTTTGTGAAATTTATCTTCAACCCTGACACAAGTTCAAAACATTTTAAAACACATTTGATTGTCATGATATTCTTTACGTCCGCCTTACAGAAGAAAATGGTGTTGTCGATGAATTGCAACATACTACCGTGCACTTGGTTTTGTCCCACCTTAATCCTATCAAATAAACCTTTTGTTGTGCCTCTCTCAATACCCGAATCTACCCTTTGACTACAATAAGAAACAAGAAAGGTGTTTAGTGGGTCATCTTGTTTTAGTCGCTTGGTAGAGGAGAACTGGTTAGTTGGACTACCATCACTACAAGAAAATCATGAAATAGAAACTAATTTTAGAAACAAAAAAAATTAGTTGTTATAGTGACTAAATTAGAGACAATTTTAGAAACTAATTTTTTTTTTGTTTCTAAATTAGTTTCTATTATTGTTAAATAGTTTCTAAATTGATATCTAATTAGCTACCAAGGTTTTAACTACCAATTATTTGGATTTTAAATTTGGTAGAAAAAACCTTGATTGCTAATTAGATACCAATTTAAAAACCATTTAACAATAGTAAAAACTAATTTAGAAACCAAATTATTTTTTAGTCTCTAAAATGATATCTAATTTAGTCATTATAACAACTAATTATTTATGATCTCTAAAATTGATTTTCATTTCATAATTTTCTTGTAGTGCATTAACAAAAATAGAAATAGACAATGATTCTAACTAACTCATAATCCATTTTTTCCATTTGGTACATCGAGTGGAACATATAAACAAAGAAACAACTGGTTTGCAGAACCGGCTGCTATAGACCTCGGTGCCTGTATGGATTGCAATTAGTCATTTGTAGGAATACTATATATAGGCAGTGTAGAAATGCATGTATTTTGCAAATTTATGTAATATGTCCTCTACAGTTTTTGTTTTCCACTGGTGGGATGATGACCTTTTGTGTTATGTTTTGGTGACTCTTTTGACTACAATAAGTTTAAAATTCTTTATATATAAATTGAATCATCCCTTAAGTTCAATTAATTTCATTTATTTTTTCGATAAAAAACGAAAAGAGGAAAATAAGACAAGAAACGGTCACAATAGTAAAGATGGAGAATTTTAGAAATTTACAAAAGAATACATGCCTCTACATTATATTAATTTTTAGATTGAATTTTTTCCCCAGAATTTTTTTATATTACTCTTACAATAAAAGAAAATATAATTTTTTAAAAATAATATATAATTGAATTATTGGAAAATTGAGTCAAAAAGTTGTACACTTTATATTATTAATTATTAATAGATCTTCATTTGCTGAAACTGCAAATTTTATTTAAGGAAAATTCAACAACAATTGATCAAACAAATGAACAAAGGTAAACATAAAGTGTACGTAGAAAGAAGTACGTATATTACTCCTACAGAAGAAATCTCGAGAGCCCCACTTTACCCCCACTTTGCTTGACATCTTTCTCAGTCTGTTGTTTATACTCCGTAAAAGTGAATTTTCTGTAGATAGCTGGCTTTATGTGGCTTTTTATAACTGCTTCCTCCGAGGGACAGTAAAAAAAGGCCACAGAAAACCTCTCAGCTTTCTCTGCTGCAACAACTCTGTGTTTTATGCTTTTATAAACACCATTGCTCCATGCCTGCACATTATAGGATGCACAAAGTAAAGTTTAGAAGCTCTTCCAAGACCTAGCTTTAGTCAACCAATATAATAATAGAAAAAAACTCAAATTGTTGAGGGTATGTTAACCATACCTTTTATAGACACTGGTGATGTGTTTTTTGATTAATGGCGTCACAAAAAGTAGGGCAAATTCATGCATGTTGAAAATCATGCTTAACTTTATCTTCAACGTCAATTATGTCATTATTAATTATTTCTGACGTATTCATTCTAGCTGTCTGATAATTTCTATTGGACTGATAATCACATTTTCAAGCCTTTCTGGTCCATTCAGATTTGATGAGAAGTTTGTGAATATATATATATATATATATTATTTTTTTTATCAGCAATATATATATATTAAACCACGTCCTCCAAGTAAGTCTTATCCTTTTGAAAATAACCATATTCATGATGCCAAACAAAACATTTCTCCTGAGCATATAATTCTGGGAGAAGATAATTACAAATTCTCATATAACATTTTTTTTATGAGTTAAATATATTTTTTTTATTGTAAACTATGATGTGAAATTTATTTTTATTCTTAGTATAAATTTTAAATTTATTTAGTACTTATGGTAAAAAAATTATTATTAATTTTATTTATGTAACAAATAAACTCTTTAAATGTGAATTATATTATAAATTATAAAATATATAATTAATAAGTATGAAATATTGTAACATTCTAATTTATTATAACAAAATTTCGTTTGTAAAAAAATTTGACAAAAATCAATAAAGTAAAAGAACAAAAATATATTTAATTTTTTTATTTATTAAATGAAAAAAATAGTAAACAATGATATATTTAACACTATCACCGAGTATATTATTTTCTATTTTTTGCACCAACAGAATAAAGCACAATTTATAACATTATTCTAGAAAAGGTGATGATGAGATTTCACCTGAAACAAGTCACCAATGTTAACGAGCAGAGCATGTGGATTAGGCTTAACAGCAAACCATTTTCCATCTTTCATCAATTGCAATCCCCCAATCTGGTCCTGATGTACGATGGTAAGAAAACTAGTGTCAGAGTGAGGCATTAAGCCATGCATCTTTGATATAGGGCATGAAGGATATCTATTCAGTCGAATGAAACAACTCTTTGCCGAGCAATGCTCTCGAAAATAGTTGGATTTCGCATTCAACTTGCAGGCTAGTATCTCAGACAAGCTTTGTGCAAGGGAGAACATTCGTGTTGCAAAACCTTCAAGGCTTGATCTAAATTAAGAAAACAGAAGTACTCACATTTCAGTTAAGTCACAAAACACAATGAAGCCACAGAGAGTATGCATGTTATTCAGTGTTTATCAATAAATGTTTGCTTGCCAAATGAACAGCATGCATGCCATGTTATTCTTGCTTCTTTGATTTGAAACATAAATGAACTGTCTAGAACTGAACTCAAATTCAAGCTGTAATAAGAATAAATTTAAATACTTTTATGATATATTTTTACTGTATGTTCTCATTTATTAATTAAAAAATATATAATGTATTTTTGTTTTATAAGATATTAAATATATTTACCTTTCTATATATAAAATGTATATTAGATAAGTTGATAAAGAATTTTCACAAAAAAATATAACATGACTGATAATAATTTGTTTCTTGAAAATTTGTCCATTTCTTTTCGACCAAATAGACTAAACGGAGAATCATTATAACTATCCCACATCATTCTTTGTTACAACACTTTTACTGGAAAAAAAGGTCTTATACCAAACACAGCTTTTTATTCTATTTTAGGTATTTTGATGTTTTTGTAAGCGTCAACATAAAAAAAGTTGACGTGACATGAATTGTCTATAAGGCTCGTGAAAAATGAAGGTGTATGGTCATGAGGTAGGTTGAAGAGGAACCCACTATATTGTACTAGTGCTGTCTGATAGTTGTAATAAGTTAAAAACATCTATTCCTCACTACACCAAAACAAGCAAGCCTAAGGTGCAAATTCAGCATGTATAAAGGGATCAAATGGTAAATAAAGAAGTTAATAATTGGCTGATATGTGTACACGAAGAAAGAGAAACAGTAATTTCAAAGTGTATCATCCCTTATTATCTTTCTATTTCACAACTCTCCTTTTTTTATACAACCACTTCTATATTTTGTTTGAAATTTTTCCTTTGCCCTGCTATATATGTATAACTGTTGTTACATCCTCATGTTAAATTTTTAAACATAGTTAGTGGCAAAGAGAAAAAAAATGAAGATATGTGCGTACCTCAGAGCTTCATGTTGGTTGATCCTTGAGATATCAGTGACATAAAAGTGAAAGGCTTCTGACCATGACAGTTGTCTGAGATTGGTGGCAAATGGATTCCCCCACCTGTAAGCTTTAGCAGATAAAGTAGAGAAAATAGCTTGTTGTGTTGACTTGTTCACAAAAGGTTGATAAAACACTTCCTTTTGCTCAATCTGCATGCTCTTTAGCAACTCCTGTGGAACACCATGATTAACAACTTGGAAGAAACCCCATTCTTTCGCAGCTTCTGCAATTTCCCTCATACATTCCTCTCTCTCAAGACTTAAACGGCCAAGGTCGATCAAAGGTATATCACATCTCTCCACTGTACAGCAGAAGCAGTCATTCCTTGAATCCCCTACGTGTTTTTGCAAAAGGGTCTTGTAGGTCTCCAGGAATGGTGGTTCATAATCCATTTGAGATGAAAATGTTACACTAATTCAGAAAACGAATCGATTATTATAAACAGGATGTAGATTCCACGTGAACTTAAAAATTAGGATGTTTAATGTATATAAACGAAGACAGAAGTTCAATTTATAAATTTTATAAAATGGAGTTAAACTTAATTTAATAAAATACTTTAGACCGTTATTATTAGATTACTTATGTATTTATGATAGTTCAAGTAATAATATTTTTATAAAAAATGGTTTACACTATTTATAAGTGTATAAAATGTTTTTATTTTATATTCAATGTTTTTTTTCTATATTATACAGAAGATTAAGCTTTTATGCAAAATTCTGGCTGAAAATGTTGCCAGAATTAGAATTCATAGTAGCAGCCATTGTTGCCCTAATTCTGCTGTACAGACATCTTAAGCACAAGCAACTGGAGTTTTACGAATATATACTTAAATTTGAAGGGAAATATATATATTTAAAAGTTCAACCACGAGCGCGAAAGCTTCATGAGTGATTATAATAATAAAAAATTATACAATGATCAAAATTTCACCTGCACTTCTTTGAAGATGATTATGGAACTTCAACCGCTTCGTAGCTTGCAAATGCTACCACTTAGTATGCTAGGAGTGAGATAAGAAGAAGACAGAGAGTGAATTCTGGCAAAGAAACTCAGAGGCAACTAGTCCTTAGAAGAAACTTCAAGTTTTATGTGACAAGAAGAAGAGCACGTAATGGTCTAGTTTAGTTTACTTGAGATATTGGTGGTTGCAAACAGATATTTTTATATGCATGTGAATCCATGCCATGAAGGTTGGAATAACACTACGATTAAGTATATGGTTAAAGGAGAGACCACGCGGCCAATCACAGCATCAGAAAAAGAGGGGACAAAGGCATGCACCACAACTACAACATACCATAAGATATCAGTGTTCTTCACTTGTAGCCACGAAGTGCAATCTGCGTTAAGAAGGAAAGGAACCAATAAAATATAGTTGTTCTCAAACGAAAGTTGGGGTCCAGATGACTATTGAAACTGCTACTCTCCTTCTTTATCTTTGGTCAGTCGGTTCGGTAACATCTCACTTCCTTTCCATGCAAACATCTTCATCCTCCCTACTCGTTCCACCTCTCTCGGTCTTCTCGTATCCCAAACTCGGATGATACCTGCAGAAGACACTCTAACGCTTAAGTCAATAAAAGTATGCGACACTTAGTAGTCAGAGTATTGTATGATGACGTACTTGGTCCTTGAAATCTATGTTATTTATATTATTTTAGTGGGTCTTTCTGATTGGGCCATATTAGAGGGCTTGGGTCATGTATAGGAATACATTACCTAGATCTTAACTATTGATTAGCTTGATTAATTCTGCTTGAGCGTAATTGGATTTATGTTGTCGGTCGGCCCATTGGTGGGGACCGAGAGATGGTATCAGTTGTACAATATACTTGTCCACAGGCTCGAGGATGGTTAATCTGAAGAGTCTTTATTCGAGACTGATGTGACGATTGGACTTTCTGATGTTTGACGTGACAGCAAGTGGCGCTTTGACGCGTGATGTGATGTGCATTAATGATGGGTTTTTGGGTGCCATTGGATGAGGACCGTTGGATCCAGGGAGATCCAATGGTTGAGATCGTTATGATGCTTCATCTCCTAAGCCCCCCAAGGGCTATTAATAGTGGTTCCTTCCACTCCCGAATTACTGCTTTGCTTACTCTGGCACCCGAAACTCATTTGTCCTAGCGCGCTGCTTACCGTATTCTCCAAAAGGTTAGTTATGTCTTCCTTGTCTCTTTCTACATCGTCCTACTTGTCTCCCACTTCTCCTCTTCCTTCACCTCCTTCGTCTTCATCTTCTTCATCACCTTCATCTTCTTCTTCCGCAATCGAGCCTTTGTCGGTCGGGGCAATCCAAACATTAGAGTCTGTAAGGGTTGACGACCCAGACGTTGCGTCTGATCGATCGAATTCCCTCGGGCAGTCGTCCCCTTGTCTGGGATTTGACTGGGTTAATCCCAAAGTGACCGAGTTTATTTCGGTCTATCGGGAGTCGTCTTCCCTTGATGTCTTCATGGATAAATACCATTTGTTGAGGTCAGATGCTTTTGATGGCATCCTGTCTCTTGCTAATTGTAGCACGACTGATTCTATTTGCATGGGTCGGTTGTCTCCTTAAGGTCTGTTTTTCTTTATGTATGCTTGCTTGTTTTTTGACCTTCATGTCGTCCTTCCATTTGATGATTTCACAATGGGTGTCTAATACAATTCAAGTAGTCAAGAAGATGACCAAGGACCCAAAATACAATTCACACTATGAGTAGTCATCTCAACAATCAAGTCAAGATCCCACGAAAGTTCAAACGGACCTCACCAGAAGAAGAATTTGGCATAGACTAGAACACCAAATATTCTTTCTTCTGGTCTTTTTAAAAGACAAAAACATGTTTGTAAATAAATTGGGCTCACTTTGGGAGTCTAAATAATAAAATAGGCTAGAGTAAGTTCACATAGCATAAAAGGGTACTTAGCAAAATGGGCTTGTACCAAGCCCAGTTTTTCAAGACAAGGCACCTAGAATTAGGGTTTTTAACCTACCTTCCAGAAGATGTGCCTAAAGGTGCGGTTTTGACCATGGTCAACACCCTAGGCAACCCTTCTCCCTTTGTCCATTTTACCATTCCCCATCTTGCCCACCAAGGCACCCATTCTTATAAATAGGGTGCCTTGCCTTATGTATTCACAACTAGATTTTGAATAGTAAAGAAACTCTGGAAGAGTGATTTTGTCAGACTTGTGAGCTCTCATGTTGGGTCTTGTATTGGGTGGATAATATCTTAAGTGGCGGCTCTTGCATCACTCATCTTAAGTGGTGTGACTTCCTTTCTTCCCATAAGATCTCTTCATCCCTTCCTCTTTTATCTTTTATTTACGCCTCCTTCCATTCCATACATGTCTTCTTTTAACCTTTAATTTTGTTCTTTACTTTGTTCTTCTTCTTCTTTAATTGTTCATTGTCTCTAATTCCACTGCATCATTTGTCACCTTATAATTGTCTTTTCTCTTTTTCCTTTTGAAGTGAACATTCACACTTACTTAACTACTTGGTTAAGTTTGTGTCCATTGGAAATTAACTTAGGGTTCTCATCATAATTGCTAAATAAAAAATATTAAACAAAAAGCAATCAATAAAATGTGCAATCCTAAAATCAACTCACATCATGTGGTAATCAGAGCATGGTTTTAATTGTTCTTATCTTTGTTGAGTTGATTTCTGCCTTTAATTTTTCAGCACATTTCAATTCTTTCTTTTACCTTTAAGCAATTTAATTTCCGCTTTATAATTCAACACCTTTCTTTTCCGCCTTTTAATTCCTTGTCATTTACAATTCCGCTTTTTATTCATTAAGCACTTTAAATTCTACTTTTGAATTCTTTTGGTGTCAATTTTTTTGTTTCCTGACCACTTTTGCTTGGGTCTTATGTTCTTGTGTTTTAGGAGTCTTTAAATCCTTTCTACTTATTTTGTTTTTAATTGCAAAGAACTAAAAACAACTAGAAATTTGATTGAGTAGAAGTTGACTTAGTTCCAAACAAAGAATTCAAGTGATTATATGAATTGAATCTCAATCTAGTTGTGAAAATTGAAAGTGAATTAAAATATGCATGCCAAGATTATGGACATTTTAAATCCATAAAACAAAAGAAAAGACAAAAAAAAAGTTTGTGCAATTCACTTTTTAAGTTCAAAATTACTAAAAAGAGGATTCTTTTTTTGTGGCAAATTGTTTTCATATTTGTGGAATTTTATCCTTCTTACTTTTACAATTTCTAAGAAAATTAAAACTTCATAGTTAAAATTTTAAGTAAGTTTCTTTGAATCTTCATTCGTGATTTTCTTGTTTGTCTTCTCAAAGTTTTGTCACTATCTTTTTCCCATTTGGTTTAACTTTCTTTCTTTTAAGCTTTTCTTGCTTGTCTTTCAAATTTTCTTAACTGTTGTTGTGGGGATCTTTGGTGAGCAAGTGTAAGAGCTTTGTCATCTTTCACTTGAGGTGTTGCTACCAATTGTAGACCTTTGTTTTTAGAGTGCAAATCCTTCTTAAGTGCATTAGAATTCTTCCCTCCTTTACTAAATAGTCGAGTGATACACGTGAGGAATGGATAAGATTGTTATTTTTTTCACTAATTGTTTGTTCCATTTTTGTGCAAATTATGGCTCATTTGTCTTCAAGAGAATCTTCAAAGCCACAATCTCCTCAAAAGGCATATCTTTTGGGAGAGCTTGCAAACACCAAGAGGACATTGGCCAAAAAAGAATAGGAGATGAGGCAACTAGTGGAAAGGTTGCAAAGATTAAAAGCGGCTCAAGAGAGAGAAACTAGAGAAAGGAGATGGGAACCAAGAAGAGTCTCTATAAGTTACATGCACTATGAAAGTCAAGAAAAATACCAAGATTGGAGAGTGCATAACTTTGAAGAGAAGTGTCATCAACACCCACCACCAAAGAAGTCTTTTCCATTTGTAAATTTACCTAGCTTTAGTGGAGATAGTGACCCAAATGTTTATTTAGGATGGACAGCTAAAGTAGAACAAATCTTTAATGTGTATGAAGTCCAAAAGGACAAAAAGATTAAGTTAGCTTCCCTAGAATTTTTAGATTATGCCATGCAGTAGTGGCATCAAGTTGTAATGGAATGCATGTGCGCGCGGTTTGTTCCTTCTCATTACAGGAATGAACTCTTGTTGAAGCTCCAGCAACTTCATCAAGGACCTAGGAGTGTAGATGAATACTTCAAAGATTTAGAAGTAACTTTGACAAAGATTAATATGCATGAAACAAAAGTGTCAAAAGATTGCTAGATTTGTGAGTGGATTAAGAACAGAAATCCAAAATGTTGTAGAACTTTATCAGTATACATCTTTGGAAAAATTGGTTCACCTAGCCATCAAGGTTGAATCACAACTTTTTAAGAAAACATCTTTCAAACATACTCATAATGATTACTTCTATGACTCATCTTGGAAGGGTAAAAATAAATTTTCAAAACAAGATAATCCTTCCAACCTCTTTAAATAATCCACCCCACAAACTTCTAAAAATCCTTCTCCTTCTAGGACTAAATCGCCAACCAAACCTCAAGTACCAAATGTTTTAAATTTTTAGGTTTTGGGCACATAGCTGCCAATTGTCCAAACAAAAGGACTATGATGGTTAAGGGGGGGGGGGGGGGGGGGGGGGGGCTAGTGTAAGTGACCACAGTGATCAATTTTCTAGGTCTAACTCCTCTTCCCCTTCAAAAACCACTAGTGAAAATGAATGTGAGATACCTTGTAAAGGTGACTTATTGGTGATAAGGCGAATATTCAGGACAATTCCAAAACCTTTGGATGACATCCAAAGATAAAATATTTTCCACAACCGCTGCCTTATCAACAACAAGTTATGTTCCATGGTAATAAATGATGGCAAAGTGTTATTGTGGCAAGTACAAGAGTAGTGGAGAAGCTTGGATTACCCACTATATATCTCTCATACAAAGCCCTATAAACTACAATGGCTTAGTGTCGAAGGTGAAATCATGGTGTGTGTTGATTTTAGATGTTTTCATTTATGGTGACACTTTTTCTTAAGATTGAGACTTTAACAATTAATGGTAAGGATCTAAGGAAGATTCCCACTGGACACAAACTTAACCAAGTGGTTAAGTAAGTGTGAATGTTCACTTCGCATAGGCAAAGATGAAAAACAAGATATGGTGAGGATGAGATGCAATTGCGGAATTAAACTGGGCACAAGGTAAACATCAATGGTGGTCATGTCCTCCCAAATGATGCACGATACTTATAATTATGAGTGAAACTCAAACACAACAAATAAAAGACTAAGAGACAAAAACATAAATGGAATGGAGGAATGGAAGGAAAAATGGAATGAGAAAACTTATGGTGGTGGGTGAGAAATGTCACGCCCCTTGGAGAATGATTTTGCTCCAAGATGAGTGTGTTGGTCGCCACTTGAGAGCTTCCCAAATCACTCAAGATAAGAACTCAAACCTAAAAGAACATAAGCCTCACTAAGATCTCACACAATTTGTGCAGAGTTTCTTTACTTCATTCAAATTCAACTTTTAAAATACAATGGGTAGGCCTCTTATTTATAGGTTAAGGAGCCTTGGAAAACAAGCAGGAGGGGTAGGATCGGAAAAGGGAAAAAATGGGCAGCCTTAGGGTTTGACTAAGTCAAACTCGCACCTTAGGCTTGTCCTTCTAGAAACTAGGTCAAATTGTCTTCCTAAAGGACTAGGAACAAGCTAAAATGATACCTACACCCCCTATTATGCTAAAGGCACCATATTCTAGCCTATCTTTGCTATTTGGACCCCCAAAGTGAGCCCAAATTATTTACAAACATATTCTATTTTTTAAGAAGACCAAAAGGAAGAACTTTTGATATTCGGGTTTGTAGCTTCTTCTTCTTTTTCTAATTCTTTCTCAAGACCTGGTGAGGCCTAGCTTTCTATCTTAAGATGACTGACCCTTTTGGGAAGTGCTTGTTGTGTCCTTAATTATCTGTCGGTTTGTATCACTAAACAATTCCTCATAACTTTTGCTATAGGAAAGTATAAAGATGAGGTTTTATGTGATGTTGTGCCAATGGAAGCAACACATTCTATTGTGAAGGCCTTGACAATATGATAGACAAATTTTACATGATGGCCATACCAATAAAATTTCTTTCAACTTTCAATGGCACAAGCTTATCTTAAAACCCCTCTCCCAAAGAAGTTCACTAATTGTAGGCCTTAAAAAAAAGGGGGGTGAATTTTTTATAAAAGATTTTCGCAAATTTAGAAGGTACAATAAAAGCCAAAGAGAATCAATTAATCATAAATCTATTCAGATGAACTTAAAACCAGTTTTCACACAAACAACAGAAAATCAACCGGTTGTTTTTGCAAAACAATCGGTTGTTTATAGCAGCAGTTATAAAATTCAACCAATAGAAAATTTAAAGAGATGAGGGATATAGAAATTCAAACAGTAAATTTATATTGGTTCACTCTTAACCAAGAGCTACATCAAGTTCCCATAAAACCTTTGAGAATTCCACTATGCAATCAAAACACCTTAATTACAACACACATCAAAATGGTGATCTTGAACCTTTCAAGAACACACACCATCTTTGGCAAACACAACACATAATTCAGAACACCCTTTGAATATGAACACCAACAATTATTACAGAAATACAATTGTTAAGAGAAAAGGAATGATCACACCTGATACAATCATATATTGAAAAGAAGAAAATACAATGCAATGCTATTCCACTCTTTGAAAGAATCCAAAGCTTGAAGCAATCTTGGAAAAATTGATTTGAAAGAAATAATTTGAATCAATAACAACCAGGAGCGTAAAACCGATTATATGTACTTCAATCAGTTGTTAAAAATATTTAATGCAAGAGCCAAATCAGTTTTAAATCAATTATAACAGATTGAACTAACTTAACATAATTCTGTTAAGAAAATTAAAAAACAATCGTTTGATTTTTCGAAACAACCGATTGAATTGGTTTGACAGCAATGTCAACCAAAGTCAAACAAATTCAAATCCTTTTCAAAAACCTCTAAGTGTAAAACAACCGGTTGAAACGACAATTCAACAGGTTGATTTTCCACTTCTCTTTGAAAACACATCTTTTTAAAAAGGATTAAAAACAAACAACTTTGAATCAAATCTATGAGTGGATTACTAATTCAAACTACCCAAAACCCATACACACAAGCAGCAACAAAGCCTTCAACCAATCTTCATGGATTTGGAGACATCAAAGCCTATCTTCAAAAATTCGGACTTTTGCTTTATTATTTCTTCGAAATGCATAAGTTAAGATAACCGTTATTGACACGGTCTACATGCTTTGTTGTATCAGTATCACTTTTGATTTAGCTAAGTGTTTGTGTCGGTACAATATGCCGGTTAAGGCTTCGTCCTTGACCGAATTGAGTGTGTAAGGTGTCAGTAGAGTATGCCGGTTAAGGCTACATCTTTGATCACACCAAGTCTTTGAGGTGTCAGTAAGGTATGTTGGTTAAGGCTACATCCTTTACCACACCAAGTGTTGTGGTTGTCAGTAGGGTATGGCAATTAAGGCTACGTCCTTAACCAAACCGAGTCTTCAAGGTGTCGGTATGGTATGCTGGTTAATGCTACATTCTTGAGCGAACTGAGTGTTGAGTAATGCGAGAATTTAACTTATTGAAATAGACTATTTGAATAGAAACGCCTCGTTAAAACCTGTTCGACCAAAAACCCTCCTTAGAGAAAAAACGACCGAACGAGAAAAGAGTGCATGAATTTTATTCATCTTTAACTATAATAAAACATGAGGTGCATGGAATTCCACATCCTCTGTACATCTTTTCCCGACAGCCACGCTAGGTGATATGCCCCCCAACTGCAACTTCTCGAATTCGGAAGGGGCCTTCCCAGTTGGATGAAAATTTTCCATCACACTTTCTTGTTTCGCTCCTCATTCTCTAGACGAGGTCTCCCTTATGAAAAATCCTTGGCTAAACCTTTGTATTGTTCCGCCTGGTTGTTCGTAGCTTGCATGCGACTTCACGGATTTTGCTCTTGTCATGGAGTTCTTGCAAAAGGTCAAGTCCGATTGAGAGACTCTCTTGATTCAGTGATAAATCAAAGAGTTGCCTTCTGATGGTGGGCTCACCTACCTCAACCGGGATCATAGCCTCGATGTCGTATGTTAGGCTATATGGTGTTTCTTGCATTGATGTTTGAGGGGTGCAATGATAAGCCCATAGGACTTCTAACAGCTCCTCGGTCCATCGCCCCTTCGCTGTGTCGAGTCTCTTTTTTAGCTCACTCAAGACGACCTTATTCGCGGCCTCGACCTGGCCATTAGTCTGGTGATGTTCAACCGAGATCCTTAATAGAAAGATTGGAGCCCTCGGTCGATGAACTGCCTCCCATTATCTGTTATTATGGTGTGAGACACTTCGAAACGACACACTTGGTGAAGATGGAGGCGAGCGGTTCGGCCTCAATCCACTTGGTTAAGTAATCCACCCTGACCAAGAGAAACTTTGCCTGCCCCTTTGCAAGGGTGAAGGGGCTGAGGATGTCCATGCACAGATGGCGAACGACCATGAAGATATCATATTGTGTAGCACTTCTGGCTTGAGGTGTTGTAGGGGACTGCACTTCTGACATTTGGCGCATTTCTTCACGTACTCTGCGCAGTCACCTTAGACGGTCGGCCAGTAGTACCCAGTCCTGAGGACCTTGGCAACTATACTTTGTGCGTCCGAATGATTGCTGCTTACCCCTTCGTTGATCTCCTTGAGGACGTACTATGCTTGCTCTTTGGTGACACACTTCAGCAATGGCCTTAAATAGCCTCTACGGTAGAGGTCCTGGTTAATCATAGTATACCTTGAACATTGCTGCCTTAACACCTTTTCTTCCTCTAGCATACATCTACCGTGTTCAAGGTACCAGATGATTGGAGTCATCCAAGTTTCGGCTTCTGTAACAGCTAGGCACTCAGCCTCTCCCACACTAGGTTGTCTTAGCCAAATCTGCATGACGGACCTGTGTTGACTCTTCCTTTTGGTCTTTGCTAGCCGATATAGCGCATCGTCTCTCGCGTTATCCAGTGGGCGAATGTGTTCCACCATGACCTTTTGTAACGGGCTATGATGTTGCCGACCGTGTGATAGTATCTTTTGGAGTAGGGGTTCCTTTACTCCAAATTCACCCTGGGAGTCGCTTTTGCAGGTTACCTCGCAACCCCATGTCGTATGTCAAGTTTAAGCCGGCTAGGATAGTCTCATATTCAGCTTGGTTATTGGTGGCTTTAAATCCAAACTGGAGTGCCTGCTCTAAGAGGAGGTCGCTCGGTCCCGTCGAGTACAACCCCTGCTCCACATGCAATTTTGTGTGATGAGCCATCCACGTATATTGTCCATCCAGCCGAGAGGTCCTGTTGAGGAGTGAGCTCGACGGCGAAGTCGGCCAAACACTGGGATTTAATCGCACCTCTCGGCTCATAACGAATATTGAACCCTGAGAGCTCCACTGACCATCCTATCATTCGTTCTGCAAGATCGGGCTTAGATCAAATTTTAAAAATTGGGTAATCAGTTCTTACCGTTATGGAGTGGTTTTGGAAGTACGGGCGCATCCTCCTGGCCGTTAGGACTAGGGCGAGAGCCACATTCTCTATCATTTGGTACCTTGTCTCGGCCACGTGGAGCGTCTGACTAACGAAGTACACTGGTCGTTCCTCCTTCTCTACCTCTTGAACCAGCGTCACGCTAACTGCTTCTTCGGAGACCGAGAGGTATCCCACGATCAGTTGGTCGGGTCTCGATTTTTGGATAACTGCCGACGAGGATAGGAAATCCTTCAGTCATTGGAATATTTCTTCGCACTTCTCGTCCCATGAGCTGTTGCACCTCCTTTATGTTTTGAGGGCTCTGCATCTCAACAATCGTCCGACACTTGTCCAGATTGGCTTTTATGCCTCGGTGGGTCAACATGAAACCAAAGAACTTTCCACCTTCAACGTCGAACGTGCACTTCTCCGGGTTGAGCCTCATATTTTTCCACCTTAGCGCTTCGAAGACCTCCTCAAGGTCTTTGATGTGTTGGTCGCATGAATCCGACTTCACCACTATGTCGTCCACATAAACCTCTATACACCGACCAATAAGTCCCTTAAACACCTTATCCATGAGCCGCTGGTAGGTTGCTCTAAAATTTTTCAGCCCGAATGAAATTACTTCGTAGTAGTAGTTGCCACTGTCCGTCATGAAGGCGATCTTCTCCTTGTCCCAATGGTGCATGCTTATGTGGTTGTAGCAAAAGTAAAAGTCCAAGAAGCTCAGGATCTTATGAACGGCTGCTCCGTCCACCAGCCGATCGATGTTAGGAAGTGGGTACGAGTGCTTCGGGTAGGCCCTATTGAGATTCATATAGTCAACACATATCCTCCATTTACCATTAGGTTTGGTAACCATGACTACATTGGCCAACAAAGTGATATACCGGGCTTCTCGATAAAAGCTTTTCAACTACCTCCCTCGCTCCTAGCCTCTTCTCCTCGTCAAGATTTCTCTTCTTCTGCGCAACCGGGCGCGCCTCGTTGTACACAGAGAGCTTGTGAGTGATGATGTCCGGGCTCACACAGGTGTTATGGTCATGCCCACGCAGGTGCTATGTTCCTCGTCGAGAAAGGGAACTCGACGTAGTTCCTCTCTTGTTTCCAACCTTTCCGATGTCATTTGGGGATCCAGATCAACCAAAGAAACCGTGTGGTCCATCAGTATCGCTTGAGCCTCCCTCCGAGGGGACTTTCGTCTTCGAGAGGATTTGCGCTTAGGGGATTGGTCGTACCGCATGGGTTCCACCCAAATGCTTTCTGCGTAACATTCCCTTGCAAGCTTCTGATCCACATTCACTGTTAGAATGTCTCCCGACAACGACGGGAACTTCATTGCGAGGTGGGGTGTTGAGATGATCGTTGTCAGCCAGTTGATTGACGGTCGTCCCAATAGGATGTTGTACGAGGTATTGGCATTGATCACCAGGTATCGGATCTTTATCGTTTTACTTGCCTTCCCCTTTGCCGAAGGTGGTATAGAGCTTGATGTAGCCTTTAATACCAATCCTCTCACCCGAGAAGCCGACCACATGGTCGTCGTACGACATTATCTCTGCCTCGGGTATCCTTATAGCTTTGATTTTTTTTCAGTAGAGGATGTCTATGGAATTTCCCTAGTCTACCAACGTCTTCATGATGGTGAATTTGTCGATGCGACTGATATCACCATGGGGTCGTCGTGCAAGGGGTCGACGCCCTTGAAGTCTTCGTCGGTGAAGGTAATGAGTGGCATACACCCCGTTCACCTGGTGCACTGCCCTGAGGTGCTTTTTCCTGGCATTGTTGGAGTTGCCTCCACTAGCGAATCCCCCAGCTATCGTATTGATCACCTCACGATCACCTTTTCTTCCGTTTCCTCTCGGGGGCTCTCCTCTTATTGAAGGATCATCTCTTCTCGGCCAATGCTCAGGTCGGCGGTCATTCTCCTACACCCTCGGGGGGGGGGGGGGGTGTAGTCTCTTTTTCTTACTCATTCTTCTCTTCGTGGGGACCGCTTTGCCCCTGGGTCCCCCTGCACGAATTGACCGAGATGCCTGACCTAGATAAGTTCCTCAATCTTATCCTTCATGGCTTGACAGTCCTCGGTGGTGTGCCCGTTGTTCAGATGATACTGACACCTACGCGTACAGTCGACATTATCAGGACTTGCTGTCTTCCTTGATGGCGGAATCAACTCAGTGCTTAAGGCCTCGTCCAGGATATCCCCCTATCGGTAGTCAAGGGGATATACCTTGCGAATCAGCTCCCCTTGTTCGCATTATCAGAAGGAAAGGAACCAATAAAATATTCTCAAACAGGGGTTGTGGCTAAGAGAACTATTGAAACTGCTTCTCTCCTCTCCTCTCCTTCTCGTATCCCATACTCTGATGGTACCTGCAGAAGGCCCTCCAACGCTCAAGTCAGCAAGGGTATTCGGCACTCGGTAGTCAGAGTACTGTATGATGACGTATTTGGTCATTTGAATCTATGCTATTTATATTATTTTAATGGACATTTCTCATTGGACCAGATTAGAGGACTTGGGTCATGTTTAGGAATACATTACCTAGCTCTTAACTATTGATTAACTAGATTAATTGTACTTGAGTATAATTAGATTTATGGTATCGGTCGACCCATTGGTGGGACCGAGACATGATATCAGTACTACACTACATCAATGTTACTATATACTATTATTGGAAAATGTGACTTTGAAAATTATGCATTAAAAAAACAACTTTACAATTTTGATTTCATCAATTACACATTGAAACACGTAAATTTTTAATAGTAATTTCATCAATTTTATATTTTTTAATTTTTAAAAAAGTTATTTATCTTTTCAGTTATAATATATATATATGTCATCATCATATCAACACTTTTATTATTACTTTTATATACCATTTTTTTCATATTTAAATAATTATTAAATATTTACTATTTATGTTTTTTTAGCATTATTTAAATTATATTGTTTTAGTATAAAGTGGATAATGAATAACGTTGTTTTTTTACTCCAAATCCTAAATTGTTATTATTTTAGTTAAAATTTAAAAATTGTTATTTTTTGTTTAAATATATTTATTTCATTTGTCAGATGAATGTTCTTAAAAATTAGAAGTCAGGAATTCAGTGAAAAAAAGAAGTGATAGAAGTTGAAAGGTTTTATAAAATCACAGTATGAAAAAAATTGCTTATAAATAACTAAAATTATAGTAGTTAATATTGGAGATTGATGTAATGATTAGTTCAAAAACATATTTACCGACAATAATTGAATATTTTCATTTAAATCTATTTTTATTTATTGAATTATGATTTATTGGGGAAAAGTTTGATATTAAGTAACATTTGATAATAAAAAAATCAACCGTGAGAAATGATATCTATAAACTTGCCTGGATAATGTTTTTTAATCCATGATTCATTTTACATAATCCACATAATCCATCCTTAAGTTAGTAAAATATTTAGAAAATGTTAATAAATATAGTTCAAAATCATTTTAATGATTAAGTGTCGAAACATGTATGCCTTTACAATTGTACTACATATATAGTACACATGTATGCCTTTATAATTGTACTACATATAGTGTCGAAACATCCTATGCAATACCGTGACCGTCTCGAAACATACTAATCACTCAGTTGAGTATATTTCAGTATTCTAAGAATAGAAATAATGTATGAGTTTAGCTGAGAAGTTCTAATTTGTGTTAGACTAATGCTAAATCACATAATCAAGGTTAATCTACATCCATAGTGTTAGAACTCAATCCCTCCTTATAAACAACAGGGTGATTAATCTTATGATTGACATTTAAACCATTAAACTAAAGCACATATCAAGAGGAAACTCAATGCCTTGGCGAACCTACTATCTAGACTTCCTAGCACCAAAAGACAAAGTCAGTGATGTGAGTTGATTTTATATGATTCCATTTTAGAAGTGACACTTTACTTAGGATTGAGATTTTAACAATAAAATGGTGAAACCTAGGGAAGATCCCCACTGGACATGAATTTAACCAAGTGGTTAAATAAGTGTGAAGGTTCACTTCCAAAGGCAAAGATAAAAATCAATATAAGGTGACATGGATGATGCATTGCTGAATTTGAAAGATATGGAAGAAAGCAATGAAACAATGCATAGCCAAATTGAAATGAAAGAAGAACAACACATAAGCACAATGGAAAAACCGAATGGAAACAAGAGAAGAACACAAAATAAAGTGGTGGAAATGGAAATGAAGGAAAAGGATGGAAGAAGAAAGCTTATGTGGTGGATTGAGAATGGATCACGCCACTTGGAGTGTGATTTTTCCTCCAAGATAAGTGTTGATGACCGTCACTTGAGATCTCCCAAATCACTCAAGATGAGACCTAATGCTAAGAGGAAACAAGCCTCACAAACACCTCACACAAATTGTGCAAAGAAACTTTTCTATTCAAATTCAACATGTGAAATACAAAAAGTTAGGCATCCTATTTATAGGTGAAGGTGCCTTGGAAAACAAGGAGAAAGGGATATGATGGTAAGACCACATAAAGGTGCGGCTAGGTCATTGACCAAGTCAATGCCGCACCTATAAGCCAAATGTTCTAGAAAGTAGGTCAAAATCCTACCCTAAAAGGCCATGTGATAAGCACACTCCCCCTAGTATGCTAAAGGCACCCTATTCTACTGAAATTAAAAATAATGATACCAATTGATGTTCAGCACCCAAGGCCTGTGTTCTACTCCTCGATATCCTCTAGGGCAAGCTAGGTGCTGAGGCAGTGGCTAGAGAATCCTCACCTAGCCATGTGTCTTGAGGCATGCTCTTAGTCATCCTCCTAGGAGACTAGGCTTGGTCAGTAGGCGCACTCTCTCATAGGTCCTCATCAATAGGTTGGTCATACAATAAACTTTATCAACACCGAGAGTCGAAGAAGAATTGAAATGTTTTGAAATAACCAAGGTCGAGACTTGGATGACACCAATCAAGAAATTCCTCAAGATTGGAGAGTGTGGCGAAGTTGATAACAGGACAATTAGAAAGAAATGTTCACACTTCGTGTTGATCAGAAGTGAACTATTCAAGCGAAGTCTTTCTCGACCTCTACTCAAATGTATCTCAATAAAACAAACCAAATATATCCTAGAAGAACTTCACTGAGGGGTTTGCAGTTTGCAGTCAAGAGGGAGAACAATGGCAACCCGTGTATTAAGAGTCGACTACTATTTGTCGAAAATTCAAAGTGATTGTTCTGAATGTGTGGATTTGTTTTTAAAATGCCAAGAGTATGGAAATCATATACAAGTCAAATTGGATGAGCTACACCATATGTTATATTCGAGGCCATTCACCGTGTGGGTAATGGATATCGTGGGACCATTTCTACTCGAAAAGGGCTAGTGCAAGTTCTTCTTAGTTGCAGAAAATTACTTCACAAAATGGATAAGGTCGAACCATGGGTAACTATCTCGATCAGAAAGTTAAAAGTTTCGTTTTGAAAAACATTATATGTTGATAACGTATCCCCCATATGATTATCACAGATAATGGGAGACAGTTCACTGACAAGGTACTACGAAGGACTCGACATCATACACGCGACAAGCTCGACGAACACACCCAACCAAATGGGCAAGTCGAGTTCGCAAATAAAATAATCTAAAACGAGTTCAAGAAACGACTCGGCTTGGCTAAAGGAAAATGGACCAAGGAGTTAGTGGAAGTTATATGGGCAACACAACAGATGGCATGATTCTAGTAGAATTGGAGAACCCTCTTTAAGACATCATCTTTTCAAACATAGCATCAACAATGAAACTCTAGCGACCAACTTCTACCTTATCAATAAATTTTGTGACAAATCATATATCAGGGACAAGGCATTCAAGGTCAGAGCCGCTAGGAGATAGAACTCCAAGGTTCGACCAAGGGCTATTAAATAAAGGGACTTAGTTTGGAGACTACGCAACAATGCGAGAAAAACAAAAGAGAAGTTCTCAACTAACTGGAAAGGACCCTTTCGGGTGCAAAATGAAGGAGAAAACGAGGCTTATAGACTAAACCCTAAACACATGTTCGACAAGCCAATAAGAATCTAGAATGGGACTCACTTGAATTTTTATTTTAGTTGACTCCCTTTCATATGTAATTAGTTGGAAGTAGCTCGATGCACTCTTTCCTCACTCGCTATTTTTTTTCTTAAGGAGAGTTTTTGGCCGAGAAGGTTTTAACGAGGCACCAAATAAAATTCAAACTTTCATAAAACAGGATCCCATTATAGCAATATTATATGCATCAACTGAGATGCAAAGGCCAAGCATCAACCGTGATGCTCTCAGCCAACATGAACCGACACGCCCGACATATGCATCAACCAAGATGGAAAGGCCAAGCATCAATCGCGATGCTCTCGGCCAACGTGAACTAAAACGCTCATTATATGCATAAACCATGATATAAAGGTCAAGCATCAATCACGATGCTCTAAGCCAAGCGTGAACCAACATGCACAAATGTGCAAAGTTCAAAAATTAATTGCAATGCTCCCGGGAAGTTTGATCCAACACACTAAACACCAATACCACTCCATATAGTAACTACCGAGTACTTCACGATCCCACAAATAAAAAGAACCAAGCTAATTGTAGTATAAAAGAGAAATTCCAACAAAATGAGGTATTCATTGGTAAGGATCGAGTTATGTGTCTCGTATAGTACTTACAAAAAAAGGGGAAAGTATAAAAAATAAGTTGGCCTGATGCAATACAATCAAAACAAAAAATCCCGCCCCCCCCTAAAACCCTCATTCGTTAACAATATCCTCGTTACCCTCAGCAATAGGGATGTTATTAATCGACATCAGTTCAACCTTATAAACATCTTTCAAGATGTCGAACCTCCTTCATAAGTAGGAATACACTGTAAAAGAAGGTCACCTATCAAATTCCTTGGTTGACTCCTTCTTCACGAAAGTCGAGCACATATTCTTAAAGTTTTATGAACTCGGATTCATAATTTTCTTTCTTCCGTACGACCTTATCATGGACAAAAGTCATCTTAGTAACACTCTGCTCCAGTTACTTTTGACGAAGAAGCTTTGATGAAACCAAATATGTCTAGAAGACTTGATACTGTGTATGTGTGTTTGGTTAGATAGATTTTGTGTGTAACTTTACATTACATTATGATCCAAGTTACTTGAATAGTCATCTCCTTGAAATGTTTTGTTTTCCAACTCTATGTTTATTTTAATTAGTTGATTCAATTGAAATTACTTATATTCAAATATGATGACTATAAAAAATATTTTTAACAGATTAATTTATCGTATCAACCGGTTGAAAACTTAAAGTTTATAAGGATTTAAAAATGTTTATTTTCTATTTTTCTTTTCTGTTAAGTGAAATGAACCAATTATTTCAATAAATGAACTTATTTAAAATCTGGTGATTTCTTTTGTCAAAGAAAACAATCACTTATTTTTAGAAATCAATTAAATGTTTTTAACAGAATATGTTATGATTAACCAAATTGTTTTTAATTGATACAACTGATTTCATTAAATGATCAAACTATTTTAAAATCATGATTACCTTATACAAGGATGTATACTTATAATTTCAAACAACACTTTTTATAGAGAGGAAAACAGAAAGTTCTAAATCATTCTTGGAGATTAAATTTTCTTCTTGGATCATTCTTGTTCTGTGAAGAAGGTTTATGAGTGTACATTTCTACTGTGCTTCATTTTGTAATAATCCAGGTGTTTTCAAACCTTATTCTTTTGATTGTATTGTATTGTAAGCATATTCAGATAGGGTTTCTAAATTCTATGTGTGGTTAAGTGTGTTATGTGTGCTTGTAGGGTTCAAGATCAACACTCTTGAATATTTTTGTAAACCTTGTATATTTGGTTTAGTGAATTCTCACTTGTCTGCTGAGAACTGGATAGTTCTTGGTTAAGGGTGAATCAATATAAATCTCTTGTAAAATCTATCTCTTTCACTATGATATATGTTTTATAGATTGCTTTACAATGTTGGTGTTCAAATTAATTGGTTGAATTCTTGTAACAATTGGTTTAACTTTTGAATATATGCTTGTTGTGCTTTTTGTAATAAGTTGAACAGATAAATTAATTAGTTGATTTTATTGAGTTTTCAATTTGACTCTAGTATGTGCAAAAATCTTGTGAATAGAATTTACCACTCCTCTTGTTTGAAGCCACCTATTCTAACAATTGGAATCAAGAGTTAAGTTCTTGTATGTTATTCAAGTTTCGATCCTAAAAACTTTTTAAAAATGGCTAAAAAGCTACCTTTTGGTGAATGGGCTTCCATAAACAGACCACCACTATTTTGTGGGGTGAACTATCAATTATGGAATGTCATAATGAATTTTTTTGTTAAATCAATTAAAAGAGGGATTGGTTAAAGAACCTTGGTCTCAATGGATTTACACTAAGGGAAAGAAAGCTTAGTATGATTGCATTGCTAAGAACATTATAACTTATGCATTAAGTTATGATGAATTTTTTAGAGTTTCTCAATGTGCCTTAGATAAGGAAGTGTGGGACATCCTAGAGGTGACCCGTTGATGGAGATCAAGTAAGAGAGGATTTCACTAATGGACGAAGAGGCCATCCACCCAAGCATTTAATGTTATTCCTTCTAGTCTTTTCAAAAATTAAAGAAGAATTAAATAAAGAGAAGACCAAGCCTAAAGCCAACAAGAAGACTACAAGCATTCAAGAATGGACTCCAATTAATATCTCTCTTTATAGTTTCTTTTGTATAAATTTGTAAATAATATAGAATAGCTTTAGGATGTGCTAAAGAGGGAAACCTTAAAGACACCTCCATTGTATACCACTTTAGGCGCTAGTTTTAGGAAAAATCTAGAAAGTTGTCTCTTCACACTCCTTTAGGTGCTAGAATAGGAGTTAGAAGGTGACCTTTCAAAAGCTTCTCTTGTAAGATTCTCTTGTATTTTGTGACCAACCCTCTCTATTATAAAAGGGGTGCTTAGGTCTTTGAAATGATAAGATTGATTTTTGAGAGTAAAGAACCTCTACCAATTTGGTGAGTGAATTGAGAGAGACTTGTGTCTTTTTCTCTTCTAGTCTTATCTTGAGTGAATTCTTGGACTCTCAAGTGGCGGCAACAACACTCATCTTGAAGCCAACCATCCTTCAAGTGGCTTGCACATTCCAAGAGCTTCATCCACATAAGTCCATTTTCCCTTCATTCCAAATTACCCATTTTTGTTCTACTTGTTTGTTTTCACTTTCAATCGGTGCAATCTCTTCCTTATGATGTCCTATTTCAGTTGCTGCATTTATATTCAATTTTAATTGGTGAAAATTGGTTGTTCTTGTTGTTTTAGTCACGTCCTCCATGTGTATAAATGCTATATGTTATGTTCTTGAGTTTCTATCCATGGGTTTCTTGTTCAAAATGGGTTTCTAAGCGAGTTTGGCATGGTTACTTGTGTTTTGGTGAGTTCTTGAATGATAAGAACATTGATCCAATTCTTGAAAAGTGCCTAATCATATTCCAACTCTTGTTGAATCCATAACATGTCCATATCATATCTCTATCATGTTATTGGAATCATATCACCCATGAAGGAACAACTAATGTGAAAAGAGAAAGGAAGAATGTCTTGATTCAAGAGTACGAGTTGTTTAGAATACTAAAAGGAGAAGCCATAACATATGTGCAAAAAAGATTTACTCACATAGTAAATAATCTCATTGGTCTTGACAAGATCTTTGATAGAGAGAAGTTGAACATCAAAATCCTCAGATATTTGGACAGGTCATGGCAACCAAAGATCACTACCATCTCGGAATCAAAGGACTTAACAACCTTGACCCCTGCATCTCTATATGGGAAACTCAGGGAGCATGAGCTAGAAATAAATAGGCTGAATGAACAGGAAACTGAAGAAAAACAAGTCAAAGAGATTGCCTTGAAATCTGCTATCCAGAACACAAATAAAAAATCCAGTGATACAGAGACTATCAACCTACTAACAAAAAGCTTTGGTAAGTTCTTGAGAAAGAGCAACAAGCACAAATCACAGTCCTCAAACAGGTATATTCAAACCAAAGTTTCTGGGTTCATGTGTATTCAAACCTTATTCTTTTCATTTTATTCTATTGAAAGCAGATTTAGAGATATTTTATGAATTTTGTGTGTGGTTAAGTGTGTTGCGTGTTCTTGTAGGATTTAAGATCAATAATCTTGACTATTTTTGTAAACCTTGTGTGTTTGGTTTAGTGAATTCTCGGTGGTTTTGTGAGGACTGGATGTAGCTCTTGGTTTAGAGTGAACCAGTATAAATCTCATCTGCAATCTTTATCTCTTTCACTCTGATATCTTTTTCAAAAATTGCTTTACAATGTTGTGTTTAAATCAATTGATTGAATTCTCGTAACAACTGGTTAAATATTTTAATATATGTTTGTTATGCTTTTTATAATCAGTTGAACAGATAAATTAATTAGTTGATTTAACAAATTTTTAAGCTAACTCCAATATTTGCGAAAATCTCTTGAAAACAATTCACTCCCCTCTTGTTTCAAACCACCTATTCTAACAATTACTTCATGTTGGATATTAGTTTATGTTAGAATTAAAGGCTTTAAACAAGAAGGGGGTGAATTGTTTAATGAAAGATTTTCGAAAATACTAGACAAGAATGAAGATTAATGAAGAAGCACAAAAGAAGCAATCAGATCAGTCAAGAAATAAAATTGTTTTAAATTGATTCCAGAAAATCAATTGGTAGTTTATGCGAATCAACCTATTGTTTTTATCAGCAGTTTATAAAAATACAGATCAAGCAGTTTTAAAGCAGTGAGGTATAGAACAATTCACATACAATATTTATACTGGTTCATCTTACAACAAGTACTACATCCAGTCCCCAGAAACCCCTGGGATTCCACTAAGTAATCAACCACAGATTACAACACACAAACACCAAGGAGGTGATCTTGAACCTGTTAGAATTATAGAGCTAAAATAAGAGGGGGGGGGGGTGAATTGTTTTTGAAATATTTTCGCAACTATTGAATGTAGAGTGAAAAGCTATGAAGAATTAATCAATGGCAAAGTTGTCTAGCCAAATATGGTCACAAGGCACACTTACATAAATTGATAAATGAAAACACACATACCCTCTTTATTCTTGAAGTTTCTCTTTTGACCAACCACTATGCATGTGCCAAGGATGTCTCTTGACATTCAAAGAACCCTGCTAGATGTACACATCTGAAAAGTGTAGGCACAAGAACTAGGCTTTTTCCCCTGAGACTTCATTCCTTACACCCAATGTAATTCTTGGCTTTTAAGGATACCTACAAGAAAAGGTTAAGAAGCAAGATTTGGTCCCCTTATAAATTTGGGTCCAATGATGTTAGTAGGAACCTTAGGAACGTTAGAAACCTTAGGAACCCATTTCAAAATACCTTTGGGAACAAAAAAACCTCCTTACTTTGCAGAATCTAATTGTATGACCCCTTTTCATGCAGTAAAAGCAAATTTCAACCGATTGTTTCGACAAAACAACAGGTTGTTTTTCAAAGAAACTTGAAAAGGGTTTTGAAATAGATCTGTTCTTGCTGTTTGGATTAAACCCCAACCCAACCTTGCCAAAAACACATTTTTGAGAAGGAATAACAGTTTCAAGATTGGATTGGCCTTTGGAAAACTTGTCCATGGTAGGTAGTGGACTTTCTTTTCAAGTGATTCACAATTTTCACAAAAGCTAGAATCATACTTGCAAGAAGAGTTTTTGTAAATCATTTCCAAACTTTCAAAATCTTTTTTTGAATTGTTCAACTCTTCTTCCAAAGTTTTGACTTTGTTTTCCAACCAATTATTCAAGCCTTTCAACTGGTTATTCAAAAGGGCCAGCCTATTAGCTTCTTCATGAGTCTCTTCAAAAACATTAAGAAGTTGGCTATAATTTTCAAAGTTTATGGAAGTGCATGAACTTACACTACTTGATTCAGATTCATCCTTTGCCATAAAACACAGATTGGCTTCTTCTTCATCTTCCTTTGATGATGAGCTTGAGGATGAATCATCATTGTATGCTCTTCTTGATTTGCCTTTCTTCTTATACTTCTTGTAACACCCTTTGAAAACATCATCTTTTTCAATTTTAGGAACAAAAGGGCGGCCATTTACAATAGCATCCCAGATTCCTCTATCAATTGATTCAACAAAGATTTTCATTCTAACCTTCTTGATAGTTCAATCCAAAAAAAGAGGTGGCCTGTTTATTGAAGCACCATCCCCAAAGGGTAATTTTTTAGCCATTTAAAAAAGGTTTAGGATCGAAAACTTGAATGACTTTCAAGAACCTAGCTCTTGATGCCAATTGTTAGAATTATAGAGCTAAAACAAGAGGGGGTTGAATTGTTTTTGAAAGATTTTCGCAAGTATTGAAGGTAGAGTGAAAAGCTATCAAGAATTAATCAATGGAAAATCTGTCCAGCCAAATATAAAATTGTTTTTAAGCTTGATGCAAAAAATCAGCCTGTTGTTTTTACGAAACAACCGGTTGTTTTTATCAGCAGTTTATAAAAAACAAAGTTAAAGCAGTTTAAAGAGTGTAAGGATAGAAAGATTCACACAGAATGTTTATAATGGTTCACTCTTAACCAAGATCTACATCCAGTCCTCAGAAACCACTGAGAATTCACTATGTAATCAACCCTAGATTACAATCTACACATACCAAAAGTGACGATCTTGAACCCCTCAAGAACACACACCACTCATTGGCAAAAATCACACCAAGAATGTTGATCTTGATCCCCTCAAGAACACACAACACTTCTTGGCTACACAAGTACAAAAATACAATTATCAAGGAAGAAAGGAATAGAATACACCTGGGTAAATCACAAGATCAAAGTTCAGAATACAAGACCCAATCCTAGTCCACACTTGAGATGATCCAAAAGCTCTTTGTAAACTTGAAAACTCTTTTTGATTAATTTCTCGCACTTTATTAATGCATAAGAGCGTTAAACAACCTTTTTTTTATCTTTCAATCAAATGGTTAAAACAGTTACAACAAAAAAACAAAAGTTGTTGGAATCATTTAAAACAAAAAAACCATTTAACAAAATTATGTTAAGGGTTTCAAAAAAACAATCGATTGATTTTTGTTTGACAGCAAAGGAAAAGGCAAAGCTTTTCCAAATCATTTTAAAATTCACTAACTGTCAAACAACCTTTTGATTCGAATTTTCAACTTGTTGAAATTTGTTTGACAGCAAAGGCAAAGACAAAGCTTTTCCAAATCATTTTAAAATCCACTAAGTGTCAAACAACCTATTGATTCAAAATTTCAACCTATTGAAATTTCACTTCCTTTTAGAAAACCCATCTTTTCAAAAGGTTAAAGATTCAAATGAACTTGGATCATCTTAAGGAGTGAATTAACAAGTTTCAAACAACTAGACAGACACACACACATCAACAACAAGGTCTTCAAGCTTTCCACTTGGATTTGGAGACATCAAAGCATCTTGTTCAATATAACCCTTCAAGAACACTCACCCTCTTTGATACACAAATTACAAGTCAGAACACCCTCTGACTATAGACACCAGTACCTTACAAGTTTAACAAATATGAAATGAATTACAAGAACAGGAAAGATCACACCTGATTTAAAAGGATTACAACAATTCATTTTCCACTCTTAACCAAAGCAAAGCCCTAAGCAATCTTGAAAAACTTTTAATCTTTTTGGTAATCTGATCTCTCTTAATTTCAGAGATGTAAACGCTAGTTATATAGCCTAAAAAATAGCCGTTTAAGACTTTTAATCAAGGCCCAAAACAGTTTAGAATCATGGATAAACAGAATTACTAGACTTAACCAATTCTGTTAAGATTTTTAAAAAATAATCGATTGAAAGCTCGATTCAATCGATTGAATTGGCCTTGACTGTGAGGTCATCCAATTTCAGCTTTTTCAAATCCTTTTCAAAACCACTAAGTGTAAAACAACCGATTGAAACGATAAATCAACAGGTTGTTTTACACTACTTTGGAAAACACTTTTCTTTTGAAAGAACTTGATTGATTCAGTTTTGGATTAAGCTAAGAGTGGATTGACAAATACTAATCTACCTAGAACCCATGCCCACAAGCAACAACCTAGTCTTCAAGCAATCTTCATGGATTTGGAGACATCAAAACTTTTTTTCAAGCAACGAGTAGTATTTTTCCAAGGTAGCATACCAAGTCTTCCAAGACGAAAACTCGTCACCGAATGCATCCCTATGGGTCTCAGTCAGTTGAGCCATTTCATCTAAGTTTGAGTTGGCCTCTAAAGCTGCTTATAGAGAGCTTGAGGACTCAACCTCTAAAGCTTCTTATTGAGAAGGCACCAATAACTCTGGCAAGTACCAAGGCCTGACTTTGGAATTTTATTCAGGACGAGACTAACTCAGTCGTTGAGGCGAATGCCACCGAGCCCTTCTCAGAAGGTGTTATGGAGATCATGACTCACTTTGGAACCTTAAAGTTGCTACCCATCAACACTTATGTCGAGTTGGTGCCAATATCTACCAAAGATGAACGAGACTTCTTCGGGGACTTCCTTGAAGTGTACTACATTGTCACGAGATGTCCTAGGCAATACTATGACAATCCCAAAACAGGTTAACCACTCAGTATCCCAAGGACAAAAGTTAAGCATGAGATTAGTTAAGAAGTTGTACTTGCTGTTAGACTAATATGAAGATTAATCACAAAATCTGTGCTAATTTAGGCCCACTAGCGCGAGGGACAAACTCATCCTTACAAATAGATTGACCAACGCCAAGCCAAGATACACATTTATTAACATTTAGTACTTTTAATATCTGAATACAATACTAACTTAAACATCGGATGACATTTTATAAGAACTCTCCCACATCATATCGAAACCAAAGACCAAGACCAACCACAGACTATATCAACTATATCAAGAAACAATCCTAACTAGAGAAACGTGACTTTTTCCATAAGAAACAACACTTATCATCAATAGTCTTTCCTCCAATAATTATGGATGTGATTGTTTTCAAATAAAAAGTTAATAAATTATATATAAAAGGTGGAAAAGTTCTCTTGTTAACTTCTTGGATAACTTATACTGATACGGATTGAATATATACTTTTCATAAATTAAAAATTATATGAGAAAAAATGAGTAGAAAATAAATAAAAATGTGTACATTTGATTTATGTAATAGAATAAATTTAATTATATATAAAATAACTATATTTTAAAATAATAATATATTAAAATAAATTATTTTACTTATATTTAAATAAAAATTAATTAATTTAATTAATTAACTATTTTAATATTAATTTTATTAAAGAATTTAATTTAGTAATCAGAATTAGATATTATGTAAATATAATATAATATATAAACACATAGGTTATGTATATATACATCAATTATATATGAATATTATATTACTTTCATACATAATTGATTATATTCTTATCATTATATATATAAATTTTTGTAGCTTTTCTTCTTAATTCTAAAGGAAAAATAATATGATTTTTTTATTATTCTTTTTTTTTCTGTGCTTTTTCTTTCAATCTTTGTATATCCATTCTATTTCCTTTGAAACAAAATTTGACACTATTAAATAAAAGTTGATACTCTTTAATAACTTTTTCTATTTGGATGTTATGGCGTATAAGGAATTATGCTCGTTTTGAAGATAAGATTGAGGTTTCTAAGGCTATTTCAGTTGTTAAAGATTTAACTTGTTTAGTGGGAAAGTCGTCTAAAACTTTAATGAAGAATGATATGATGGATTTCAGTGTGATGGTATTAATACTCGTACTGGTAAAGTTCTTGACCCTCTTCCTGTTAGATGGGAGTTTCCTTCACCAGACTGGGTTAAAATTAACACTGATGGGGCTGCTAGGGATTATCCAGGTCTTGCCACTTGTGGAGGTATTTTCTATGGGAGTATGAGGGAGTTTATTGGAGCTTTCTTTGCGTTTCTTGACGTTCATACTGCTTTGGTTGCTGAAATTTATGGAGTTATATATTTAGAAGCATGTTAATAGCTTCAAAAGCAATACCAATGCAATCTTGAATCTGACTACCCTGCACAAACCAATATTGATTAGGAGAAATAATTCTAGCAGCCACAAGTGCAAGCCTATTTGTCAGCACCCTGAATCTTAGGAATAAGAGATACCACATTACTGTTCATTCCAGAGAGAACCCAGTTTTGTTTAAAAACTTGTTGAACAACATTCCAAACATCTGTTCCAATAATTTCCCAGGAAGAATGATAGAAAACACCACGAAAACCATCAAGATCAGGAGCATTATTACCATTAAGATTAAAAACAACAGTCTTGATTTCCAAAAAATTAGGACATTTAATCAACATCATATTCTCCTCAGAGGAAACTAGCTCGGGAATATAAGTACCAATAAAATCTTCCATAAAAAAAGTATAAATCATGTATGCAAATGTGAATGCACTCTATATCTATATATTTTAGTGTATACAATTAAAATTATAAATTTTACACTTAATAATAGATTTTTTTTTTTAAAAATTCATGTTAGGAATCACTATGCAACTTGACATCTCAGCTAGTCTGACACCTCAAGTAACAACAATCATCTGCCATCGCATGAAAAAAAGTATTATCGAAAAAAATAATACAAAAATAATAATATGGGAGCACTAGATCGAAACCCATATGTTAAAAAAAAATGATACATAGGTAGACTATACCCATTAATAATGAATTCTAAGAACAGAATAGATGGAAGCCTATTATACAAATAAAATGATTCTCTATGAACAGGATATCCCCTAGTAGCCCCATTAGTGTTAATTTTAACCCTGCCTGATGAAGGGAACTCCCATCTAATAGGAAGAGGACGAAGAACTTTACCAGTACGAGTATTAATACCAAAAAACTTAATCACATTGAAATCCAACATATCATTCTTTATTGAAGCTTTAAACGAATTTCCCACTAGACAAGTTAAATATTTAATTACCAAAATAGCCCTAGAAACATCAATTTTATCCTGAAATCTAGCATAGTTTCTCATACACCATATCATCCAAATAGAAAAGTTATCACATCAAGCTTAATAAATTTAACCAAAGGACTACCATCACTCTTAATAAAAGAAAGAAGATCATCTTTATAGAGAAATGAGAAGTAAGAAAAAATTGTCGAACCCAACTCCAAATATGCAAAGCATTAGAACATTAAAAAAATAAGTGTTGAATATATTCCTCGTGCTTTTCACAAAGCGTACACATAAAACATATATGCAAACCTTTATTTTGAATATGTTGATCTGTAGGAAGCCGCTCATGAAAAACTTTCCATAGCACTAGAGTTTGGGAAGGTGGAATATATGATGACCAAATGAATTTACCCCAACCACATGGAACTCCCGATTCCAAGAAAAAGTCTTAGCCGATTTAAGAATGAAACGACCAGACTCATCAAGAATCCAATTAGGAATATCCTATTCCTCCCTAACCATGATATGATTAAAAAAAAAGGCATATGCTGTAAAGACAAAGGAATATTCCAATCACAACTAATCCAAAACTGAAAGTTTGTATCCGTAGTGCTAGCACCGTCAGATAATCTTGCCATATTTTCTAATAAGTAGTTGAACACCATATCATTCCAGAAATTAATAAAAGTACCTGTACCAACAATTCAAGAAGTATAATCAAGTATAGTAGAATAAAACTGTTTAATTCCAGGCCAAAAAAATGAGGATCTATAAACCATTCTAAACTCGTATTTTGATTTAAGAACCTTGACTTTCAGGAGAAAAGACCAAGGCATGTTTCTATAAGCAAATTTCTAAGCAAGCTTAAGAAGATACACATTATTATCATGATGAAGGTTAATAATCTTCAAACCTCCATTGAGAACAAATCGTAGCCCAATTAACGGTAGTTATGCCTTTTTTTTTCAGAATATCACCGGTCCAAATAAAATTTCAACATCACTGCTCATCTTGCTTAAGAAGTGAAACATGACATTTATACATATTAAATCTATAAGCTAGAAATCCAGTAATAACTGTATTGACCAACTAAAATCGACCCATCAGGATAAGAGATTTACCTTTCCAAGATGTTAGCTTCATTTTGACTTTATCAGTTAAAGGTTGAAGAAATCGACACTTTGGAGCACCAATAAAGATAGGCACTCCTAAATAAGTCAAAGGCAAACAACAATGACTACAAGAAAGAATACGTTGAATTTTTGTGACAAATCTTGCAGAATTATCCATGGTGAAAAAACTACACTTAGAATTATTAACATATTGACCCGAAAAATCACCATATGTTTTAAGGAAAATACTCAAATTTCTAAAAGACTTATTATCCACCCTACAGAAAAAAAATATGTCATTAGCATATAAAATATGAGAGGGAGTGAGATAACCTTACGGAATAACCATATGTAGAATATTCTTATCATTCACAAGCTTAGTGATATCTCTACTAAGAACTTCCTCTACAAAAC
This sequence comes from Phaseolus vulgaris, assembly GCF_051622355.1. Taxonomy (NCBI): domain Eukaryota; kingdom Viridiplantae; phylum Streptophyta; class Magnoliopsida; order Fabales; family Fabaceae; genus Phaseolus; species Phaseolus vulgaris. Next base: position 30,211,685 of record NC_143502.1, read on the forward strand.
AGAAGAGTAAAGGAGACAAAGGATCACCTTGTCTAACACTTCTACTACAAGGAAAAAACCACCAAACTGCCATTTATTATGATAGAAAGCATAGCTGAACGGAGAATTGTACTAATCCAACCGGCAAACGAAGGGTGAAAACCAAAGCGTGTCAAAACTAATAATAAAAACTTCCAATTCAGAGTGTCAAAGGATTTATGAATATCTACTTTGTAAGCCACATTACCTCCTCTAACTTTTTTAGAAAGCATGTTAATAACTTCAGAAGCAATACCAATACAATCGTGAATTTGTCTACCCTGCACAAACCCATATTGATTAAGAGAAATGATTTTAGCAGGCACAAGTGCAAGTCTATCTGTCAGTATCTTGGAAATATTCTAGCAACAACAATTTTCCTGTAATCTTTAATGGATTCAGCACCCTAAATCTTTGGAATAAGAGATACCACATTACTGTTCATTCTAGGGAGAACCCAGGTTGTTTTAAAAAACTGTTGAACAAAATTGCAAACATATGTTCCAATAATTTCCCAGCAAGAATGATAGAAAACACCACCAAAACCATTAGGACCATTAGCACTATTACCATTAAGATTAAAAACAACATTCTTGATTTCCAAAAAATCAGGACATTTAACCAACATCATATTTTCCTAAGAGGAAACTAACTCAGTAATATACGTACCAATAAAATATTCCATATTACTTGTATCCTGAATATTAGAAATAGAATCAGCATAAAGATTTTTATAAAAGTCCAAAATAAGATCATCAATGAGTTTAGGATCCTCAATAACCTCATTATAAATTCATAGACGATGAATCCGACTAGAGTTATTTGTCCTCTTGACCATAATATGGAAAAAAAAGTATTTTGATCCCCATCTTAAAACCATAGCGTCTTAGCCCTTTCTTTCCAAAACAAATATTAACATTGAAGAGCATGATCAAGCTCCTCCTTAGCTATCCTTTCTTGACAGAGAAGCCCATCAATATCAAACAAACTAGCAGACTCTAAGTTTTAATGAATACCAAGGAGGAGACCCTGCTTAAGAAGAAATGCATTGTGAACATTACCAATAGAATTTTTATTCTAGTCTCGGAGCTCAATTTTCAACATTTTTAACTTATGTTGCAAAATAAATATAGGGCAACCAAGAACCTTATTAACCCAAGAATCATGAATAAGCTTCATACATGAAGTGTCCTGATGCCACATAGAGAAGAAACGAAAATTGATAACCTTTCTTAAATAATTACTAACAAGACTAGCAAGAATAGGGGATTGGTCAGAACAAATTTTAACAAGAACTTGAGAAGTACAAGAATCCCATTCTTTCATACACACTCCATTACATAATGCCCTATCCAGTCTTCTATGAATTCTATGCAACACTCTCCTTTCATTACACCAAGTATAACAAGGTCCAGTAAAAGGCATACAAGAAAGATCATTAGTATTAATCCAATTAAGTAATTCATTGTTAGAATTGTAGGCCTTAAACAAGAGGGGGTGGGTGAATTGTTTATGCAAGATTTTCGAAAACTTTGAAGGTTTAATGAAAATCACAAGCAGAATCAAAGATACGGAACAAGATCAGCCAAAATCAAATCTGCTTTTAACTTGATTCCAAAAAATCAATTGGTTGATTCTTCAATTCAACTAATTGTTTTTATCAGTAGTATATAAAAATCAGATTTAAATAGATCTAAAAAAAATTAGACATACAAATATATTGAATTAAAATTTATTTCATTTTAAATTATTTATTTTTATGAAAATTATTTAGATAAGATCATTTTAATTTTCTAGTTTAAATAAAATACTTCAATTGCTATTAGATATATAAAAAAAACTTAAACATTAAACAATTATTCATAATTTAAAATACCAATATTAATTATTGTTTTAGTCAATCTTGGTTAATGATATTTTTTTTAATGTTTATTAAGAATTTTTCAACTGGTAAAACTTCTTTTTATTGATGGTGTGTGACATTGTTTTCAATTGCTATTGATTACAATAATTTAGGTTATCATTATTTGAGATCATTTTTACACATTGTTGGCTGTAGCATTACTTTATTTTTTTTTATCAATATCGACCGAAAAAATCTCTCATTTGACATTGCTCAAAAGTAATTCTAGCAAATGTTGGTAGAATATTTTCCCAATCAATATCATAGAAAAATCCTAATAAATTCATGACAAAGAATAACATTGGTATCGCTTAAAAAAAATAAGTATTGCACACATTGATAAAAAATAATCACAGTTGGTGTCAATAGAAAAAATCTAGTATACCTTTGCAAAATTATACCTATTTGGTATGTGGTTTTGTATGTTTTTAGAACAATATTTGTATCAAATGTGTGTATCTAGATAATCACAAATTATAAGATAATCAGAGTTTTGCACGTTATAATAGTAAGGGAAAGGCTCAAATATATATGGGAGAAGTAGCTATGAAAGACATTTCGAAAATATAAATAGGTACAAGCTAGAAGTTTTGGGATGGTTGGTGATACACACTTAAATATATTAGCTTTTAAGTAATTTTATGTACAATTAAGTAATGTTATGTGTTTATTTTCTTAGGAATACTTTAAATACTTTTGTTTTAATCAGTAAAGAATAAAATAAAATTAAGAGGGACACTTTAAGTGTCTCGCAACCATTTACAATAAACAACAATCACATGAAGATCAAGACATTCAAGACAATAAAATCAATCAAAGAACTCAAATTAGTTTGCCATGATTACTGCAGAATTATGCAGAAAAAAGTGCCTAATATAAGAAAAATCCAATTTATTTATGCAAATATTTTGTAGGTAACAGTCAAAATCCGTAGGTAAATTAGCATTACCTACGGATTTTGTTCCATAGGTAATATGGGCGTAAGTAAGTTACCTACAGACAATATGTCCGTAAGTAACAAAAACAGTAGTTATCCACCAACTTCATTCCGTAAGTAATACCCATCAACTCCATTCCGTAGGTAATGTGTCCACAGGTAATTCAATATACCTTATTTTAAAAATTTAATTATTATTTGAATTTATTTTTTTATTTTCAATTAATATTTACAAATATTATTTTATGCCAATTTTTATAATTATTATTGACAATTATTATATATGTAACGACAATTATAATTAAAGTTAGAACTAAACTACAATTGGTGGGACTCAAAGCCAAGTCCCTTGAGAAATATCCAAAGAAACTTTAATCATTAAATATTATTAATTATTAAATATTATTAGTATTATTAAATATTTTATTAAATATTATTAATATTATTAAATATTATTAATATTATTAAATATTATTAATATTATTAATATTATTAAATATTATTAATATTATTTAATATTATTAATATTATTAAATATTATTAATATTATTAAATATTATTAAATATTATTAAATATTATTAAATATTATTAAATATTATTAATATTATTAAATATTATTAATATTATTAAATATTATTAATATTATTAAATATTATTAATATTATTAAATATTATTAATATTATTAAATATTATTCGTATTATTAGATATTCTTAATATTATTATTTATTATTAAATATTCTTAATATTATTAAATATTCTTAATATTATTAAATATTATTAATATTATTAAATATTATTAATATTATTAAATATTATTAATATTATTAAATATTATTAATATTATTAAATATTATTAATATTATTAAATATTATTAATATTATTAAATATTATTCGTATTATTAGATATTCTTAATATTATTATTTATTATTAAATATTCTTAATATTATTAAATATTCTTAATATTATTAAATATTATTAATATTATTAAATATTCTTAAATATTCTTAAATATTCTTAATATTATTAAATATTATAAATAGTGTTAATATTATTAATATTATAAATAATATTAATTTTATGAATATTTTTATTAATAGTATTTATATTATTATTGTTATTGATCCTGTCGCCAACTCTAGCGTGGAGGAATTGCTTTGTCGCTTCCTTACCCCGCCTATGCAACTGTGCTATCTGCAAGAATGCCCTTAGAACCTTCTCCGGGAACTTCAAACGCAACCTGCAAAACACACAGACGACGCCTCTAGCGGCCGTTTGCACTCCGACGCTCAAGTTAGGTCACAGAACCACCAACAAAAATAATCTCATTCAATCTCTTTCTGATTCTACTTTTTCTCTCTCTTTGCGTCTGTGCCTAACAGAATTTTGTTGCGCTATTCTCTGCGTGTGTCAGAATTCTGTTATGCTATTGTGCGAAAACGTACCACAATGAGTAAAGACGTGGGTGTCTGTGTTTTCTGTGTGTACCTTTCACGACGCGGAGTGCACCTTTATCTTGGTCGCGCCCCTCTCAGATGGTTACACGTGGAGGCATGCAACTCACATCTAACCGTACACGTGCCATTACCTGAAGGGCTCTAGCGCATCTCTTTGTGCGCCTAAGTTATTCCCTTGCGAGGTAACTTAGCGCGTTTCTTCCATCTGGGTGAATCGCACACTCCCAGGAGAACGCCAGGTGTGGTTGGACTAGGCACACTCACCAAGCATTGCTCTCTGCATAAACGATTTCCCCTTCACGATGTCATGCACGTAATGGGTTAAGAGAGTCACCAATCACTGACTGGTTTACTAACTCCCTCAGGCCACTCTCGTGCACGATTCTACCGGCGAGCAGCTCCTCTTTCTCTGAGATATGATCATGCGAAGTCCATGCGTAACGCTCTCGCTGGGAATCTCAGTCCCAGTTTAACTACGTGTAACACGAAACCCCGATGACCATGCACCCGATCACTGATCGGTGCTCTATTGCTTCTCGCGTTCTCCCCCCGGGTGTTTATCTTGGAACTGATCTGTCGGTGGCCACTCGGTTACTGACCACCGATCACCGTACTGGGTGATCTCCTCCCTGATTTCTCTGCCACCTGATCCACGTGCCACCCTGTGAGTGGTCCACGTGGTTATCTGCTGCTGACGTCATCGACTATCGATGACCGACCGGATCACAAGCCCCTCAGTCTCGAGCTGTGAACTCGTTCTCAGCGAAGAGACTAAGTGGTCGCGCCCTTGGTCCATGTGGCAAGTGGGGCCACATCACGTGCCACCTCACGTGTTGCCTTTTGACGTTATGACTTCCTCCCTTAATCTCGCGACACGTGGACGGATCAACGGCCAGCGTGGAGTGAATGCTTCCCTTATTCAAATAGGCGCGCGCCTTCACTGTTTCATCATCTTCTTCAATACTCCAACTCTCAGACTTACTTCGAATCTCCTCTCTGCGCGCCCAACTTTCTTCAAGCTTACTACCTCAAGACCTTCCGCGATCATCTAAAGGTATGACTTTTCTTCTTCCTTGATCCATTTAGGTTCTTTTTACCGATTGCATTCACCCCTTTCACTACCATGCATTCATCTTCTCTGTTTTTCTTCTTCTCAACCCGCGCTAGGGTTTTTTGCGTTTCTCACTTCGCTTTCTACTTCTCCCTCTTCCTCTTCTTCGCCTGGACCTTTCTTTCTTCTTCCCTTCCTCTGTTTTTCACCGAACCATTCATCATTCCCTCTTCTTCCGTTCATCTGACCTTTTGCTTTCCTCCATTGCAGTTATCTCGCAATGGCTCGCTTGAAGCAAATTGCTCGCATCGTCGCCTCATCCTCTGGTGCACAACCTTCAGCAAGTGCACCAGCGTCACCTCCACCTGATGCAACTTCCTATCAAGACTACGCCAGGGTCTATGACTGGGCTCCTCTGGCATTGCTGGCCGAGACTTCCACTCAACTACCGAAAGGCCACCTCAAAACCCTTCTGAGCCACGACCCTGATGACCTGCGCCATCGACAGGGAGAATGATTTCAACGTTCGTATACGCATTCCTCCTCGAGGGATGCCAATCTGCGCGGATGATAGGGCTACCAATGGTGTGCCCTTCATCTTCATATACTCCGCCATCTTCAAAAGGTTGAAGCTGCGCTTGCCCTTCACCTTCTTTGAGAAGGAGGTGATGATGGAGTTGAACGTCGCCCCTTGCCAACTCCATCCGAATGCCTGGGCTTTCATACGGGCATTCGAGATCCTCTGCAACTACTTTGGGCATAACGCCTCCGTAGACGTCTTCCTACATTTCTTCGAGGCGAAGAACCCTGGGGATAGGTCTTGGGTCAGCCTGAATGGAGTTGCTGGACGAGTGATCTTGGGCTTGTACCAGCAATCATTTAAAGATTGGAAAGGCAGGTTCTACATGATATCTGCTACCCAGCAAAGCCCAACGCTGCTCGAGGGGTTTCCCCTTTATTGGGTTCCTGGAGTCGAGTTTAAGAAACCCCGGGGCCTTGAAGCCATGGCTCCCTACGAGCGCGAGCTGTGTAGGTTGCTCCTAGGGGCAAAATATAACTTGGCCCTTCTCATCAAACACGAGTTTGATGTGGTGTCTCTGAAGAAGTACATAGGTAGGCTCTTCTTCTTGCACCTCTTAGAATACTTGCACACTCTCATGCTTACTTACATAACATTTTATCCACTTGCATAATTACGCCATCTAACCCCTCTTTTTACCCTTGATGTAGACATGACTTCAGGGAAAGATAGGAGGAGGGCAATACTGGAGCTTGCCCGGACCAAGGGTGCCAAGGGGACTGGTTCTTCCTCCTCTACCACCGAGCCCATCGCGGTTCCACCTCTCTCGGTCGCGCCAGCTGAAGGCCCCGAGCCAGAGAAGAAGAGACGAAGGCTAGTAAAGGCCTTTCCCGCAACTGTTGCGGCCGCTGCTGCTCCTACCCCCTCAACCGAGGAGGAGAGTTCTGGCTCTTCTCTTATACATCGCAAGAGGAAACACCAAGAGGTTGGGGGGGCTTCATCTCTTAGGCCTGGGGAAATCGAAGTGGTGCAGATCGAGGAGGGTTCACCCCCACCTCCTCCTACTCAACCTGCCTCAGTACCAACTTCCTCCCCCTCCCCTCAGCGCCTACCATCTCCAACGCCCCAACTTCCGTCTCCAGCATCACTTCCACCCCCACGGCCAAGCTATTGGTCAACCCACTCCACCTGCTGGGGGTGATTCTGCCCACTCGGGGGGTTTCTCAAGACTTCCTGCATCACCACCACCGCCAACCTCTGCTGCTACTGCTGAAGGTGGTGAGGCCAGCTCGCAGCCAAGCAGCTCTGGCGCTAGCAATGAAAATTTCAGTCGAGTCATTGCCTTGGTTCGACATTTCATACGCAGCCGGGAGCTTCTCGAATGGAGTGGGCAGGAGGTGGACATGAACTTGGCCAAGCAGATAGTGCTTTCCCTAGAGTTTTCCACCCAGCACCGCAAGCAACTGGTCCTGGAGAAGAGGGTCAAGGAGCTTGAGCACGACAAGGAGTCACTGCAGAGTGACTTTGAGGCTGCCCAAGGGTCCGTAGACCTGATGAGGGATATGGTGGAAAAATCCAGGAAAGAGTACCTATCGCAGGTCTAAGAGACCATCAAGACTGAGATCTTGATGGGGCAAGCTGTCAATGCTCTGGACAGCGAAGTGGTGGAGCTGAGGAGCAAGGTAATCAACTTGGAGGTTGAGACTTCCTCCCTACGCCAACTGAACTCACAACTAGCGGGGGATCTCAAGTCTACCAAGGAGGAGGCCACTGATGGGGGGAAGAAACTTGAGAAGGCAGTGAACGAGCTTTCTGCGGTGAAGGTCGAGCTTGCCGAAGCAAAGGGCAAACTGGGAGAAGCTGCCTCTTCCATTGCTTCCCTCACCACTAAGAAGAACACGCCTTGGAAACTTCAAAGCAAAAGCTCGAAGCTGAGAACGCCGAACTTATGAACGTGGGTGCTGACGCCCTTGCTGATGGGTTCGAGTTGGCATTTGAGCAGATTCGTTGCGTTCTTCTAGATCTGGACCTTACGCAGTTCAGCATCTACCACGAAGTGGTAGATGGCAAGCTCATTCCTCCTTCTTGAGTTTTCTTTTTGTAATTTCATATTTCTGCACAATTCTTGTACTTGAAACTTGTATAGACCTTGGTGTGAATATATACTTGCTTCAGCTATATACTTGCACACAACTAACTATTAACTAGCTTAGGTTTAGCGCGATCTGTACTCTTTGATCTTGGCCTCTACCTTGATCACGACTAATAACTCCCTTTGCTTTGTCTTTAACAGTTCTTATGCACATCTTCGTACTAGATGACTGACTAGGCATAGTCTGTCTGCTTCGGCTTGTTGTGTAAGAACTTGTTTGGAAGAGCTTCCTCCGACAAGGCACTACGCACTAGCATATCCACCAACAACTCATCAGTCATCGTTCTTCGGTCTTCACCTTGCTTCTCTGTCGCTCTAGCGCTAAGTGCATAGAGGATTTTGACATCGATCGTCAGAGTTGATGCCTTGTTTTGGGGGAAGAAGAGTGTTTCTCGATAGCCCCTCTTATCTTCCCCAAGGTCATCGACCTTGGGCGGATCGGGTCGTTCTTTCCCTGCCTCACTCCTGGGGTGAGAAGGGTTTAAACTAAGAGCTTTACTGGGCCAATATTGGTATATGCCAAGTGGGCAAGGACGTTTGTCGAAATCCTTCCTTTCCCTCTCTTGGTCTTACTAGCACCCCTGGCTTTTAGAACCCTAGTCGCCTGCACTCACGCCTGGGGTGAGGAGGACTTAGATTAGCGCCCATACTCGCGCCTAGGGCGAATAAGGCCTAACCGATCACCTGCACTCGCGCCAGGGGCGAGGAGGATTTTAACTTGAAAACTCTCGCACACTTGATATGCTGATAATCTTTTCATTGGGTGGCCTCGTTAAAAACCCTCCTTAGGGAAAAGAGTGCCCCCTTATTTGTTCAACTGTTTTCAGTATATACACTGAGTGTGTCTTTAGCGCGAGAACGTGACTACTTTACTACTTAACTGAAATAAAATTTCAAATGGGTGGCGTTCCACGTTCTGGGGATTGCTCCTCCCTCCAGAGTTTCCAGCCGATAAGCTCCATTCTCCAATGCCTCAACCACTCTGTATGGACCTGTCCACTTTGGAGACAACTTGTTTTCCATCTCGTTCTAATGCGCCTTTCTCATCACCAGATCACCTTCCTGGAAACGCCTGAGCCTCACCTTGGAGTTGTGCCTCCGCTCTACTCTTCTCTTGACGGCTTCAGCACTAACTCTGGCTTCTTCTCGCACTTCGTCCAGTAGGTCGAGATTCACCTTTCGTTCTTCGTTGGATTCTTCGGCAATGAAATTCAAAAACCTGGGGGAGCTCTCCTGTATCTCCACGGGAATCATGGCATCTGTCCCGTAGACAAGGCTAAAGGGTGTCTCATGGGTGCTGGACTGTGGGGTGGTATGGTAGGACCATACGATTCTGGGGACCTCCTCTGCCCATTTTCCTTTAGCTTTCTCTAGTCTTCACTTCAGCCCCCTGAGTAGTACTCGGTTGGCTGACTCCACCTGTCCATTGGTTTGTGGGTGTTCCACCGAGGCGAAAACCTGTTGTATCTTTAACTCCTCGCACATCTTCCTTAGCTGATGACTTGCGAACTGGGTGCCATTGTCGGAGACCAGCCTCTTGGGTACTCCGAAACGACAGACAATGTTCTTCTAGACAAAGTGCTCGACTTTCTGTGCGGTGATGTGTGCGACTGGTTCTGCCTCCACCCACTCGGTGAAATACTCGATGGCCACGATGAGGAACTTCATCTGCCTTATCGCCAGGGGAAAAGGTCCAAGGATGTCGATTCCCCATGTGTGAAATGGCCACGGGCTATGGATGGACTTCAACTCCTCGGGAGGTGCCTTATGCCAATCTGCGTGAAGTTGACACTGTTTGCAACGTTGAGCATACCTCACGCAGTCTTCCTTCAGCGTTGGCCAGTAGTACCCTGCGCGGAGGATCCTACTTGCCAAAGCGCGACCACCTACATGACTTCCGCATACCCCTTCGTGTAGCTCTGACATAAGTCTAGTGCATTGCTCGCCATACACGCAGATCTGCACAGGATGAGAAAACCCAAATCTAAACAGGTTTCCATCAATGAAAGTAAACTTACTCGAGCTCCTCTTTATTCTTTTTGCCTCTGTCGGGTCAAGTGGGAGTACACCATCTTCTAAGTACAACTGGTACGGTGTTATCCACGTGTTGGGCTCCCTAACAGCGCAGACTTCCATCGCCTCATCGGTCTTTGCCGGTCGCGCTCTAACCCTCGGCGCTTTCAATGTCTCTTGAGTCAGTGAACGATGACCGATCGTCAGACGCTCCATCGATTTGTACACTTGAAGTACCTGGTTGTCTGACACGAACGCTCGCGGTACCTTCAAGGTCTCCTGAATGACGGTCCCTCTGTTTTCCCCCCTTGCCTGAGCTGGCCAGCTTGGCAAGCAGGTCTGCTCTGGCATTTTTCTCTCTCGGGACATGAACTAGTTCAAACTCGGTGAAGGACGTCTTCAGGAGCTGTACGTATTCCAGGTAAGCTGCCATCTGGGGATCTTTCGCCTGGAACTCCCCTGTAACTTGCCCGGTGACTAGCAAAGAGTCACTCTTAGCAACCAGACTTCTTGCTCCCATTTCTCTTGCTAGCAACATTCCTGCGATCAGGGCTTCATACTCCGCCTGATTGTTGCTAGCCTTGAAGGCAAAGCGGAGGGACTGCTCGATCAGCACTCCGTTCGGGCCTTCCAAAATGACCCCAGCGCCGCTCCCCTGCTGATTGGAGGAGCCATCCACTGATAATACCCATCGGAAGTCTAAACCTTCTGAAGGTGTCGCGACTGACGACAGCTCGACCACAAAGTCGGCGAACACCTGCCCCTTTATCGGTCCTCGGGGCTCGTACTGAATGTCGAACTCTGACAATTCCACCGCCCACTTGACCATCCTTCCTGCTACGTCTGGTTTCTTTAGCACCTTTTGGATGGGCAAATCTGTCATTACCACTACTGTGAAGCTGTGGAAATAATGTCTGAGTCTTCTTCCTGAAAATACCACTGTCAGGGCAGCCTTCTCGAGGGCTTGGTACCTTGTTTCAGGGCCTTGCAATACCTTACTCACAAAGTACACAGGCTTCTGAACCTGATCTTGCTCTTGCACCAGGACTGAACTGACTGCTCTCTCCGTCATAGCAAAGTATAGACGAAGAGGGGTGCCCACTTGTGGTTTACGCAAGACCGGTGGGCTTGCCAGGTACTTCTTCAACTTGATGAAGGCCTCCTCGCACTCCTGCGTCCAAAGGAATCTGCTGTTGCGCTTAAGACACTGGAAGTACGGATGACCTTTCTCCCATCCTCCAGCGGACATAAACCGGGATAATGCTGCCAACCGACTGGTGAGTTGCTGCACCTCCTTCACCGTCAATGGACTCCTCATCGCCACGATTGCTGCGCACTTCTCTGGATTAGCTTCGATTCCACGCTCTGTCAGGAGGAAACCCAAGAACTTCCCAACCTCCACGCCAAAAATACATTTCTCAGGGTTGAGCTTCAACCTGTACTTGGCGATGGTGGTGAATAATTCCTCCAGATCGGCCACATGATGCTCCTTCTCTCGGGATGTGACCACCATGTCATCTACATATGCATGCACGTTCCTTCCAAGCATGGGCGAGAGCACCCTATCCATAAGTCGCTGGTAGGTAGCCCCCGCATTCTTTAGCTCGAACGGCATTACCTTGTAGCAGTAGCAAGACCGTTCAGTCATGAATGCGGTCTTGCATTCATCCCTGGGGTGCATTCTGATCTGGTTGTACCCTGAGAATGCATCCAAGAAACTGAGTAGCTTCCCCCCTAATGCGCTATCCACTAAAGCGTCTATACTGGGTAGAGGGTAGGAATCTTTGGGGCATGCCTTGTTGAGGTCAGTGAAGTCCACGCACATCCTCCACTTGTCGTTTGGCTTCTGAACCAGTACCACGTTCGCTAGCCACTCAGGGTACTGGATCTCCCTAATGTGCCCTGCGGCAAGGAGCTTTTGCGCTTCGTCGTGGATCACTTTCCTCTTTTCTTCGTTGAATTTCCTTCGCCTCTGACGCACAGGTCGAACTTTAGGATCCATCGACAGGTGGCAAAGGAAGTCAGGGTCGATTCCTGGCATGTCAGATGCTGACCATGCGAACGCGCCCATGTGCTTCTCGATCACCCCGACGATCAGCCTTCGTTCTTCTTCGCCGAGCGATCCTCCCAACTTGAACCTTTTCCCCCTTATATCTACTTCTACCCACCCCTCAGCTGGGTGGGGTCTTGCCTCGCTGGCGATGACCGCCCTCGCGATCCCTGACTCGCGAGGAGTGATCATGCCCTCCTCCTCCGCTTCCACCTGAGTTACCTGGGAGCCCCCCAGCGTAGCAGCCTCCATCTCCTGATCGCCATGCGTTCCCCTAACCACCGATCGCTCTTCGAGCACACCTAGTGGTGGTGTTGAGGTGACATGGCATATGCTCCTCTTCTGCCTGAGGTTGTTCACATAACAGCGTCTAGCCTCAGCCTGATCTGACTTGATGGTTATTACGGTCCCCTCCATCGACGGCAGCTTCAGCTTCATGTGCCTCGTCGATGGCACTGCACCCAACCTATTGAGTGTTGGCCTTCCCAGCAAGATGTTGTACTCAGAAGGGGCGTTCACCACCAAGTACCTTATCTTTTCGGTGCGGGCTGTTGTTCCATCGGTGAACGTCGTCCTCAACTCAATGTACCCCCGCACCTCTACCTGATCCCCTGCAAAGTCGTAAAGACACTTGGTATACGGCCTTAGTTGATCGGGGGACAGCTGCAACTTGTTGAACGTCGGCCAGAACATGACGTCTGCTGAGCTCCCTTGATCTACGAGCACTCTGTGCACTCGCCTTCCTGCTGTGATGAGGGAGATGACCACAGGATCGTTGTCGTGCGGTAAAACGTCCCGTAGATCAGCTTTCTTGAAAGTGATGTCTACCTCGGGGAAATGGCCCTCGTCCACCGAGTCCACGGCCATAACCGATCGAGCATACCTTCTTCTTTGTGATGCGGTGCACCCCCCACCGGAGAAGCCTCCCGCAATCGTTTGCACCTCCCCGTGCACAGGGATTTCATGCTGCTGTTCTCCTGCCTGAGCCCCCGATGCGCGATCACCCTGCGCCTCCCGCAGGTAATCTGCCAGGAACCCAGACTTTACCAACTCCGCCAGCTGGTGTCCCAAGGCCAAGCAGGAGTGGAGTGTGTGGCCAAAGGTTTGGTGAAACTCACACCACTCGTTCTTCTTCCTCCCAAGTACCTTATCTGTCTTCTCTGGTACTCGGAGTCTTGCAGCTATGGCAGGAAGGGCGATCAGATCCGCCAACCCTACCATGAAATCGTATCTTGGGGGTGCATTATTCTCCCTCGCACGCCCCCTGCCCTGGTCCTTCCTGGGTGCATAAGGACGAGGTTTCCCCTGCACCTTCTTTCCCTCCTTTGCCTCATGCACCCTCGTGTGCTGTTGTTGCTTCCCCTGTCCTCCACGCGGCTTCAGTGGTGCAGCACTTCCTCTTTTCTCAGAAACCTCTGTCTCTGCTACTATGTGCGCCACCGCGCGTCGCCGGATCTCCGCAAAGGTGCTGGGATGGCTCCTGATGAGCGACTCACTGAAGGGACCAGGCAACACTCCCTTCTTAAACGCATGCCCCAGCATATCCTCGTCCTTACTGGGCAATCTAACCACTTGTGCTCCGTAGCGGTTGAGGTAGTCTTTCAGCGACTCACCTTGATATTGGCGTACATCGAACAGATCGTACGACACCACTGAAGGTGCTCTGTTAACAATGTATTGCTCAGTGAAAAGCTTCGAAAACTGATGGAAGGACGTGATATGACCCTCTGGCAGACTCACGAACCATTCCATGGCGATTCCACTCAATGTACTCATGAACATCTTGCAGTACACGGCATCTGAGCCCCCAGACAACATCATCTGAGTGTGGAACGCCGTCAGGTGCGCTTCTGGATCTTCTACCCCCGTGAACGACGCCTTCACTCCCACCAGGTTGGGAGGCACCACGGTTTGCATGATTTCAGGGAAGAATGGCATAGGGAACGCTCTCGGAGGCGATGGTGGCATCGACATCCCTTCTTCAACTGCGCGTTCCTTCTGCACCTGTAACGTCCTTCTCAGCTCCTCATTAACGCGATTCAGCTCATCATTCCTGCTCTGCGATCCAGCTAACTCCGCCTGCATCTTCTCTTGTTCAGCTCTCGACGCTGCGACATTGTCCTGCAGCGCACGCATCATCTCCAGGACCTGCGCCATTGTCACAGCTCCTTCCTCAACAGATGGCGCAGGTGATGTTTGTCTTGTTCTCCTCATTTTCTCAGCAAAAACTCAGCAAAAAACTCAGCAAAAACTTTGAGAAACTTCAGAAACTTTGGTGTGGATGGGACCACGATTCACAGGGCCCCACGGTGGGCGCCAAATGATCCTGTCGCCAACTCTAGCGTGGAGGAATTGCTTTGTCGCTTCCTTACCCCGCCTATGCAACTGTGCTATCTGCAAGAATGCCCTTAGAACCTTCTCCGGGAACTTCAAATGCAACCTGCAAAACACATAGACGGCGCCTCTAGCGGCCGTTTGCACTCCGACGATCAAGTTAGGTCACAGAACCACCAACAAAAATAATCTCACTCAATCTCTTTCTGATTCTACTTTTTCTCTCTCTCTGTGTCTGTGCCTAACAGAATTCCGTTGCGCTATTCTCTGCGTGTGTCAGAATTCTGTTATGCTATTGTGCGAAAACGTACCACAATGAGTAAAGACGTGGGTGTCTGTGTTTTCTGTGTGTACCTTTCACGACGCGGAGTGCACCTTTATCTTGGTCGCGCCCCTCTCAGATGGTGACACGTGGAGGCATGCAACTCACATCTAACCGTACACGTGCCACTACCTGAAGGGCTCTAGCGCATCTCTTTGTGCGCCTAAGTTATTCCCTTGCGGGGTAACTTAGCGCGTTTCTTCCATCTGGGTGAATCGCACACTCCCAGGAGAACGCCAGGTGTGGCTGGACTGGGCACACTCACCAAACATTGCTCTCTGCATAAACGATTTCCCCTTCACGATGTCATGCACGTAATGGGTTAAGAGAGTCACCAATCACTGACTGGTTTACTAACTCCCTCAGGCCACTCTCGTGCACGATTCTACCGACGAGCAGCTCCTCTTTCTCTGAGATATGATCTTGCGAAGTCCATGCGTAACACTCTCGTTGGGAATCTCAGTCCCAGTTTAACTACGTGTAACACGAAACCCCGATGACCATGCACCCGATCACTGATCGGTGCTCTATTGCTTCTCGCGTTCTCCCCCGGGTGTTTATCTTGGAACTGATCTGTCGGTGGCCACTCGGTTACTGACCACCGATCACCGTATTGGGTGATCTCCTCCCTGATTTCTCTGCACGTGATCCACGTGCCACCCTGCGAGTGGTCCACGTGGTTATCTACTGCTGACGTCATCGACTACCGATGACCGATCGGATCACAATCACATGAAGATCAAGACATTCAAGACAATAAAATCAATCAAAGAACTCAAATTAGTTTGCCATGATTACTGCAGAATTATGCAGAAAAAAGTGCCTAATATAAGAAAAATCCAATTTATTTATGCAAATATTTTGTAGGTAACAGTCAAAATCCGTAGGTAAATTAGCATTACCTACGGATTTTGTTCCATAGGTAATATGGGCGTAAGTAAGTTACCTACAGACAATATGTCCGTAAGTAACAAAAACAGTAGTTATCCACCAACTTCATTCCGTAAGTAATACCCATCAACTCCATTCCGTAGGTAATGTGTCCACAGGTAATTCAATATACCTTATTTTAAAAATTTAATTATTATTTGAATTTATTTTGTTATTTTCAATTAATATTTACAAATATTATTTTATGCCAATTTTTATAATTATTATTGACAATTATTATATATGTAACGACAATTATAATTAAAGTTAGAACTAAACTACAATTGGTGGGACTCAAAGCCAAGTCCCTTGAGAAATATCCAAAGAAACTTTAATCATTAAATATTATTAATTATTAAATATTATTAGTATTATTAAATATTTTTAGTATTTTTAAATATTTTATTAAATATTATTATTATTATTAAATATTATTAATATTATTAAATATTATTAATATTATTAAATATTATTAATATTATTAAATATTATTAATATTATTAAATATTATTAAATATTATTAATATTATTAAATATTATTAATATTATTAAATATTATTAATATTATTAAATATTATTAATATTATTAAATATTATTAATATTATTAAATATTATTAATATTATTAAATATTATAAATATTATTAAATATTATTAATTTTATTAAATATTATTCATATTATTAAATATTCTTAATATTATTATTTATTATTAAATATTCTTAAATATTATTAATATTATTAAATATTCTTAAATATTCTTAAATATTCTTAATATTATTAAATATTATAAATAGTGTTAATATTATTAATATTATAAATAATATTAATTTTATGAATATTTTTATTAATAGTATTTATATTATTAATGTTATTATTACTAATATTATTAATTTTTTTATATTATTAATATCATTAATATTACTAATACTATTATTATTATTATTATTAATATTTTTCATATTATTCATATAATACTAATTATATTATTTATATTATTATATTAATATTATTAATTTTATAATATTAATAATTTGTATACTTATTAATTATGATTATTATTATTTATGAATATTAATTAGGATTTTATAATTATTCATATTATAATAGTATTTTTAATATTATGTATATAATTATTATGATAATAGTTGGTAAGTAATAGAGATCCGTGGATGATAGTTCGTAAATAATAGAGATTTGTGAGTAATAATTAGTAGATAATAGAGATTCGTGAATAAAAGTTGATAGGTAATAAGATCCGTGGATAATAGTTGGTAAGTAATGCTGAATTTATCCTACGGCTTCAGATTCGTAGATAAATATCCATAAATAATATTAATTTTTTTAATAGTGTAAAAAATGCCAAAATACTGCTCCCGAGGGTTCCATGTTTGAACTCTAGTGCTGCCACACAGGAACATGAGTCCTTCATCATCCCAACATGACTCCTTATATATTGAATTAGTATCTTTGCTAATAAAAAAACTAAATCAAAAGTAACTCATTTTAAAAAAAATAATTATAATATATAAATAATAAATTATTCTTAACATCAATAAAAAAAATCTTAAATCATTTCAAAGAAAAATAGTTCTCTCAACAATGATCGAGAAAATCCTAATTATTGAGAAATAATATAAACCTATTTATTAAAAAAATAACTATAAGTGATATTAGTTTGAATATAACACCAACTTACATCAATAAAAAATAATCTAAGTCAACATTAATCAGAAAAAAAAATGTTTGAACAAATCAATTTCTTACAATTCAAGTGAATTTTAATATTCTCTAATTTTAAGTAATTTAATTTCTTTTAAATTTTAGAATTTTAATTTTTAAAATTTCTTATCTAAATATATATTTTATCATGAAATATTTCAATTTTCTTAAGTGATTTAAAAATTTACTAGGGTTGAAAAGGTTTGGCTATCCATTAATTACTTAAAAAATTATGATATAAAATTCATGATCAAGGAGTACCCACAGTCTCACATTAGTGATTATACCTTATTTTATAATCAATTCTTAATTCTCAGCAAGAGAGAAATAAGTGTGAAAGATTATTGATTTACAAAGGATAACTATAAGGAGTTATAATGAAAGATAATTTTGGTATATTAACAAGAAACAATTAAATTTTGTTGGCATTTTCATAATGTGACGGATTTCTGACAGAATTTATATTTTTCGTCAATTATAACCCAAATTTAGCAATGGAATAATCACTAGCTAGTCAATGTTATTTAGAGAGAATATTTCCTTATAAATTTGTATTTTTCTTATAGTGAAAGTTTGACTAGTCTCAGCTAATTCAATCATAAGATTGAAATATCAAATTTGTTAGCAAAAGTTGACGTTTATGGGAATGTAAGTAAGAGAGTTTCTAGTACTGTTTCTTTTAATTGAATTTGACTAACAAATGATAACACCCTTAAAGAAAATGAATCTTTTTAGCATTTAGAATCATACTAATTTAAGAGGAAGAAGATTAAAGAAAGTGGGGGCACAATTTTGATTAATCACGTAGTTCGTGGAGTCAATACTAATGAAAGAAAGTTAAATGGGAAGCAAGAGATAAAGCTTAACAAAAGTTAATATGGAGAATCCTACAAATAGAAAATCAAATAGGAAGTGAAAAATAATTCCATTAATTAGACATGATGAAAAGATAAATGTTATAAGTAGTTCTTAACATTAGAGTGTAATTTGATATCTCCACTTACACTACTAATGATATAAATTTATTCTAATATCATACTCTTTATCTCAAAACATTTTACTTTATGTAAAATGGTTTAAAAGTTACCGACTATAGTTATTTTCTCTTCAGTGCTTTATATTAATTACTAATTACTTAACTATGCTCGGGTCCGCTTGGCTTGACATCGGTCCGGGCATGCTTGGCTCTACATTGTCCAGGTCCCAATCGACTCGACATAGATTCAGGCCCGCTCCACTCAACATCGATTCGAGCCCGTTCGACTCGACATTGACTTGAGCCCGGGAGACTCGACATTGGCTCGGGCTGGCTCCACTCAGTATCAGCTCGGGCCCAATCGACTCAACATCGGCCTGAGCCCGGGAGACTCGACATCGGTTCGGGCCTGTTCGGCTCGACATTCGCCAGGGCCCAATTGACATGATATCGACTCGGGTCCGCTCCACTCGACATCGACCTAGGCCCGTTTGGCTTGACATCGACCCGAGCCCGGAAGACTCGACAATGGCTCAGGCTCGGTCGACTCGACATTAACTCGGGCCCAATCGACTCAACATCGACTCGGGCCCGGGAGACTCGACATTGACCCGGGCCCGTTCGGCTCAACATCGGCCCGGGCCCGGGAGACTCGACAATGGCTTGGGCCCGCTCGGCTCGACATTGGCCCAGGTCCAATAGACTGGACATCGACCAGTGCCCGCTCCACTCGACATTGGCCATGGCCAAGAGACTCGACTTTGGCCCTGGCCTAGGAGACTCGACATTGGCCCAGGCTTGTTCAGCTCGACATCGGCCCGGGCCCGTTCGGCTTGACATCGGCCCGGGCTTGCTCAGCTCGACATTGGTCTGGCTCGTTCGGCTCGACATCGACGTGGACCCGACGACTCGACATTAGCCCAGGCTTGCCTGACTCGATATCGGCCTAGGCCAGCTCGCTTGACATCGACCCGGTCCAGCTCGACTCAACATCGACTCGGGCCAGCTTGGCTCAACATCGACTCGGGAATGCTCGACTCGACAATGGCTCGGGCGCGCTCGGCTCAAATTGACTCGGGTCCGCTCTACTCAATATGGGCCCAAGACTGCTCGGTTAGACATCGACCCCGGCCCGCTCGGCTCGACATCGGCTGGATTGTCTTGGCTTAACTTGGATCGGGCCAAGTCAAAATCTATCCCATAATGTAATTTGGATAATCCAAAAAGTATCCAATCTATATCTAATCCATATCCAATTAAATGAATTGGATTTAAAATAAAAAAATATGGATTTAAATTTAAAATAAATCCATTTAAAATAGAAATAGATAATTATGGATTGAATTTTGTAATCTGGAATTTTTTTTCTCCACCCTTACGTTCCCATATATCTGCTTGTCCTCAAGTTTCAAGTTTAGGAGTTTATGTACGGTCATATCTTTCTCGCATTAGTATTGGAATGATATCGCTTTATATCTATGTGTTTGATATTCGTCTACAACCGCTATTAAAGTTGTTTATTCAAGGATTCATAATCACAAGGTGCAGAATGTAGTCACTTAGTGCACCACAAATATAAGGACGTGGAACGACACCAAGAAAGACAGGGTTTTGGCTTCTTTACCTCCGTTGCTCTCCAAGGCATGATCCTAGAAAATGAGAAGGGAAGTTAATCTTTGAAACTTGAGGTGAACTACATGCACTCATATAAAATTATTAAATATAAAATAATTTTAAGATACAAATTAACTAGACATTATATTGATTAGGTTAGATACTATTTTACAAACTAAAAAATTATTAATATTTAAAGAAGTTTCTATTATTAATAAAAAATTATAAAGTAGTTTCTATAATATTAATTATTAAGATTTTAGTTACTTACTACTTTAGATTCTAAATTAGTGTTTGATTAAACTAGTGACTAATTTTATCATTTTAGAGATTAATAAATCAGTTTCTTTAACCTTTGGCTGATAAAGTCAAATTGAAGCTAGCATCTTGGTGTGGAAATTTTATTTTGACTGCTGATATTTTGAAGAAAGGCATAACTACAATTAATTGGGCTAAGATTTGTTCTCCTTTTGAGAATGGAGGTTTGAAGATTATTAACCTTCATCATGAAAATAACGTGTATTTGTTGAATCAAGTGTGTTCAAGCTTTGAAGAATCCAAACCCTTTGAAGTTTGATGGAAGACTGGTTGTGCTTGCAGTTGCAGAGGTGTTTTAGAATAGGATCTGGGATAGATTTTCTGTGTAAATCCACTCTTGATTGAATCCAAAGCTTAAGCATTCTTAAACCTTTTAATTGAAAGTGTTTTTCAAACTAAGTGAAAAACAACTTGTTGTTTTGTCGAAACAACCGATTGTTTTATACTTAGGTGTTTTTAGAAAGGTTGAAAACTGTTTTTGATGGTTGACTTTGATGGAGATCAAGCTCAACTGGACATGGAGGCCAATCATCAAGAGCAAGAAGAGGTTGAGGCTCAAATGGAGGACGCTCATGGAGTTCAAAGCCCACCTCAAAGGCTTACAAGGAGCATGTTCAAGGCTTTAGGAGCTAATGGACGTTTGTTTTCTCTTTTTGTAATTTCTTTGTTTGAAGGTGCTTAGAGGGAAACATAAGAAACCTCTTTTGTCAAAGCATCTTTAGGTCTTTAGTTTAGGAGTCTTAGGGGGGTGTGCGTTTAGTAGAGAGGTGTAGGAGTAATAGGGAGGTGCCAAAGTGAGAGAGGAAGTCACACCTTCCTCATGCTTGGCGCCACTTTCATGAATTTGGGGAGAATTTTGAATTTAATTAGCTTTGCATTTCAGCACCTCTAGGCTATAAATAAAGGTGCTTAGCTTGTATAATTCAAATTGGAAATTTGTATTAATGAAACTCTACTCAATTTTAGAGAGAATTGGAGAGCTTTGTGCCTTCCTCACTTAGTCTTATCTTGAGAGTTCTTTGGTTACCTCAAGTGGCGGCTTTGCAAACTCATCTTGGAGTCTCCATCCTCTAAGTGGCGTGATCATCCAACCATTCCTCCATCTTCATTAGCTTTCTCTTCTCCTTCCTTCCTTCTCTTTTTATGTTCATGTCTTAGCTTGCTTCCTTGCTTTTTCAGTTCGGTTTTCTAGCTCCTATTGCTTTTTGCTTCGGTCCTTTAATTTCTGCCGATTCATCTTTGTTTCTTCTTCTTTTCTAAGCTTAATTGTTCGGTGCAATTCTGTTTTTATGCATTTTGTTCGGTGCTTTTGCCTTTTCACTCATTTTGTTCGGTTCAATTTGACAATACATGGAACTTCCACGAGTTTGGGTTTTGGTACTAGTCTTGGTGAGTTCTTGATCATAGAACCCTGATCCAATTCTATCATAAAGTGCCTATCTCATATCCAACTCAAGATGATTCCTAAGAATGTCAAGAATCATTCATATTGTGCTATTGGAATCACATCAGACTTGCTGTCAAAACAAAACAACCGATTAATTCGAGTATTCAACCGATTGTTTGTTTTGGGACCATAACATAAAACTGTTTTGTGCTTTGACTGAGCATTAAATGATTTTATAACTAATTACGCTCCAGTTTTAAATGCTTTGACCAGTATTTGAAAGCAATAAATAGTTTGTTATGTTTATGTAACAAACAAGAACTAAGTTTTAATAACAGAAAAACAGATTTGAGTTTTTCACTGCAATTTCATTATAGTAACAAACAGCACGCCGATTGGCACAAGGCACCTCCCGAGGAGTTGAAGTCGATCTATAGCCCTTGGCCGTTTCATACTTGGGGAATCGACATCCTGGGACCATTCCCGCTGGCGATCAGGCAGATGAAGTACTTGGTGGTGGCGATTGAGTATTTCACCAAGTGGATCGAAGTAGAACCAGTGGCCCAGATCACCGCACACAAGATCGAAGGCTTTGTATGGAAGAACATCGTGTGCCGGTTTGGAGTGCCTAAGCGCCTGGTGTCGGATAATGGGACTCAGTTTGCAAGCCACCTGCTGAAGAAGCTTTGTGAAGGGGTTGGAATTCAGCAAGTGTTTGCATCCGTCGAGCACCCTCAGACGAATGGCCAGGTGGAGTCAGCTAATCGGGTGTTGTTGAGAGGTTTGAAGAGAAGGCTTGAGAAAGCCAAGGGAAGTTGGGCTGAGGAGGTGCCCCGTATAGTCTGGGCGTACCACACCACCGAGCAGTCAGGAACCCATGAGACCCCGTTTAGCTTGGTCTATGGGTGCGACGCCATGATTCCGGTGGAGATCCAAGAGAGCTCGTCGAGATTCCAGAACTTTGTAGAGGAAGACTCGAATGAAGAGAGAAGGTTGAACCTGGATCTGCTGGATGAAGTCAGGGAAGAGGCGAGGCTCAAGGCTGAGGCGGTGAAGAGGAGGATCGAGCGAAGGTACAACTCTAAGGTGATGCCAAGGCAGCTTAGAGAAGGCGATCTGGTGATGAGGAAGGCCCATCAGTATGAGATGGAGAATAAACTATCACCCAAGTGGACTGGACCGTTTAGAATAACCGAGGCGCTCGGGAACGGGGCCTACCGCTTAGAGACGCTGGAAGGAGGAGCGATCCCTCGTACCTGGAACGCCACACACCTGAAGTTGTACTATAGTTAAGAGCTTTGTAAGTAAAGACAAACACAAATGTTATATTACAATGTCTCTGTTAAAACAGTTTCAAGGGGGCACTCTTTTTTCCCTAAGGAGGGTTTTTAATGAGGCCACCCAATAAAAGAAGAGTTTTCGGAGTATAAGGTGTTTTCAGATTGCATGTGTGCTATTTTCGAAAGTTTTGAAGGAAGACCTTGTCATTTGTACATGATTTAAGGCAAGAAAAGATATATCGCGTGCTTTCTAAAAAGTTTTAAGTCCTCATCGTTTTTCGGCGATTGGAGGCACCAGTTAAGTTTTAAAGTCCTCATCGTCTTTCGGCGATCGGAGGCATCAGACGAAAGACCTCAACGCCCTCGCGCGTTTTGAGGCAAGTTAAAGACCTCCTCGCCGTCGAGCGAGTGCAGGCGAGAAAGAGGAAAAGTCCTCCGTGTTTCTGGGAGCGAGAAGATGTAACTCCTGGGGCAATGTCGAGGCAAGTTAAAAGACCTCCTCGCCGTTGAGCGAGTGCAAACGAGAAAGAGAAAGGTCCTCAGTGCATCCAGGGGGGAGGAGATGTACGCCCTGGGCAAGTTGAGGCACCATATAAAGTCCTTATCGCCGTTGTGCGAACTAAGGCCCATTAAAGACCTCCTCGCCGTCGAGCGAGTGCAGGCGAGAGAAAGAAAAGGTCCTCAGTGCATCCAGGGGGGAGGAGATGTACACCCTGGGCAAGTTGAGGCACCAGACAAAGTCCTTCTCGCCGTCGAGCGAGTTAAGGCCATTTAAAGTCCTTCTCGCCGATGAGCGAGTTCAGGCGAGTAAAAGTCCTTCTCGCCGATGAGCGAGTTCAGGCGAGTTAAAAGACCTTCTCGCTTACGTGCGAGCATAGGCAAGATAAAATCCTTCTCGTCGCGAACGAGTTCAGGTATGGCGGAGAGGGTGGAAAAAGCTTGAAAGGTGGCTAAGGTAGGTTCGAAGAGAACGCCTAGCCAGCCGGTCTTTTGCTTTGAAGTTCAGGAGGGCAAAGGAAGATTCCAAAGGGCGCTTCTACCCCAGATAAAGAAACGATTGCCAAAGCATGAGGCTAGCAAAAGCTGATGTCACCAAGGGGTCTTGGCGATCGGGAAAGGTTCAAACGACGGCAAGAAGGTTGAAAGACTTGTTTAATAAAGCAGGTCGAGTGGGACGTTGTTCGAGCCAATGATTAAGTTACAGTTCGTTGCTTGAAGGGTATTCCTGTAATGAGGTTAGTTGCCTTAAGAGTACAAGTTGTTTAAAGTGATTTGTGCTTAAGTTTGAATTGGCTCGAGGCAGTTACGTCAAAAGTCGCGTTGGCAAAATCACTAAGTTAAATCCGACAAAGTTAAACATACAAAGAAGGCTAAAGCGCTCAAAAGGAGTCAGGGGAGAAAATATCCAAGTTTTTGCGATTGAAATAAGTAACTGTTCAAAACACATATGCACGAATTTTTGTTACAAGGTATATACAAGCAAAGTTATAAAGTAGCAGATGGGGTGGAGTTGGTTGAGCCTTCGGCGGGAACGACCTTTCCATCTACTACTTCGTTGTTTAACGACACCATGCTGAGGTCGAGATCAGGGAATAGGCATGCGAATTGCTCCCGAGCGACTTCGAATCCAGCAACCAGAACCTGAGCGGAGTTTAGTTTAAGTTCTTCAAATTGCCCTTGAAGTTCTTCAACCTGTTTCTTAAGCTCCTTGTTCTGCTGCTCCTGCTCTTCAACCTGTTTTCGGAGTTGTTCGTTGGTCTCTTGAGCATGGAGAAGGTCGTCAGTAACCTTCTTGGATTCAGTTTGAGCTTGGGCCAACTCAGCAGCCATCTTCTCTTTCTCCTTGTTTGCCTCGGCGAGATCAGCCATGGCGTCGTCCCTCGCTTTTTCTACTTGCCCAAGTAGCTTCTCGCGGTCAATCGACCTCTGCTCCAGTTTTTGCACCCTGGCGGCGTCAGCTTGAATGTGAGCCTCCAGGTCGCTCGCCTTGGTGCGCAGAGGCACGATTTTGCTTTCTAGCTCAACTTTCTCTTGGGCAAGTTCATGGACTTTGCGGCGAAGGTCAGCAGCTTCCTTGCGCGCCAGCCTAAGCTCGGTACTCAGGGCATCCTCTACACGGGAGTGTTCCATTTCCGCGAGCGTCAGGCTGAATGACACCTTCTCCACCTCAACCTTCATAGTGCTATTTTCGGTCTTGAGGTTGTAGAGATCGTCTTGAAGCCGCCTGGTGGAGCTCTCCACAGCCCTCGTTATGATTGATGGGATATCCTCTGCTATGGTTTTGAGTTTGGCAGTCAGAGGTTCCCACATCCTTGTGACTTCAAGGGAAAGGTTTGATGCTTGGAGAGGCGCCAGGGGGGCTTGTTGAGGGTTCTCGCCGCCACCTTCCTTAGCAGGATTTTCAGCGTTTGCTTCCTGGCGTGGCGACGCAACCGGGGACTCGGTGATTAGAATTGGAGAGGTGTGAGCAACCTCATCCCCGGTTGGAACGTTCTCTGCAGCTGAAGCGTTTGAAGGGGGGCCCCCTCCAGCTGAGATATGAGGCGTAGAGGCACTTGGGGGGTCCTCCAGAAAATTTGGCTCTTGAGCCTCAGCTGCTGGTGGCGCGGTGGCCAGTGGAATCGCCTGGACTGGTGATGAAGGGGCTTGTGGTGTTGGCGATGAGGGAGGAGGAGCAGGTGTCGATGGTGGTGTTGAAGCTGGAAGAGGGGGTGGGGCAGGTGGTGAAGGTGGTGCCACCCTTTTCCTCTTTGTAACGAGGCCATCCTCAGTGACCTCGTCGTCCTCTTCCTCTTCCTCTTGGACGACTTGGGGGGCTTTTCGTTTAGGCCTCTTGAGGACCAGTTTCTTGCGCTGAGTGGGTTCCTTGGGCGGTGATCGCCCATGAACGATAGCCTTCTCGACCGCCGAGTTGGGAACCGTCTGGGAACCGGTCGCCAACCCGTGGTTTCGAGCGAGCGCCTTTAAGTCGGCGAGCATGTTTTTACCCAACATATTGTCTGCATGAAACGAAAATGCATGAGTTAGCTCAGAGAAGAAAACGACAAGTGTATAAGGTAATAAAACAGCAAAACAGGTAGTATATGCGGAAAAGGTAAAACCAAAGTCTTGTGCGTATCACACAAGACGCCCAGAAGCAATATCAGAAGTAGTATCAAAGCAACAGTTTGGATGTCCTAACCTATTTGGAATTCTAGCTGGTCCTCAAAGAATTCGAAGGAGATTAGGGTGGGGGTCAGGAATGTTATGTTAGCATCTGCCACCCTCTTCCAGAATAGGCAGAGGTCTCGGTCCAAAGCTCCCATGCTATCAGGACTTCTGGGCCTCCTGAAGCAGCTCTTGGACTCCTTTTTCCCCTTGTCCACCCAGTACAAGGGGAAACCGTCGAGAAGGGAAGTGTCTTTATCGTTTGCGCGCACTTGGATGAACTTCCCCTTCCAGTCCTTGTATGATTGCTGGAAGATGGTAAAAATGGATCTCCCAACAATTGCATTCAGGCTGACCCACAGGCGGTCTCCTGGGTGCTTGGCCTAAAAAAGAAACAAAAACACGTCCACCGACGCGGGCAGCCCCAGGTGGTCGCACGTTATTTGGAAGGCTCGAACGAACGCCCAGCTGTTGGGGTGGAGCTGGGCGGCAGCAATATTGAGCTCGGTTAAAAGTTCTTGAAGAATGTTGTGTAAACAAAGCAAAAGGGCCCGTCGGCGCTTACTTTGTCATCAGCGCATACTGGCAGAGCGGCGGGGCAAGGCAGCACAATCATCCTCTCATCGTGCTCCTTGTGAAACGATTGGTAGGCCTCGTCCCCCTTTGTCAACCGCAAAACTGCTCCCGCAGTGTTCACCGACGAGGTCTCCTTCAGAAGGGTTGGGGTGGCCCAAGGATATAGTGTTTTGAAGTCTGGCAGAGGCACGGGGGCTCCTCCAGCGTTAGGTGGAGTCGCCTGGGCCAGAGCAGTTTGGGAAGATGCAGGCCTCTCAGCCTGCGAAGAGGAAGCGCCACGAACTTGGGTTGGGTCGTGCGCTTGTGAAGAAGGGTTTCGTGCTGATGGAGGGGGGTTCGGGGTGATCTTTGTGCGAGTCATGATAGCAACTGCAAAGGAAGAAGAAAGAAAAAACGATCAGGGGATTACAGAGGCTGACTCGGTCATGGAAGGAGGGTGAAACGACGAACGAATGTGAGTTCGTTGCGACGATCGACAAAGCCCTAAGTTACGCAGAAGAGAAATGGAGAAACGACCCACAGCGTATGCACCAGGCAGTTACAGGATGATGCAAATCGGTGAAAATGCAAGGAAACCCAGCAGATGAAGGAAAGTAATTACCTTTCAATGATCAGGAAGACGAGGGAGGAAGATGGAAATCTGGAACGTTGAAGAGCGTCGAGAGTTTCGCAGAGGGAAGTTAGAGCGTTTTGCAAGCACGAAGAAAGTGATGGAACAGTGGAACGTAATGGGTTTAAGGGTTTTCGAAATGGTTTTGGGAAGCGCTAACGGCAGATGAAGATAGCCGTTGATGAAAGCCACGTGTCGAACGATGAGCGAAGGGTTTGGTGGAGCGTCAGAGCAGCAGAAAGTACTATCGCTTGGAATTCTGCGCCAGTGCCACGTAGACCGGTGTTAACGAAGGCTTTTTCAGTCTTTTCGCTACACAAGTCTTCGCTTAAGACTGGGGGGGCTTGTGTACCGCCCTGGTGGTCGGGTATGATGACGTGGCACCCTGCTACAGTGTAGGCGTGTTGACAAGGCGCCAGGTTGGCAGTTAGGAAGGAAGTCGGGGGGCACGCGTAGTCGCCAGTTGCTAAGCTGGCGTGTTCCGACTTCCAGTTTACCAGAATAGGCGATCGCCAGGTTAAAGATCAAGTCGCCAGAAGAAGACCCAGGCGACCAAGCAGTCGGAGATCGCCAGAACAAGCACATCGCCGAAGATGAAGGAGAAGCAGATTATGAAGGCGGCCGGCGAGACCACAGGGAAGGTGTATGAAGGCCCTAACTCGCCAGTTCCAGTAGAGATCGCACTCCTAAGTTAGCTATGCACTGGGCAGTACCATGCATAGGTAACTTAGCCAAAATGAGAGTAGAAGCAGCGCCAAGTCAGGGAGCCTCCAGATGATGGCACGTGTACAGTTGGATGCGAGCCACGTGTCCAAATCTGTAACTGCCAGGAGAGAGAAAACCACCAGGTATATAAGAGTTCTTAACAGATTTTCTGAGGTACGCACGTTCAGTTCATACACTTTACGCTTGCGAGTGACAGAGCTGTTTGTGAGAGAGAGTTTGCACGGTTCTAGTTCTTAGTATTTGGTGATACCGTCACTGACTTGAGCGTCGGAGTGCGATCGGCCGCAGCGGCGCCGTGTCGTTTCTTTGCAGGTTCTTGAAGTAGATCTAGGGAGGAACGAGGGTGATAAGCGGTGCGCACGTCGATCCTTTGACGAGGCATTCTCCAGCGCTCCGGTCAACAGGCAGGATCAGTCGTGAACAATTCTTCCAAGTCTGCAACGTGCTTGTTTTTTTCTGGCGAGGTCACGACCATGTCATCGACGTACGCTTGCACGTTCCTTCCCAGCATTGGTGCAAGTACTCGATCCATCAACATCTGGTACGTGGCTCCCGCATTCTTCAACCCAAACAACATCACCTTATAACAATAGCACGATCTCTCCGTCATGAAGGCTGTCTTCTCTTCATCCATGGGATGCATCTTGATCTGATTATACCCCGAGAAGGCATCCAGGAAGCTCAACAACTTACACCCTGCAGCACTATCTACCAGGGCGTCTATGCTTGGTAAAGGGTATGAATCCTTTGGGCAAGCCTTGTTCAGGTCAGTGAAATCGACGCACATGCGCCATTTCCCATTACTCTTCTTCACCAGCACGACATTTGCCAGCCATTCAGGGTACTGGACCTCCCTGATGTGGCCTGCAGCGAGGAGTTTCTGTGTTTCGTCCCTGATCGCCTGCCTCCTCTCCTCGTTGAACTTTCTTCTTCTTTGTCGTACTGGTCTCACCAAGTTGTCCATCGCCAGATGATGGCACAAGAAGTCGGGATCGATCCCGGGCATGTCCGAAGCGGACCATGCAAACGCGTCCAGATGCCGCTCAATCACCTTGGCGATCTGGTCCTGGAGCTCAACCTCCAGGGATCTTCCCAGCTTGAAGATCTTTCCCCCGATCTCTCTCTCGAGCCACATCTGTAAATGTTGTCCTTAATTCTATGTACCCCCTGACCTCCACCTGGTCACCAGCGAAACCATACAAACACCCTCCATAGGGCCTCAGTTGGTCAAGGGGCAGCTCCAACTGCGTGAAAGTCGGCCAGAACATCACGTCTGCCGAGCTTCCTTGGTCCACCAGCACCCTGTGGACCTTTCTTGCTGCTGTTATCAACGAAATTACTATGGGATCGTTGTCATGAGGCACAACATCCCGGAGATCTTGCTTGGTGAATGTAATATCCACTTCCGGCGAGTGGTCTTCAAACATGTCCACCGTCATCACAGACCTCGCGTACCTCTTCCTCTGTGATGCGGTGCATCCACCTCCTGAGAAACCCCCTACAATGGTGTGGATTTCTCCGTGCGTAGGCATCTCGTGCTGCTGAGCCTCAGCACCTGCTGGTTGGGAGCTCGACGCGCCCCCCGTCCTTCTGTCCAACAAATAGTCATTTAGGAACCCGCTCTTAACCAGATCGTCGAGCTGGTATCCTAATGCTAAGCACGAGTCGACTGTATGGCCAAAGCCCTGGTGAAACTCACACCAGGCGTCTGGCTTTGGTCCCAGCACCTTGGCGCCCACCTTTTCTGGCGCCTTCAACCTAGCGGATATATTGGGAATGGCGATCAGATCCGCCAATCCCATGACAAACTTGTGCTTAGGCGGGCGATTGTATTCCCGGCGTGCTGGTTGCTGGCGTCCTTGGCCCCTGCCCTTGTTCTTCCTTGGGTCAT
This sequence comes from Phaseolus vulgaris, assembly GCF_051622355.1. NCBI lineage: Eukaryota > Viridiplantae > Streptophyta > Magnoliopsida > Fabales > Fabaceae > Phaseolus > Phaseolus vulgaris. The sequence continues at coordinate 30,241,619 of NC_143502.1, forward strand.
AAGGATGGCGAGTCCTCTGATCCCTTCTGGCCGCCGCTGTCTCCAGCACCCTCTGTGGCTGGATCCTGGTCTGGGCGCGTGGCCTAGTGGGGGCCACGCTTCCTCTCTTCTCGGCGACTTCGCTCTCGTCGGCGATGTGGGCCACCGCAAGTCGCCTAACCTCAGCAAACGTGGCGGGGTGTGCCCTGATCAACGCCTCGCAGAATGGTCCCGGCAGCACGCCTTTCTTAAATGCATAGACCAGCATTTCTTCGTCTTGGGCCGGCGATCTGACCATCTGCACCCCAAAGCGATTTAGGTAGTCCCTGAGGGACTCTCCCTGGTACTGCCTTATATCAAACAGGTCGTAAGACACCTTGGGCGGTGCCTTATTCACGATGTACTGCTCGACGAAAATCTTCGAGAACTGTTGGAAACTGGTTATGTGACCGTTAGGCAGGCTCACAAACCATTCCAGCGCCGTTCCCTGGAGCGTGCTCACAAACATCTTGCAATACACGGCGTCTGATCCCCCTGACAGCATCATCTGCGTATGGAACGTGGTGAGATGAGCTTCAGGATCCTCCACGCCGGTGAAAACAGCCTTAACCGGAACCACGCTCGCAGGAATAGGCGTGTCAGTAATCGCCTGATCGAAAGGCATAGGAAAAACACGAGGTGGCGACGACGGCGCGACCTCTTCAGCAATAGAACGCCCTTGCTGCTCCTAAAGAGCTTGACGCAGCTCCTCAGTCACCTTGTTGAGCTCATCATTCTGGCCCGAGAGGCGGCCAGGTCCTCGTGCATTCTCGCCTGTTCTATGCGCGAGGCTTCCACAGTTGCCTGCAACGAGCGCATAATCTCTACCATCTGCGCCATGGTCATGGCGACGGCGCCTTCAGCAGCGACGGGCAAGTGAAACATTAGTAAGATGGAGCTTACTAATGTATGGCTTGAATGTGATTCTGCCTTGTTTTGTGTTGCATTTACTGCTAGGACTAATGTTTCATGCATGTTTCATAATTGATCGAATACTTGTCTTAATTACTGTGGCAAAATCAGGTTTAGGGTTACTCATATTTTTCGTGAAGAGGATGTGTGTGCTGATAAGTTGGTTAATTTAGGATTTATTCCTAGAGAATCATTTCATTGATATAATAGACTTCTATCTAGTCTGTTCTTAGAATTCTTTATGAATATGTATAAACTACCTATGTATCGTTTTTGTTAACATATGAGTTTTGGTCTAATTCCCCATATTTTTTTTTGTATTTGTTTAATAATATTTTTTCATGTGATGGCAGTTGATTGTTGTTACTTGAGGTGTCAGCCTAGTTGAGATGTCAAGCTACATAGTAATGCCTAACATGAAAGTTTTTACTAAAAAAAAATTTGTTTCTAATATCAATTTTTTATATATAGAAAATTCGCTGAAAACTTATTACTAGAACCATTTTATTTTATATTTACTATATATGTTTGATGACATTTTATAAAATGTTTTTTTAACACGATGAGCCATATAATTAGTTTGAATACCTGTTTGATAATTTTTAAATATCTTTCATGAGTAAATCTTAACATCTTGACATTTCTAAATATATCAATTGTCGCCTTTATTCTAAAGTCATTAAGTCCTGAAATGGTTATGGAATATCCCTAATTCCTTAGGTCTTCTTTCTTGTATTCATCATATCAAATGTATGGTTATTTCTAATAAAGAGGGTGAATCAAAATGGATGATGGATGATTTTGGCATGTTTAAGATAAAAGTTGTTTCTGATTTATAGTTCAAGTTCTCTTTCATAGGAGAAAAAATTGGTCTATTGTCATTTCACTTGCCAAATCCTTAGTTCTTTGGAAGTTGTTGCATAACCATTTATTGTTTGACATAAATTTTCAAGGAAGAGGTATTAGATTATGTTCCTAATGTAGTCTTTGCTATACTCAATAAGGAAAATTTGATAATTTTTTTTAGTTGTATTTGCTGAGAAATTTTGGTCATGGTTAGTTTTTCCTAACTGCGAAAATAGGAAATAGCGTAAGAAAGGATATTCGAAGTGTGTTTTAATTACTTTTTATACTTTTTCGCAAATATGGTCATGATGAAATCTCAAACAATGGTTTTATGTTTACAAATGATCAGTTAGTAACTTTTGTGTCTAATGCTTTGTTTGCTTCTATTGATACCCTATAGGTGTGGATTGATGAGAGGGGACCTTCATTGTTTGGATCAAGTAATTTGAAAGGAGAGAGCACAGACGAATAACCGAATAGATATAATTTTTTTGTCTTCTCTTATATGCAATGATTAGAGTGTGTGATAACGTAGAATAAAGACAATTTACTGCAATATCCTTAATTTTTAAACTATGCATATATGTGATATGATGAGCCTTTGAGAGACTGCATCCAAGAGGAAAATCGATTTTACAAGCTTTGTACTAGAGGGAGAATCGATTTAAGATTGTTTTTGTCATGAAAATCGATTCTCATGGTAATTGCATAAAAACCAAAATTGATTTTATTTTTCATATATAGAGAAGAGAAAGCAGAAATCGATTGTCCTTATTCATTACCATCTCTGCACACCTCCATCTTTTTCTCTTCCTCCCCCCAAAACGCAATTGTTGGGAGCACATCACATGTTCGCACAAAATATTAATAATTAATAATAATAATAAATATTATAATAAGGATGATCTTCTTTCTTTTTATTAAGAGTGATGGTAGTCCTTTGGTCAAATTGATTAAACATGCTGTGATAAAATTTTCTATTTGGATGATATGGCATATGAGGAATTATGCTAGATTTCAGGATAAGATTGGTGTTTCTAGGATTATTTCGGTAATTATAGATTTAACTTGTCTTGTAGGATATTCGTTTAAAGCTACAATGAAGAATGATATGTTAGATTTCAATGTCATTAAATTGTTTGGTATTAATAATCGTACTGGTAAACTTCTTCGTCCTCTTCATGTTAAATGGGAGTTCCCTTCACCAGGATGGGTTAAAATTAACATTGATGGGGCTACTCAAGGATATTTTCGTCTTGCTACTTGTTTAGTGATCCTGCCTGTTGACCAGAACGCTGGAACCTGCCTCGTCAAAGGATCGACGTGTGCACCGCTTCAAACTTCCGTCCTTCTTCAAGATCCACCTCAAGAACCTGCAAAAGGACAGAGCGGCGCCGCTGCGGCCGATCGCACTCCAACGCCCAAGTCAGTGACCGAACCACCAAATACTAAGAGCAAGAACACTCAAGAAATCTCAAAGGAACCGTGCAATGTTCTCTCTCACAGTAAGCTCTAGAACTCGCAAGCGTAAAGAGTATAATCTGAACGTGCGTACCTCAGATGTTCGTTGAGAACTCTTATATACCTGGTTACTTTCTCTCTCCTGGCAGTTACAGACCTGGACACGTGGCTCGCATCCAATCGTACACGTGCCATCATCTGGAGCCTCCTTGACTTGGGCGCTGCTTCTGACTCCCTTTTTGGCTAAGTTATTTATGCATGGTATTGCCCAGTGCATAGCTAACTTGGGAGCGCGATCTCTACTGGAATTGGCGAGTTAGGGTGCTCTCGTACACCTTCCCTGTGGTCTCGCCGGCCGCCTTCATAATCTACACCACCTTCATCTTCGGCGATGTGCTTGCTCTGGCGATCTCCAATCACTTGGTCGCCTGAATTTATCATCTGGCGACTTCATCTTCAACTGGGCGATCGCCTGTCCTGGTATGCTACACGAACCCCCCGACTTCCTTCCCTTCTGCAAATCTGGCGCCTTGTCAACACGCCTACACTGTGGCTTGATGCCACGTCATCACTTCCGACTACCAGGGCGGTACATTTAGGTATTTTCCGTGAGAGTATGAGGGACTTTATTAGTGGGTTCTATGCGTTTCTTGACATTCAGACTGCTTTGGTTGCTGAGTTTTATGGAGTTATATATGTTGAAGATGGATGGAGCTTCTTATTTGCTGTCCTAGTGTGTGTTTGATGAAGAAAATTGCAAGTTTGCTTTGAAGGTTGTAGTGATGTAATTATGTGATCTTGTATATAAGTTAGAGTGAGTTTAAGGTAGCATTTTCGCTTCGTGACCTACCTTATAAGGCTAATCAAGGTGGTAAGATCAAGCACAAGAAGTGATTCAATGTTTTCCTAAAAACTACTTTAAGTTTTCTCAAAATCAGGTTACTGCAAAAAAATAAATTTGTTGATTTGTAAAACAAGAGATTTATTTCTGAAATGTTGTAATGTTTTCAAAATTCTATTAGGGCACCAAATAGTTTGTTGCAACCCGTTATTTCTATTAAGATGAGCTGGAAGTATTTTCAGAAAATCAATTTGTTTAGTTTTGGTTTAACCTATTCTTTCTATAACAACTTTTTGACTTTTTTTTGAAAAGTTGTTATAAACTGTTTTCCATATAAAGAGAGTCACATCTCACATGAAAAAGGGTTTTGTGCAATCACGTTTTAAACAGAGATCAAAAGCTTTTAGTGAGTGTAAAAAGGATTTGAATGAGTTTTTGAAAGATTTTCTAAAAGAACTTCAAGAGTGTTTGTTCTTTGTGTGCCTTGATCTTGGTGGAGGTGTTGTCACTGTTGTGCTGCAATCTGGCTACTGGTTTTCAGTTTCTTGCATTTTCTTTCAGGTGTTTTCCTTCCTTGATTCATTCTTGTCTAAAGGTGATTGTGTAAGACACTTCTTAATAGGGTTTCTTAAAGTGCAAGTAGTGCTGAAATAGGGTTTTTCATCTTTGAGTGCCTTGTTCTTGTAGGGTTCAAGAACTGCAAGGTGATGTAATTGTGTTGAACAGTTTTTATTGAATTTCACCTTAGTGTGAGGTGAAACTGGATGTAGCTCTTTATGAGTGAATCATTATAAATTGTATTGTCATCATTCTTCTCAATCCCTACACTATTTTCTACTTAATTGGATAATCTGTCAGGAAATAAATCTGTTCTTTTAAAATTGAATGTGTTATTTCTAGGCTTGTTCATACTGTTCTTCTTTGTTCTGGAAAAATCTTTTAATCACAAGAAGCTTTCTGAATCTGTGTGTTGACTGGTTTAGGAACAAACAATTTCTTTGAAATAATTTTGTTAAAGATTCACTATCTTTAAACAATTGTATCAAAAGATCTTGTGTTGATCTCTTGATGTAAATCTTGTTCTTAGTGCTACTGTAAGAAATAACTCACCTTGTTCTGGAAAATTTCTCTGTTTAATCTCAATGCTAATCTGAACTAGTTTCTGGTTTTGATAAAGTATGTTGAAAAATAAATTTATTTCTTTCAAAATCAATTTGTTCTTTTTCTTCAAAATTACTGTTAATCAGTCTGTGTTTGCGAAAATTTTATAACTTCAATTGACCCCCCCTCTTTAACTTAGACTCTAGCAGGCCTGATATTATGTTGTTGTATGTTTATGTGCCAGATATCAATCTGATCCAAAGGAATCACATTACAATGCAGCCAAGAGAATCCTGAAATACTTTCAAGGAACCAAAGATGTTGGACTATGGTATCCAAACAATGTTTCCCTAAATTTAACTGGTTGTTCAAATTCGGATTTTGCAGGTTGCAAGATTGACAGGAAAAGCACAAGTGGAACTTTGATGGAGATCAAGTAGAAAAGGATTTCATTAATGGAGGAAGAGGCCATCCACCCAAACATTTAAAGTTCTTCCTTCTAGTCTTCTAAAAAATAAAGAAGAATTAAATAAAGAGAGGACCAAGCCCAAAGCCAACAAGAAGACTACAAGCATTCAAAGAATGGACTCCAGTTAATATCTCTCTTTGTAATTTCTTTTGTATAAATTTGTAAATAAAATAGAAATAGCTTTAGGAAGGTGCTAATAGGGAAACCAAAAAGACACCTCTTTTGTAAAATACCTTAGCCGCTAGTTTGTAGGAAAAAGCTAGAAGAAGTGATTCTTCTTAATTCCTTCTCTTTAGGCGCTAGTTTGGGAAGGGACTAGAAGAATGACCTTTCAAGCTTCTTCTCTTTTGTACATTTGTGACCAGTCCTCTCTATTATAAAAGGGGTGCTTGGGTCTTTGAAATAAGAAGTTAAGATTGATTTTTGAGAGTGAAGAACCTCTACCAAATTGGTGAGTGAGTGAGAGAGACTTGTGTCTTCTTCTCTTCTAGTCTTATCTTGAGGGAATTCTTGGACTCTCAAGTGGCGGTAACACTCATCTTAAAGCCAACCATCCTTCAAGTGGCGTGCACATTTCCAAGAGCTCCAACCACATAAGTTTCCTATTCCTATTCATCTTCTTCTTCCATTTCCATTCCAAAACAAACTCTAAAACATGTCTTTGTTGTTTCTTGTTGCTTCAATCGGTAGAACTTGTGTAGTTTCTGTTTTTGTTCAGTAGTTTACCTTGGGTTGCTATTCTTGTGGTTCTAATTGTGTTTCTTGAACTTTTAATTGGTGCATCTGTGTTGTTCTTTGTTTCATTCGGTTCATATGTCCAAAATTGGGTTTCTATGTGAGTTTGGCTTGGTTCTTATGTTTTGGTGAGTTCTTGAACGAATAAGAACGTTGATCCAATTCTTAAAAATTGCCTAATCATATTCCAACTCTTATTGAATCCATAACATGTTCATATCACATCCATATCATGTTCATGGGTTCACATCAAACTTGCCACATGCTTGGATCAAGTCTAATCTCTTGGCATTGCTAGAAACAAGCTTGTGTTGCTCTTTCTATAACAGAGGCAGAATACATAGTTGGAAGTTGCTGGGCTCAAACACTTTGGCTAAGGCAACAACTAAGTGACTTTGAAATTTTCTGAAATAAAATACCTATCTGTTAGAATGTATGGCTTTAAACTAAAGGGGGGTGAATGGTTTAAAGAGGGTTTTCACAAACTTTTTAGTCTAGAATGAAATTCTTTTAAGAAAACTTGATTCAGAATTCAGTTTGCAAAAAACACAAAGCAATTTAGCATAGCACCAGAAAACAATCGGTTGTTTCGCAGAAACAATCGGTTGTTTCGCAGAAACAATCGCTTGTTTATACCAGTTCACAAATATAAACTGAAATTAAAGAGTTCAAGAGATAAAGAGATTGTACACACAGGTTTATACTGGTTCACTCTTAAACCAGGAGCTACATCCAGTCTTCCTAGAAACCACTGGGGAATTCACTAAGCAATCAACCCTAGATTACTTACAACACCACCAAAGAAGTGACCTTGATCCCCTCAAGACACACACTTCCTTTGGCTCAGCACAAACACTACCAAGAATGCTGATCTTGACAACCTCAAGAGCACACAACACTTCTCAGCTTCACACACAAAGTTTTCTCAAAGTACAAAAGGATTACACTTGTTACAGAAAGATCTGAAATCAATACACGATGAAAATCCTATTCCACACTCTCTTGATCAAAGCAATCTCAAAAGCAAACTTCAATTCTTCAAAAGCCAAATCAGTGACAAACTCAAATCTATTTTACTATGATTAAATCTTGGTTGTTTGTTACAAAAACATAACAAACTATTTATTGCCTTCAAAGGCTGGTCAAAGCATTTAAGACTGAAGTGTATTCAGTTATAAAATATTTAAAGCTCAGTCAAAGCACAAAACAATTTTCTGTTATGGTCCCAAAACAAACAATCGGTTCAATACTCGAATCAATCGGTTGTTTTGGTTCGACAGCAAGTCAACCATCAAAAACAGTTTTCAACCTTTCTAAAAACACCTAAGTATAAAACAATTGGTTGTTTCGACAAAACAACAGGTTGTTTTTCACTTAGTTTGACAAACATTTTCAATTAAAAGGTTTTAGAATGCTTAAGCTTTTGATTCAATCAAGAGTGGATTTACACAGATAATTTACCCCAGATACTATTCTAAAACACCTCAGCAACAGCAAGCACAACCAGCCTTCCATCAAACTTCAAAGGGTTTGGATTCTTCAAAGCTTGAACACACTTGATTCAACAATCTCCCCCTATTTGATGAAGACAAATCCCTGGTTGCTTGTGTTGGACTTGATTGAATCTGAAGCAGTTCCTTCAAGACAAAGTTTAAGCAAAGCAAAATATCTCTAATAGAGAATTAGAGCAAAAACAGAAACAATAGCATGGCAGAAATAAGGCGTACTTAAACACTCATACACAATCATAGAGTTTGCAGAAAATAAAAGATAATAAAAGACAACACAACATAAAATCTCCCCCTATTTGTCTTCACAAATAGACAAAAAGAAGATATAAAAAGATAATTGTTCCAGATTATACAGAAATAGAGAACAGAAGCACTTAAACTGATACAAAGCGAAAAACAATCGGTTGTTTCGTGAATTCAACTGATTGTTTTTCCTTTAATCATCCTTGCCATACTGGAGTTCAAAAATCTGATTCTGAACAATTTCTATCTGTTCATCCAAGGTCATAAACCGTGTATCCATGTTGTTGAATCTGTTGTCTATTCTCTGGAAGTTGCTTACACACAAATCATGAAGATTCCTTTGATTCTCGGCAAAACCATCAAGCCTATTTACCATGTATCTTTCAAAAGAAGACATGGATGGCATTTCATCTCCTTGATTTCCTACACTGGTTCCAACACCTAGATTGGTTTCAGGTTGTTCTTCATCGTGAAAATCCATCTCAGCAGCTTGATCTTCTTCATCAAAATCAGCAGCTGCAACACTTGATGAAGCACCATGATCACCATCTTTGCTCACCCATTTCCCATATATTTTGGTGAATCCCATCTTGCTAAGAGAGCCATTGTTCATCTCTTGTGTTGACTTAACCAACTCAAATGACTCATCCTCAATATTCACTTCAAAATAGAGCAAGAATTTAAAGATTAAAACAACATATGGATAGTGTTAATCACTTAACCTTATGGCTTTTTGCATGTGTTCTTTAATGATGTGGATCCAGTTGATTTTGATCTTCTTCATGATGCAGTAGATGTATACAAGGTCTTCTTCTGTTAGGACAGAATGGTTGCTCCCCCTAGGAGTAAGAATCCAAGTTACAATAAGAGCAAACACCCTTTCATCTAGCTTTAAGCCTCCAACCGAACAAGTTCTCACTTGGGCATTTTGATTCTTCAAGCAACTCTTGTAGTATTGGACTTTGTTAAAATCCTCCACTACTCCAAGATTTCCCTTATTGATTCTTAGACCAAAATATTTCAGACCAGCAACAGCAGTCCACACATCATAAGTGATCTCCATGTCAACTCCCTTCACATGAGAAATAAGATTGTTTCCCTCAAACTTGAGATTGGTGTAGAATACCCGGATCAAATCAGGGTATATGTTTCTCTTCATATCCAAGAACCTTCTTAGAGATTGATCTTTGAGCAGCTTCCTCACATTGTCCAGCTTTTGGCTTTTCAGCCAATCAAAGGAAACAACTTTGGGGTTGTTGATCACCTTTGTGCTAGTTTCAAACCTATACCTTTCAATGAGCTCATTGTCTCCACAAAACCAACCCTCTAATCTCCCTCCAGATCTCACAGCTCTGGTTTTGGCCCTCTTTGATGTAGGAGGAGTTGATTCCATGACAGTAGAAAAAGGGGCAAAGAAGACACACACAAGGAGAGCAAGAGATGTTGCAAGAGATGGCCCAATTGATTGTTCTTGTGAGAGAGAACAACTGCAACAGAATTTAAAGAAACACAGAACCAAATAACACTCATTGATGTGAGTGGGTTTCAGTCTTTAGAGAGAAAAGACTTGACCAAGACCTGCACAGAAAACGTCAGAAAGCAAAAAATCACATGGTCATCACATGTGATCTTTGACTAGTCATAAAGGCTCTTAAATTTTCAAAATTTTGGAATATATTCCTTTCTGACATAGTGTAACTTCCTCCAGAACGTGATCAACTTTCAACATTGCTTTATTGACTAAGGATTCTTTCATAATTGAGATCTGCAATAGATAGAATTCAAAAAAGAATTAAATCCATTTGAGGAAACAATCAGTTGTTTCGAGGAAACAATCGGTTGTTTTTCTGCAACAACAAAACAGATTTTGAATTTTAAGAATTTGCAGGTAGGATTCAATGTAGATGAAATAGCATTTAACCAGAGATATTAAGCATGAATATGAATTTAAAAAGAATTAAAGATAAAGATAAGGAAGGTTTTATCCTTTATGATGTTCCTTCAATGAGTCATATGACTTTGATCAAGAAGCCTCTTTTGACTATTGAGAACCTTGGACTGATACATAACATTGATTCGGCTTCAATGTTAAACTTTTCCTTCCAAGAACCTGATTAGATGACTCAGTTCCTCATATTCTTCTAGATTCCCTGCACGAACATGAATTCAAGCAACAAGGTTTGGTCCCCTTACAAATGTAGGTCCATTTGGTTTATTTTTATCATTTGAAACCTCACAACCTTTGGGAATCCATTTCATAAAGCCTCTGGGAACAAAATTTTTTCTTATTTTGCAAAATCTAACAGCATGGCCTTTCTTCATGCAATAAAAGCCTGTAACAACCGGTTGTTTCGACTTAACAATCGGTTGTTTTACTGGCTGTTTTGAAAAATTCTTTGAAAACTTATCTTGCTTGTTTTGTGGATTAAAACCTAATCCAGCTCTTCCAAAAACACAGTTTTGAGATGCCAAGACATTCTCAAAGTTGGATTTTCCTTTTGAAAGCTTATCCCCAGTACTAACAAGATAATGCACTTTCTTTTCAAGATTTTCACAATTTTCACAAATGAGAGTGTCACACTTGCAAGAAGAGTTTTTGCAATGAGTTTCTAGATTTTCAAAATCACTTTTTTATTTTTCTAGCTCTTCTTCAAGTGCCTTAACTCTCTTTTCAAGCCAGCTGTTAAGCTCTTTCAATCGGTTGTTTGAAAGAATCGATCTATTAGCTTCATCATGTGTTTCTTGAAAAGCTTCAAGAAATTCACTATAATTTTCAACATTTAGAGAAGCACTTGAACTTACATCACTTGAGCTGCATGACTCATCATCTCCTTCTGCAATCAAGCATATGTTTGCCTTTTCTTCTTCACTTGATGATGAGCTTGATGAGGAGACTTCATTCTCATCCCAAGCTATGTAGGCCATTTTTGACTTTCCCTTCTTTTCTTTGTAGCTTGAATTCTTCTCCTTGCTTTCTTTATTTGGGCAATCTGCCTTTATGTGCCCTTGCTCACCACAACCAAAACAAGTATAGTTATTGGAATTAAAATCATTGGATTTTTTGTTTCCATACCTTTCTTTGTTGATGTCTTTGTTGCGGTTCCTTTTCATGAATTTGCTAAACTTTCTAGATAGAAAACTAAGGTTCTCTTCATCACTTTCATCACTGGATTCTTGTTTGTTTTTGTGCTTGACAACTTTTAAGGCAATACTCCTTACATGCTTGTCTTCACTTTCTTGAACATTGAGTCTATTCATCTCCAACTCATGTTCCCTAAGCTTGCCAAACAAAGAAGCCATACGCAATGATGTTACATCTTTTGATTCAAATATAGTAGTTACCTTAGGTTGCCAAGACCTATCAAGACATTTGAGGATCTTGATGTTTAGCTCTTCTTTTTCAAAGGGTTTTTCAAGGCTCATGAGGTGATTGATGATGTGAGTGAATCTCTTCTGAACTTCAGCAATAGTCTCACCCTTGATCATTCTGAACATTTCATACTCTTGGATTAGAGTATGCTTTCTGGCTCTTTTCACCTCATTAGTACCTTCATGAGTTACCTCCAAGGTGTCCCACATTTCCTTTGCTGATTTGCATTGAGAGACCCTGAAAAATTCATCTGAATTCAAGGCAGAAGTTATTATGTTTTTAGCAATGCAATCAAATTTGGCCTTCTTGGTTTCAGAATCAGTCTATTGAGACCAAGGTTTTTCAATGGAAGATCCATTTTTTTCAAATTTTGGAACAAAGGGTCCATTTTCAATTGCATCCCAAATACCTTTGTCAAGTGATTCCAAAAAGATTTTCATTCTGACTTTCCAAAATTGGTAGTCAAACCACAAAACAGAGGTGGTCTGTTGATTGAAGCACCTTCCCCAAAAGGTAATCTATCAGCCATATAAAAACAGTTTTAGGATCACACTTGAATAAATTTCAAGAACCAAGCTCTTGATGCCAATTGTTAGAATGTATGGCTTTAAACTAGAGCGGGGTGAATGGTTTAAATAGGGTTTTCGCAAACTTTTTATTCTAGAATGAAATTCTTTTAAGAAAACTTGATTCAAAATTTATTTTTCCAAAAACACAAAGCAATTTAGCACAACACCAGAAAAACAATCGGTTGTTTCGCAGAAACAATCGGTTGTTTATACCAGTTCACAAATATAAACTGAAATTAAAGAGTTCAAGAGACAGAGAGATTATACACATAGGTTTATACTGGTTCACTCTTAAACCAAGAGCTACATCTAGTCTTCCTAGAAACCACTGGGGAATCCACTAAGCAATCAACCCTAGATTACTTACAACACCACCAAAGAAGTGACCTTGATCCCCTCAAGACACACACTTCCTTTGGCTCAGCACAAACACTACCAAGAATGTTGATCTTGACAACCTCAAGAGCACACAACACTTCTCAGCTTCACACATTGAGTTTTCTCAAAGTACAAAAGGATTACACTTGTTACAGAAAGATCTGAAATCAATACAAGATGAAAATCCTATTCCACACTCTCTTGATCAAAGCAATCTCAAAATCAAACTTCAATGATTAAATCTTGGTTGTTTGTTACAAAAACATAACAAACTATTTATTGCTTTCAAAGACTGGTCAAAACATTTAAGACTATAGCGTATTCAGTTACAAAACATTTAAAGCTCAGTCAAAATACAAAACAGTTTTCTGTTATGGTCCCAAAACAAACAATCGGTTGAATACTCGAATCAATCGGTTGTTTTGGTTTGACAACAAGTCAACCATCAAAAACAGTTTTCAACCTTTCTAAAAAATAAGTATAAAACAATCGGTTGTTTCGACAAAACAACAAGTTGTTTTTCACTTAGTTTGAAAAACATTTTCAATTAAAAGGTTTAAGAATGCTTAAGCTTTGGATTCAATCAAGAGTGGATTTACACAGATAATCTACCCCAGATCCTACTCTAAAACACCTCAGCAACAGCAAGCACAACCAGCCTTCCATCAAATTTCAAAAGGTTTGGATTCTTCAAAGCTTGAACACACTTGATTCAACACTATCAACTGTGATAACACTAGTGCCATAAATCTGTCTAAGAATCCAATTATGCATTCAAGAAATAAACATATTGAAATTAAACATCATTTTCTAAGAGAACATATAACTAATGGAACATGTGATATCAAATTCAAGGCAAGCAACAACCAGGCTGAGTATGAAGCCCTCATAGCTGGGATGCTCCTGGTTAAGGAGATGGGGGCACGAAGTTTACTAGTGAAAAGTGATTCCTAGTTAGTTACGGGCCAGGTTACCGTAGAGTACCAGGCTAAGGACCCCCAGATGGCTGCATACCTGGGGTACGTCCAAGTCTTGAGGAAGGCGTTCGCGGTGTTTAAGTTGATACACGTCCTAAGGGAGCAGAATGCCCGTGCTGACCTACTCGCCAAGTTGGCCAGCTCAGGCAAGGGGGGAAGGCAGAGGACGGTAATACAGAAGACCCTCAAGACACCACGGACGTTTGTTGCTGATAACATGGTAGGCATCCATCAGATTAGTACGGATAGGGAAAGGGCGAGGAGTTATCGGTTGCTAACTCAAGAAACACTGAGGACACCCAGTGTAAGTACCTATCCAGTCTTGGTGGGAGAGTAGGATCCCTTGCAGGTGTGCTCGGTGGAAGAAGGGGACACATGGATGACACCTTCCAGACGCTACCTGGCGGATGCGATACTTCCAGTGGAGCCCGAGGAGGGCAAGAAGATAAAAAGAAATTCTACCAAGTACACCCTCCTAGATGGGAAACTGTTCAGACACGGCTTCACTCACCCGATCCTGGTATGTGTGAGTGGAGAGCAATGTACACGTATAATGGCAGAACTACATGAGGGGATTTGTGGTAGTCATGTAGGAGGACGCTCTTTGGCATCGAAGGTTGTCCGGGTAGGTTATTATTGGCCCACGATGAGACAAGATTGCATAAGACACGCCAAGCGGTGTAGGTAGTGTCAACATCATGCTGATTGGCATAAGGCGCCTCCATAAGAGCTGAGGTCGATTTACAGCCTGTGGCCCTTTTACACGTGGGGAATCGACATTTTGGGGCCTTTCCCTTTGGCGATAAGGCAGATGAAGTATCTGGTAGTGGCCACCGAATACTTCACAAAGTGGATCGAGGCTGAGCCAGTAGCACAGATTACAGCCCACAAGGTGCAACAGTTTGTGTGGAAGAATATAGTATGTCGCTTTGGCGTACCAAGGCGCCTCGTCTCTGACAATGGGACGCAGTTCGCAAGCCAGCAGTTGGGTAAGCTATGGGGATAAAGCAGGTGTTCGCATCAGTTGAACACCCCTAGACAAACGGGCAGGTGGAGTCAGCCAATATAGTCCTGCTCAGAGGTTTGAAAAGAAGGCTTGAGAAAGCTAAAGGGACTTGGGCGGACGAGGTTCCTAGAATAGTGTGGGCTTACCACACCACGCCCCAGTCCACCACGGGAGAAACACCTGTTAGCCTGGTGTATGGGTCGGACGCGATGATCCCAGTAGAGATTCAGGAGAGCTCACCACGCTTTCAGAGTTTCGTGGCTGAAGAGTCCAATGAAAAAAGAAGGGTGAACTTGGATCTGCTGGATGAAGTGAGAGAAGAGACTAGGATCAAAGCTGAGGGAGTAAAGAGAAGGGTGGAGCATAAGCATAGTTCTAAGCTGAAACCCAAACAGTTCCAAGTTGTTGACCTAGTAATGCAGAAAGCTCACCCGTACCAGTTGGAGAACAAGATGTCCCCCAAGTGGACTGGCCCTTTTAAGGTGACAGAAGTCCTGGGAAACGGGGCGTACAGGCTTGAGACTTTGGAAGGAGGCCCCATTCCTCGGACCTGGAATGCGGCCAACCTCAAGTTTTATTTCGTTAAAAACTCTTGCATTGTATACAGTTTAAAGGGACACTCTTTTTCACTTAAGAGGGTTTTTTAATGAGGTCACCCAATAAAAATTACGTTTTCAAGAATTCCTAAGTTTTCTAATACAATGCAGGGGAGAAATCCCTAGCTCTAGTGTTTAGACACCTCGAGAGGGAGTGGCAGTAGCCTTTTGGACACCTCCTCCTCGAGTGTGGGTGCCAGACACGGACAGTACGGTTCAATAAGAAACGAACCCGTTGTCTTGATGTTTAGACACTTCGAGGACGAATGGTCGCTCCCTCTAGGACGCCTCCCCCTCGAACGTCGGCACCAAGCGTGACTAGCAAAATTCGATTGGTGATGAACTGGTCGCCTTGGTGTTTAGACACCTCGAGAAGGAGTGGCAGTAGCCTTCGGGACGCCTCCTCCTCGAGCGTGGGCACCAAGTGGACTAGTCGTCTAGGTGTTTAGACACCTCGAGAGGGAGTGGCAGTAGCCTTCGGGACGCCTCCTCCTCAAGCGTGGGCACCAAGTGCGCCAGTCGCCTAGGTGTTTAGACACCTCGAGAGGGAGTGGCAGTAGCCTTCGTGACGCCTCCTCCTCGAGCATGGGCACCAGATATGAACAGTAGCTTCGACCAGATAAGTCCTCCTTCGCCTTTGAGCAAAGATGAGGCCAGAAACGCGCCTTAGGGGTAGACACCTCAAGGCCACAAAGTGCAAGTAAGTTCCAAAGCAAAAGGATCCTAGTCTAGAGCAAGAGGTAAAGACAAGGGCAGTCAAAGGAGCGCGCCTATTCGTTACTTTCGCAAGTCGTTAAACAAGTTAAAGGAAGAGGGCAAAATAGCGTGCTACCTAAGGTTCAAAGTCCTAGGGAATTGTAAGAGTACAGTATGAAGTTAGCATCAGAAGCGTTGTTAATAAAGGAGGCAAGCAGAAATGAGAAAAGCTGTTAAGTTAAAAGTGCAAAGTTACATTCAAATTATAAAATTGTCCTTAAGAGTACAACTTTCAAGCCTAGAAGCTAAGTAGCATTCGGTGGGGGACACCTTGGCACGACTTGTCCTTCGACGACGTGGTTCGCTGTAGCAAAGGGCGAAGTTTCCATCTCAAGGTGTTTGCAAACAACCTAAGCCAGAGCATCTTCAAACCCGGCGGCATAGGCGTCCGCAGGGTCGTCGATAAGTTCTGTCTCAGCCTTCTTGAAGCCCTCGGCTTGGGCAGCCATCTCTTTCTCAGCTTTGACAAGGGCTTCAACTTTCTCTGAAAGCTCTTGTTTGGTCCCCTCAAAGATTTTGACCTGCTCAGCTAGTTGACCCTTGATTTTTTCGAGGGCCTCAGTTTTTTCAGCAAGTTCCTCTTTGGTTTTCACCAGGTCTTCAGTCTTCTCAACCAGCTCAGCTTCAACCTTACCCAGGTGCACCTCCCGGGTAATAAAGCGCTCTTAAAGACTGGCCATCTTGGCTTTATTGGCCTCAACAACTTCTTTGAGTTCCACCAGTTCAGCACGTAGTGGCAACACTTTGGTCAGAAGAGTGGTATACTTCTGACCTTCGTCATGAAGCTTTTTGTTGGCCTCCAACTCAACCTTTCGAAGGACACCCAGCTCCTGGGTCAGTGCAGCTTCCTAGATAAAGAAACGTTGAGCCTGTTTGGCCATTTGCTCTTTCAACTGAGCCAGTTCGTCTGACAAGGCCTGTTGCTCCTTGGCCTTCACCTCAGCTTGGTGGGTAGAGGAGTTGGCACGAGCAAAAAATCCACCAAGGCTGAGGGTCATGCTCTCTTGTAGCGCCTCATCAGTAGAGTTCCCCATGGCCTCTTGTTGATAACCTATCAGGATTTGTTGGAGAACCAGGGGAAGCTCAGGAGCAGGTGCAGGAGCAGGCTCAGGAATAGTCTCGGCACCTTCCTCAAGAGCAAGAAAGTTTGGAGGTGAGGAGGCGCTTGGAGGGTTATCCCTGAATGAAGCAGGACGCTTGTCAGATGAGGAATGAGAGGTGGCTACCATCGTGGTTTTCCTCCTCTTGAAAGCAGGGCCCTCCACGGAGTCCTCCTCATCATCAAAAGTGATGACCACCACCCTTTTATTTTTCTCTAGGGGGGCTGGAGATGGAGAAACCCTGATTGTGGCCAGAGGAATAGCCGCAATTGGGGCTGGAGAAGTAGGGGCTGGTGCAGTATGTGGTGAGGTAGGGGTTGATGCAGTATGTGGTGAGGTAGGGGCAAGTGTGGCATATGTAGAGGCAGGGGTTGGAGTTGCTTATGGCGAAGCAGGGGTTGGAGTGGTCTGAGTGGTAGGAGAGGCAGGCGGGGCAGGGTGTGCAGAGGTACCCGCCTTGCCAGTTGTGGCATTGTCGGGAACAGACAAGACTCCAGCTAGTCTTGCCCGCTTCTCAGCGTTCAGCACCATACTTGCACCGAAAAGGAAGAGTTTAGAATCAAGTAAACAAGAGAAATCTGAGAATAAATACAAGTATGAGTTAACAAGTAACAAAAGAGGCATTAGCAGAGTAATGCATGAAGAAGGTTAAGAAAGGATTTTTATACCAATGTAGCCAACAAGCCCAGTTGGGCTATACTCGTTTTTGATGAGTTCAGCAGTGTTGAAGATCACCCCCAAACTAGCCAAGACCTGGCATACCTCACGATCAGCTGAAGAAAGCTCATCTAAGGTCTTGTCCTTTTTGAATTTGAGTTTCCCCACCCAGTACAATGGGAAGCCATCCAGAGCAGTGCGGTCCTGCTCAGAGTAGCATACTTTGAAGAATTTGTCGTTGAATCCTTAGTAGGATTGCTGATATAGCGTGAGGATTACCCTCCCTATTATCCCGCTAAAGCTAACCCAAAGATTCTTCCTTGGGCTTTTGGCCTCAAAGAAGTGCAGGAAGACATCTACTGAGGGGGCGTGGTCGAAAAAGTTGCAAAGAATGGAGAACGCAAAGATGAAGGCCCAGTTATTGGGATGCAGCTGAGCTTGGGCAACGTTGATTCCCATTAGGAGCTCCCTCTCAAAGCTATTAAAGGGGAGGCACTGCCTAATGCGTTTGAATACAGTTTGGTAGAAAAAGAAGAAGGGTCCCCCGTCGTTGGAGCGGTTATCGACGCAAACGGGTTCACCAACTGTACAAGGGCGAACGGAGATGTAGGTGTCGTGTTCCCTCCCGAACGCCCTTCTTTTGAAGTCAGGTTCACTATCTAAGTGAGCCCTCCAATCAACAAGGGAGGTTAGAGAGGAGGTTTCAGCTAGAAGATCATCAAGAGCCCAGGGGTACAGAGGTCTATAGTTGATGCTAAGAGGAGGAGGATTGGCAGTCACTTTCTTTCGCGCCATGATGAAAAGAAGCTAAGGAAACAAAGAAAGGAAGAAGCAAAGGTTCAGCAAAGGGAAAAACTACGGTGTGAAACGAGAAAGCTCAGAAAAACCCTATTTTAGTGAAAAACCCAGAAAACAGGGGAATGAAGAAGATGTAGAGGAAGATTCGAAATGAAGAAATGTAAACAAATTCAGACAGTTTTTAATGCGCGAAATCAGAAATAAAGACCAATCAGTGGTGAAAAATCATACCTTTAGTGATGGCTGAGCGAAAGTTTCAGTTTTTGTATGAAGGAATCCGAGAAGCTCGAGGAAGAAGATGAAGGGTGTAAGAGAGTTTGCAAGTGATAGAACAGTGCCTGAAGCGCGCGTTTTTGAAAAGGTTTAACGTAAACTTGAGAAGCGCAAGGGACTTTAAGTCCTAACCACATGATTGAGCCACGTGTGCATTGATTACAGCATGAACAAGAAGGCGTCACTTCAGTGCACTGTGCACAGGAGGCCATGTAGGTCGGTAGCGCGAGGCCTTAGTCTCTTCGCTGAACAAGTTAACAGCTCGAGACTGGGGGCTTATGTACCGGACGGTCCTCGGGCATTGACCAGGGTCAACGCCGTGGGACCCGGAGGTAGGGTGCACTAGAGGATACATCAGGACGAGAAGGAGTCTTGATTGGGTTTCGAGTTAAAGTGGCCGAGGGGGAGGCGGCACACGGTTAGGGCGTAGAGGCTTCGGGCGTTGATCAAAGTCAATGCCGTGGGCCAGAAGGTGGGGTCCACCATAAGATTCTCGGAGCGGCACGACAAATCAAACAAGAAAGATAGATAAAAAAGGTGGTTTCTAAGCCACACCCCCAGTTACCATTAGGGACAAACCCAGCTTACGTGAGATCCATGCATGGGGTGTAGGGACGCGACAATACGCACCACCGTTAGAAAACCACTGGGACCGAAACGACCTGTAAAGGTCATGTCCCAGAGGGTGTTCTACATGCATGGCACGTGAGTAAGGCAGGGAAATCCCAGGGCGGATGGCTCACAGATTGGGTGCATGAGTTGGCATCCAAGCAGTCACCCCCGCGTCAGTTTCACTACAACGAGGCAGTCTTACACACTAGATGGCCCTAAGTCTGGGCGTTAGTGTCGCTAAGACGCGCCTACAGAATGTCTAATTCACAGCGAATAGAAGGGTAAGAACACCAAAGGTATATAAGGATGACAATAGACATAACCAAGGTACGTTTTGACATTTTCAGAGAACACTCTATACTTTCGTTAGTGCAAGTTACGCATTCCCGAGAGAGAAACAGAGTGAGTGAGAACACACAGTGATCTAAGAGTGTGAGTTTTGGTGTTCATTGCCCATAGACTGACTTGACCGTCCGAGTGCAAACTCTTTTCAACCACAAGCAAAAACAATAGCTTTTCAAAACCCTTTTCAACCATTGCAGAAAACAACCGATTGAAAAATCGAAACAATTAGTTGTTTCTTACTTCTACTGTATGAGAAAGGATCATTCTATTAGGTTTTGTAAAATTAGGAAATTTTATGTTCCTAAAGGTGTTATGAAGTGGATTCCTAAGATTTCTAAGGTTCCTACTAACATCATTGGACCCAAATTTATAAGGGGACCAAATCTTGCTTCTTAACCTTTTCTTGTAGGTATCCATGAAAACCAAGAATTATATTAGGTGTAAAGAATGAGTCTGAAGGGAAAAATCTTTAAATTCAGTTCTTATGCCTGCATTTTTCAAATGTGTACATTTAGCAGGGTTCTTTAAATGTCAAAAGACATCCTTGGCACATACATAGTGGTTGGTCAAAAGAGAAACTTCAAGAATAAAGAGAGTATGTATGTTTTCATTTCTCAAATTATGTAAGTGTACCTTGTGACCGTATGGACATCTCAAAGTCTTCTTTTTAGGTGAATCTATTGGGGTTCTCTATGCAAAGGTATGAACAAATTGCATGCTTCATTTTTCATCAATTTCAAAGGTAATTTTTGGTTATGAAAAATGTTCTCTTTGTTGTCACAGTAAAATAATCGATTGTTTTTTCGAAGCAACTGATTGTTTTGCCTCTGCCACCTCTGTATAATGTTGCCAAATTTGCTTATGCATGGTTAAACCTTTTTTTTTAAATCTTGCTTTTGGACAAATATACATTGAGTGTGCCTCATAATCTAATAATAAAAGAATATATCCAGTTGTTTCATTGAAAGCTTTATATCATTTTCTATTTTTGAAATGTCAACATTGTTTGTACTGTTGGAATACTGTATTATCATTCTCATTTATGCTTTGTACAACCCTTCTCATTGTCTGTTTGTGAGAACAAATAGGGGAGAATTTTATGCTTGATTTGGTTGTATAGATAACTTTAAAACTGATGCATTATGTTGTTGCTGCTTTACACATGAAAGCACTTGAACACTTCACTTTTTCTGGTTTTTCTACTAATGTTGTATATGAAAAACTATGGTGCTTTATTCTTATTTATCTGCTGCTGCTATAACTTTGTGCACACACTCAGTAGCATTAATTTTGCATTGATTTACACACTGCTTTTACTGGTCTTTATGATTATGGCTTATGCAAAAAACTAGTTTGTGTGTCTTGTTATCCTGCTGCTATACTTGCTTTGTATATGCATAAATTCTGTTTTGCAGGACCTTTCAAGTACACGTGCTATGATGAAGACTAATCAAAGTGATGTTTATTAGTATGGTTCAAGAGCATACACCTTACTCAAATTCTTGACAAGTCAAAATTTATGACCCATGTAATGTAAATTGTATATGTTCATCCTATGCTTTTGTCTTCATAAGACCAAGTGAACTTCTAAACATGTTGAGGTAATGCAAAGGTATGAATGTATTTCATTATGCATTTCCCATCACTTTGAAAGATGATTTGCTTTGAAAAAACTTTTTTTTTTTGTTGTCTCAGAAAAACAACTGATTGTTTTACTTTTGGCACATTCGAATAAAGTTGTTAAGATTTCTTATGCATGATTACAATTATTTCTTTTCTAAAACCCATTATGGGTCAAATATGCATTCTTTGAGCCTCTGAATGATAATAAAGGGATATATTCTTTGTTTTCCTTGAAATTCAAAGCTTTCTATGTATGACAATGACATTGGTGGTCAAGGGTTAATGAATATTTGTATATGTGATTACATTTAAAGTCTTCATCTTGCTTGGGTTTATTATGTTGTCTGCTTGCGGGATATTGGGTTGTGTGTGTTGGAAGAGTTTCCCAAGGATAAGTGGTTTTGTTATAGTTACTGCAATCAAATATATGTGGCTCTACAAAATTCAGTTTCTGCTTGAGCAAATATCATACCAGTTTCCTAGATAAAACTATATTTTGTTGATGGTTCAAAAGATTTGGGTGTAATTGGTTGGGGATGTGCTTTTATCCCAGTTGAGTTGCCTCTGTTGACATCAAGTTATGAGGATGGCATATGTTGTGTGGAGAATGTGATTTAGATTGTGAGACCAACTTGAAGATAAACGTTTTTTAAGTACTCCATGGGAAGTGCTGGATGAAGAAAAGATAGGGAGAGAAATTGTGGTCTCCTTGTTGAAATTTCTGGGGTTTGTGGTACTTTAATTCTGTTGTTGCCACAGCTTTGATACACCATAGATTTTTGCTGCAATTCTTTTATGGTATCACAGGTTTGTTGTTGCAATGGTGCTGCTACACACACTGGTATTTTGGTTTTTCTTATTAAGAAATGAGTTGGATATTCTTAATTCTCAATTTCCTTCTTAGTTCTGTTTGTATCCCTTACACTCTATTAGTGAAAACAAATAGGGGGAGAAGTGGCTTTAGGGTTTTAATCATCTAATTCCTGCACTTATTATGTTTCATATCTACTTAGTTAGATTATAAACTACTAAACTCTGAATATTTTAACCGGTTAATCCTGTTTTTTAACGGGTTGTTTTTTCTGCTGTAGCATGTATGTGTGTGTAATTGGTTTTCACACTGATTTGGTTGATCTTCCTCTTTGGAAATCACCTAGTGGAAATAGGTTTTGTATTACTTGATATATCTGCAATAGATTACCTCATGTACCTACATCTTTTTATGATTGCAGGTTGTGCCAAATTCTAAACAGAACTTCCCAAAGCAACCCAGGGATTTGTCTTCATCAAATAGGGGGAGAATGTTGAAAATGAAGCTTTGATGCCTCCAAATCCATGAAGACAGCTTGAAGACTTTGTTGCTGTGTTTAGGGCTTAGTTCTAGGTAGTTTAGAATTTGCTAGATCCACTCTTAATCAAATTCACAACTGAATCAATCTGGTTTTAAAAAGAAAAATGTTTTTCAAAGCTAAGTGAAAAACAACCTATTGATTTTTGTTTTAATCGGTTGTTTTTCCCTCAGCCTGTGTGAAGGGTTTTTTAACTGTTTTGGTTTTGGTTGGCTTAACTGTCAAACCAATTCAACTGGTTAAATCGACATTTCAACCGGTTGATTTTTGAATTTCTTAATAGTTTTTCATAAATTTGTTATATCTATTTTCAGTTATTTACAAACTGTTTTGGCTCATGTTTAACTGATTAAAACGGCTAGTTTGAAGAGCTATAAGCTAGGATTACCCTTCCTATTTCAAGTGAGAAAAAATTGATTTATAAACATTTTGTGAAAGTTTGGATGCAAGAAAGCAAGATTGCCTTGGGTTGTGCTTTGGTTAAAAAGTGGATTAGGAGCAACTGTGATTTCCTGTAATCAGGTGTAATCTATTCCATATTCTTTTGCATTTTTTTTTTCAATTTCAATACTTGTAATCTGTGTATCTGTACAGTCAGAGGGTTGTTTTGATTGTGTGTGTAAGAAGTTAATGAGTGGTGTGTGTTCTTGAGAGGTTCAAGATCATCACTTTTGGTGTGTGTAGCTTGTAATCTAGGGTTGATTACATAGTGAATTCTCAGTGGTTTCTGAGGACTGGATGTAGCTCTTGGTTAAGAGTGAACCAGAATAAACATTTTGTGTGAATCTCTCTATCCTTACACTCTTTAAAGTGCTTTAACTTTGTTTTATAAAGTGATGATAAAAACAACCCATTGTTTCGTAAAAACAAAAAGTTGATTTTCTGCATCAGGCTTAAAAATAGTTTTATATTTGGTTGGACAGATTTTCCATTGATTAATTCTTCATATTTTTTCACTCTACCTTCAATACTTGCGAAAATCTTTCAAAAACAATTCACCCCCTCTTGTTTTAGCCCTATAATTCTAACAGTTACTAGTGTATGATTTGAATATGATTCTACCTTGGTTTGTGTTGCATTTACTACTATGACTAATATATCGTAGATGCTTTGTAATCGATGTAATACTTCTCTTAATTATTGTGGCAAAATCAAGTTTAGATTTACTCATATTTTTCTTGAAGAGAATGCGTGTGCTGATAATCATGCTTAAAATATATCTTTTATAAAATAATAATAATAAATATTAATAATTAATAATAATAAATATATATAATTATTGATAATAAACATTTAAATTTATATAATAATAATAATAATAATAATAATAATATTGATTATAAAAAGATAATATAGTAATTTTATTTTATAAATGTACCGACCAGGTCATCGGGTATGATGACGTGGACAAGAGAGAGGTAGGTAGTCAAGAAGTCAACGTAGTCGCCGTATGTAGAAGCGGCGTTCTGCAGTATAAACAATCGGTGTTATCGCCGATAGGTGTCACCGCCAAGATGGATCATCGCCCATCGCCTAAGTAAGACATCGCCTAAGCAAGACATTGCCTGGAGAGTCAACCCGCATGACGTAAGCATCTCACAGAGAGGGGGCCCACACGAGGGAATAACCCTAGGGCAGCGGCACTGTGGGTCCCTATGCACAGAATAAAGGATCAAGTCAAAAGGGCACGTGGTAATGCCCACATACTCATTAAAGGTATCCAGGGAAGGCTGCATGCATGACACGAGTCCAATTAGGGCACTCGAACAGTATGATGGCGCGATAAATACAGCGCTCAAGTTAGAGCCCAAGTGGCCATAAGGTTATACATTGCACTCCAGATAAGGGAAGTCCATGGGCCAGATACGCTAAGATCCTAAAGATAGCGGCGCAAGGACCTTCTCCAAGGAACCCTAGATAATAGCAGGCAACGCAGAGGTAAACCCTAGTTTTCACTTATATATAGGGTGCAAATAAGCCCTAGAGAGGTACGTTTTTCCAGTCCACAGTTACACGAGTTTAACCTAGTTCCCAGATAGACATACAGAGAAAAGACCCTAATTGTCCTTGACGGCGCATCCGCTGAGAGCACAAGACAATTAGGGCAACACAGTTAAACCAAACAGTTTCAGTCATTGAGATAATTACACAGTTTCTAGTTACTTTGGTGTTTCTCACTAGCTGACTTGATCGTCGGAGTGCAAACGGCCGCGAGGGCGCCCCTTTGTTCTTCTTTTTTCAGGTACTGACAAACGAAGCAAAACGAAGGTGCCCTAGCTCGTTGGAACAAGCCACGCATAAAGACAACCCAGGTCAACCGGCCGGAACAATAAATATCTTTTTTATTTAAAATATATTAACTTCTTTATAATAACAATTATTTTTAATAATATTATTATATATAATATATAAATTATTTTTGTTACTATTATCATTATTGATATAATTATATATATACAACATATAAAATTAATATATTAAATACATAAATTGATGTATTAAAAATATTTAATTATACTATTGATAACAACATATAATTATAAATAATAAAAATAATAAAATAAAATTATAATATCAACAAAATATATATAATTATATAAAATAACAAAAGTACATAATAATAATAATTATTTTCATAAATTTTAATATATTTAATAATATCATTATAATACAATACAAAATTATTTTGTATTATACTTTTTAAAATTTTGAATATTTTAATTATTTATTTTTATGTTACAATTTTCAATTTTTACATATATAACTCTAATTTTTCATTCAAAATACTAACGATTATGGATATTATATATTTCAAAAGTTTAATTAACTCAAATATATAAAAAATACCATAATTCATGATTTAAATATTTTTTAATAATGAGGATAAATTTGTAAACTTACATTTTATACCTTTAAAGTACTTTCTAAATTTTCTTTCAACTATGACATCACTTATAAATTTCAATAAACTATTCTCACAAATGTATTCTATCATTCCACAATCCAAACAACGTAACACTTCCACTCTAATCCTCACAAATCCATTCATATTCTCCTCCTCAATCTCCTCCTTAATCCAAACACAACATAACGGAGTTCAAAAGATGAACTTACTAGTTTCAAAGTGTTCCAATTACGTATTCTCACAATAATTCTCGTTCCCGCAAATGTAAAAATATAAGAAGTATACTATTGAGTTTCACTAGCAAACTAATGTTGCAAAGTATAATATGAGTATTATTTGGGCTTGTAGCCACTCTTAGCTAACTCCTTAAGTATTATTTCGGCTCGTATTCACTCTTGGCTAACCCCTTGAGTATTATTTCAGCTCATAGTCATTCTCAGCTAACCCATTAAGTATTGTTTGTGATGGAGGAGTGCCTTCATCCGTAGCTTTTCTTTGGTGGAATTGGCGGAAGCATTCATGGAAGAGGATGAGCAAGGAACTCACGTAGAGTTGTGGACTCCTTGAAGGTGCATGCTAGGTGTGAAAAGTGAGTGGTGAGGCCATCTCACCTGGCAAAGGTGAATAATGAAGATTAAAATGTCTATCCTAGAGAGGTAGGAGACAAGGAGAAAAATTGGCACAATTTTGGCAGCAATTTGCTCTAGAATAATCTTGCTATTTCATGACCCAAGCACCTCCGTTTATAGCAATGGAGAGCTGGAACTTGAAGAGCCAAATACAAATGAAAGGAAAGTTAAACTAAATGTGATGCATTTGGCGCCTAATTTGAGACTTAGCACATGGAGCATGTGATGGAAAACTTTTAAGAACATGGAACATGTGCTCTCTTCTCCAAGGCTTAATCATAACCGGTCTTGGTTAATTTAGGTGTTCAAAGAACCCTAATTTAACCAATGTTGGTTTTTAGGTACCAAATTTCACCTAAAAATAATTACATGTAAATTTCCTATTCTACTTTAACAAAATTAAATCCTACTTCTACACTAGAGTTTATGGCATTTTAAACATGTACAAGAAGGTTTCTCTGCCATCAGTAGCAGTATTCCAATCTTCTTGATCCTTCTTGGCCATGGCTCTAGTGGTAGGCCCGAATCTTCTCTTTGTTGGGCTTGCACTTGGACTTGTCCTTGGGCCTCTTCCATCAGTTTGGGCTTGTAGTGAGTCCTAACTAACCCCTTGAGTATTTTTTGAGCTCGTGGTCACTCCTGGCTAACCTCGTTCAAGTATGATTTCTACAAGACACTTCTCATTTAATCAAGTATTCTTTTACATGTCACTCCTAACTCTACCAAGTTTTTTTTTACAAGCCACCCCTAGCTAAACCAAGTATTTTTTTTACAAATCACCCTTGGCTAAACTAAGTATTCTTTTGCAAATCACTTGTAGCTCAGACAAGTATTCATTGAACAACTGGTGACTTTTTTTTACGGCAAGTGTACCATGTTAGAAGTAATCATTTGTCCCCAAAAATGAAAATCGAACCCACAAGGAATAGTTGAATTATCAAGTATAAGATTCACTAAATAGAAGTAATAAGTACAAGTTTGTAGGATGTTTGATGTATATGATTGCAAAAATGTAAATAAATCATGGTAAACAGTTGTTTATTCAATTGAGAAAATTGATATTGGGTTCATCCTTCTTACTCTTTTGTATTTTGAAAAGAAATATTACATTGTAAATTATAAAACAATTGTCTCTCTTTATCTCTTTTTGAATAAGCATTAGGATATGGTAAATCTTTTAAAGGAACACCTCTCTCCTTATTTTCACTATTTTTCTCTCTTTTTTCCTTTTCGTCCCCAATCCTATTCTTCTCTCTCTTCATCTTATCTCTCTCTATCTCAGCCTCATCTTTTCTTTCTTTTTCAGAAACTAATTTACCAACATCCCCTTCTCTTGCTATTTTACCACTTTCAATTGTAATTATATTGCATTGTTACTCTAGGTTGGTCTGTGAGTTGGCTGAAAACTGATCACTCTGTCTCTCTGCTAATTGTTTGGCAATTTGTCCTAGATTCATTTCTAAATTTCTTATTGCTGCTATATTATTCTCTTGACGGACCAAAGCAACTTTCACAAATTTTTCCAAGGTATCTTCAAATTTGTTCAAACTTTCAAGAACAATTATAGGAGTTGTTGTTGTAGTTGGAAAGAACCTTGCTTGTTAGATGGGCCACTATCTTGTGTCCACCCAAAATTTTGATTCTGATTTCTTTTCCAACCTTGAGAACAATTATTATTGTTGGAGAACCACCTTGCCTTCCCTAATTGCCCTTGTAATTTACTTATGCTTTAGATGAATTATTTAGTAAGAACAATCATCATTGGGATGATCACCTCCGCAAAAATCACACCTTATTGGTTGACTTTGACTCTGAAAAGATTGCACAACTTGTAATTGTTCTGGAAATTTATCCATTTGTGCAGTTAATACTTCAAATTGTTGTGTCAGGATTTTATTCTGAGCCAGAAGTGCATCTGAAGTCCTCAAGTCTAACAACCTTTTCTTCTGAATTCCTTGTCTATCATGCTGGGCTTGATAATCTATGTCAAAGCATCAATAATCTTTGTCGCCTATTCCACATCAACAACAATCATTGTGCCACCAGCTGCAACATCTAAGAGCATCTTGGTATCAAATCTAAGACCATTATGAAAAAAGCTCAATTGAGCAATGTATTCAAACACATGATTTAGGCATTTTCTCGACATCATTTTAAATCTCTCTCATGTCTCATGGAAGGCTTCATCTGCTCCTTGTCTGAACATAGAAATCCCATACTTTGCTTTAATGTAGTGAGATAATGGAAAAAAGTCTTTGTAGATATTTTTCCTCTACATCCTTCCAACTATTGAGACTTTAATTTGGATGTGATTGAAGTCATTCTTTAGCCTTTCCTACCAATGAAAAACGAAACAAACACATATAAAAAATTTCAATACCCTCTGATTGAAAGCCTATAGTTCCCACCAATTCATAAAATGTAGACAAATGTGTATATGGGTCCTCATGATCCATTGCTGTAAATTGACGGGTATTATTAAGACTAAGGAAAGCAAGTTTCATCTCCAACGCATTGACAATAACAGGTATTGCAATACTAGAAAAATGCGTTGGCCCCTACTACATGGCATATTCTCCTAATGTTATTCTAAGAGGTGGTACTTGCTCTTTCGCCAGTTGTTTCCCTCCTAAAAAATTTTAATAGGAAAGGAAGAAGTGGTCGAGGATTCTTCTTTAGTGTCTCCTTGTCTTTCTTTTCTCTTTGTCTCTCTGTTTCTTTTAGTTAATTTTTCAATCTCTAATTCAAATAATAATTGGTCTTTGGAAACTTGACCTCTTAATATCATATAAGACAACTCACTCAAGTGTTAGCACAAGGATTCTTCTTTAGTGTCTCCTTGTCTTTCTTTTCTCTTTGTCTCTCTGTTTCTTTTAGTTAATTTTTCAATCTCTAATTCAAATAATAATTGGTCTTTGGAAACTTGACCTCTTAATATCATATAAGACAACTCACTCAAGTGTTAGCACAAGGATTCATTCACAATACAAAAATGATTTTTTTTAAGTAAAATTGAAAACAAATAAACTAAATTCAAAATAAATCTGAAAATAAAAAAAATTAAAATATCCATAATATTTTGGATTTTGTACTTAAAAATTAAATTATTCCCCAGCAACAACGCCAAAAACTTGATGATATTTTTACGGCAAGTGTACCATGGCAGAAGTAATAATTTGTCCCTAAGGATGAATATCGAATCCATAAGGAATAGTTAAATTAACAAGTACAAGATTCACTAAATAGAAGACAATAAGTAAATGCGTAGGATATTTGTTGTATGATTGCAAAAAATGTAAATAAAGCAAAATAAAGAGTTGTTGATTGAATTGAGAAAATTGGGATTGAGATTCGTCCTTCTTACTCTTTTGTATTTTTAAAAGCATAATAATATTTTATCATTTCATTGATATTTTATCATTTCATTATGAAAAATGCTCAATTGAGTATTGTCTTCAAACCCATGATTTGGGCATTTTCTCAACATCCTTTTAAAAATCTCTCATGAATCATAGAAGACTTCATCTGCTCCTTGTCTAAACATAGAAATCTGAGGCTCTGCTTTGATGTAGCGAGATAATGGAAAAAATCTTTGTAGAAATTTTTCCTCTACATCCTTCTAGCTTGTGAGACTCTAATTTGGATGTGATTTGAGTCATTCTTTAGCCTTTCCTGCCAATGAAAAAGGAAAGAAATGCGTATAAAAATCTTCAATACCCTCTGATTGAAAGCCTATAGTTCCCACCAATTCATAAAATGTAGACAAATGTGTATATGGATCCTCATGGTCCATTGCTGTAAATTGATGGGTACTGATAGGAAAGCAGGTTTCATCTCCGAGGCCTTGGTGGTAGCAGGTATTGCAATACTAGAAAAATGTTTTGGCCTCTACTGCATGGCATAATCAATAAGTGTTCTCCTAGGAGGTGGTACTTGTTCTTCTGCCAGTTGTTTTCCTCTTGAAAAATATTAATGGGAAGGGAAGAAGTGGTGGAGGATTCTTCTCTAATATCTCCTACTCTTTCTTTTCTCTTTGTCTCTCTATTTCTTCTAGCTGTTATTTCAATCTCATTCAAATAATAATTGGTCTTTGGGAACTTGACCTCTTAATATCATATAAGACAACTCACTCAAGGGTTAGCACAAGAATTCGTTAGCAATACAAAAATGAACTATTTTAAAAAGAATAAAAATAAAAACAAATAAAATAAATTGAAAATAAATTTGAAAATAAAATAAAATAAATCTGCAATTAAAATTAGATAAAACAAAATTAAAATAGTAAAAGAAAAACAAAAACAATAAACATATTCACAATATTTAGGAATTTGTACTAAAAAGTTAAACTGTTCCCGTCAACGGTGTCAAAAACTTGATGACTTTTTTTACGGCAAGTGTACTGTGTCAGAAGTAATATTTTGTTCCTAAGGAAAGATATCGAATCCATAAGGAACAATTTAATTATCAAGTATAAGATTCACTAAATAGAAGACAATAAGTAAAAGTTTGTAGGATATTTGTTGTATGATTGAAAAAATGTAACTAAGCACAATAAAGAGTTTTTTATTCAATTGAGAAAATTGGGATTGAGATTCATCCTTCTTACTCTTTTTTATTTTGAAAAGCATAATAATATTTTTTATCATTTCATTGATATTGATGCCTGAATAATATTCATTTATATTGATATCTCACATATAAAATTATTAAGATAGTCTCCTAAATATCGGTTCCTCGCATATTTGTAAAAACACATTATCCTTACGATTAGATGTTGATAGCAATTAACATTTCAAAACTATTCCTAGCATTCAAATATATTAACCATTATCATTTAGGTCTGAAACATAAAAGTACTTTTCAGTCAAATATAGGGATCTAAATCATGGTAAACAAGCCTTATGAATAAAATTACAATACCAATCATCAATCAAGAACAAAATATTTTATTTAAATATCACACCTCAATACATAAGATTTTGAACAGATTACTCTCAATCACAAAGGGTAGAATTAGCCACTCATGTTGGCCATTATAAGCATGGAAAGCAACAAAAGAAGATCTAGGATGTTTCTTCTTCACGACTTCCTCCTCTAGAGTTTTCTATCACCTCTTATTCTTCCAATTATGTCTAGGGTTGTGCCTCATGCCTTGTATTTAACCTAGTTGGTCTTGAGTTGAGTGACTTCTCGCCTCAGCGTGACAGGGCGAGTTAGATGATAAAATGCCCAACCTCTTTAGATGGTCTCACCTGAGCGAGATTAAGCTTACTTGGGCAAGTTCCTCTGGAAAACTTATGCCTTAGGCGAGTCTGGGCGAGTGTTGGAGCATTCCAGTTTTCCCTTTTTTATCTTGTATATTCTCCTTTAACCCTTTCATATCCATTTTCTCCTAAAATCCTTCAATTAACACAAATTTTGGGAATAAATCATTCTTATTCATATTATAATCACAAAATATGTAAAAATGTTTTAATTCATAAATTATGGGTTAAATTATAGCTATTTTATAAATAAATATCCATAAGTGTCTTTATTTTAATATGAAATATTACTGAAATATGATACTTATCAACAACAACTACTATTGGTTAATAACTGAGTATTATTTTCCGAATATCCACTATTGGCTAAGATACAAAGATTGTTTGAATAGTGATAGAAAGATCATAAGGTTTCTCATTAAAGAGAATTATCGTCTATTGATGTATATAAGATTAGGGCTCTCTCTTCTAGTTGTTAAGTGATGACTATTTTATGACAACTGTGTTGGGTCACAAGGAAGAGTTCTAAAATATCGAGTATAACATTCACTAAATATAAGAAATTGTATAAAAGTTTGTTTGAAAGGTTGTTTGTATCATGAATTTGTAAGAAATTAAATAAAAGCAAAGTAAATGATTTGGATTAGTCAATTGGGAAAATTGGGATTGTGGTTCATCCTTCTCACTCGTTTGTATTTTCAATGAATAAAAAAATATAACATTCCATCTTGATTGACATTGATGCACATATAAAAACCATTCATATCGATTCCCCACATACAAAATTATTAAGATGTTTCCTAAATATTGATTCCTTGCATATTTATAAAAACCATTATCATTATGAACAAATGTTATAAAGAAATTAGCATTTCAAATCAATTCCTAACATTCAAATATATTAAGCATTATCATTTAGGTCAAATGCTAAAAAGTGTTTTTCAATCAAATCTAAGGATCAAAATCATGAATAAAGATTCAAACTTTAATAATAAAATGACAATCTCAATCATCAATCAATAACATAATATTATAAATAATTATCACCTCAATATATAAGAGTTTGAACAGATTACTCTCAATCCCAAAGGAAAAAATTAGTCACTCATATCGGCCATTACAAGCACGGAAAGCACGAAAAGAAGATCTAGGGTGTTTCTCCTTAACGGTTCCCTGATTCTCAATATCCTCCTAATGATGTCTAGAGTTATGTGTCAAACCTTCTATTTAACCTAATTGGGTTTGAGTTAAGTAGCATCTCGCTTCAGCAAAATATTGCTTGCTTAAGCGAGATATTGCTTGTTTAAGTGAGTTTGACGAGAAAAAGCCCAACTTCACTGGAGTGAACTCGCTTAAGCGAGTCTTAGGCGAGTTCTTCTTGAGTGATCTTGCTTGGGCGAGTTTGCGTGAGTTTTCAATGTTCCAACTTTGTCATTTCATCTTGTCTTTTACTTGTCCATTCTCCTTTAGCCCTTTTATCTCCATTTTTCCCTAGAATCCTAAAATTAACTCAAATTTGGGAATAAATCGTTCACATTCATCTTATAATCCAAAAATATGTAAAAAGTTTCAAATTCCTATATTAAGGGTTGAATTATAACTATTTTATCAATTAAAATCCATAAGTGACTATCTTTTTGTATGAAATTTTACTGAATTATGACATTTATCATTAAGTCAGTAGACGAACCAATTCCCATCATACGATCTCATGATATGAATGTTTATATGTTTGATTAAAACAAACACTATAAGGTGTATTGTGATATGACAAAGCTCACTTATGTGCAGTACAAGATAAGACTAAACGAGCAAGACTCACTAGACGATACAACAATATAAAATGTTGTTGGAGGAAACAATGATACACACTAATTAGACGATCTAGTCTTCATGTTCCATAATTAAATGGATAAAATATTCAAGAGAACTTAGAATAGAAAGAGCGATGCGTAGATTAGACCATCATATGTAAAAGTTGTTGGTTCTATTAATGTCTAAGTTCAAGAGGGGAGGGGTGAATTGAACATATAAAATTTTCGCAAACACAAATTGTTTTCAGTATATCATAGGTAAAAGAACATATTGATTTTAGAATGAACAGATTGATTCTTCAAAACAGACTAACACAAACAGAACTGCACCAGATTGGGATTAAGATCAAATAGTGAAGGATAGCTAAATCAGATTGATTCACTTTTAACAGTTTTGAAGAACACACACTATACCAAAAGAACAATCGAATTTATTCAACACAAAGCTTTAAAGGCAATGAATCTTTAACATGAATTTTATGAAGAAAACTGTTAGTTCTTAATTCAATTACAAACTTATATTCAAAAGCTTTGTTTATGATTAGAGAACTTTTCCAGATTAAGAAGAACAGTTTTTATTAAGCCCAGAATTAACAGATTTGATTTCAAATGAACAGATTTCGTTCTTGACAGAATTAAGCAAAAACCATAAACAAGTGCAGGGATGAGAAGAAAAGTACAAGCAAGCTTTTCTATTGGTTCACTCATAAATAGCTACATCCAGTTTCACCTTACCCCAAGGTGGAATCCACTAAAACCAATTTCAATCACTTACAAAGACACCAGTTCTTGAACACTACAAGAACAATACAACCAATGCTGAAAAACCCTATTTCAACACACCTTGCACTCCAAGAAACCCTATCAAGGAGTGACTAACACTTACACCTTTACAAACAAGAATAAGGAAAGATAACACCTGAAAAGAAGATGCAAGAACTCAAAACCAGTAGTTCAATTTGCTGCAGAACTGCACCAACACCTTCACCAAGATCAAAGTTTTCCTAGAAAAAGCACACTTGAAGATCCCTTTGGAAAACCTTTCAAAAAACTCTTTTCAATCCTTCTTCTCCCATAGAAAGTGTTTAATCTCTGTCAAAAACATGATTGCTCAACACCATTTCATGTGAGAGAAGCTTTTCTTTATATCGAAAACAGTTTCTAACTACTTTTCAAAAAACAGTTGAAAAGCTGTTATGAAAACAACAGATTCAGTTTAAAACTTGATCCGGTCGGTCATCGGTAGTCGATGACGTCAGCAGCAGATAACCACGTGGACCACTCGCAGGGTGCACGTGGATCAGGTGGCAGAGAAATCAGGGAGGAGATCACCCCGAACGGTGATCGGTGGTCAGTAACCGAGTGGCCACCGACAGACAGTTCCAAGATAAACACCTGGGGGGAGAACGCGAGAAGCAATAGAGCACCGATCAGTCATCGGGTGCATGGTCATCGGGGTTTCGTGTTACACGCAGTTAAACTGGGACTGAGATTCCCAGCGAGAGCGTTACGCATGGACCTCGCATGATCATATCTCAGAGAAAGAGGAGCTGCTCGCCGGTAGAATCGTGCACGAGAGTGGCCTGAGGGAGTTAGTAAACCAGTCAGTGATTGGTGACTCTCTTAACCCATTACGTGCATGACATCGTGAAAGGGAAATCGTTAAGGCAGAGAGCAATGCTTGGTGAGTGTGCCTAGTCCAGCCACACCTGGCGTTCTCCTGGGAGTGTGCGATTCACCCAGATGGAAGAAACGCGCTAAGTTACTCCGCAAGGGAATAACTTAGGCGCACAAAGAGATGCGCTAGAGCCCTTCAGGTAGTGGCACGTGTACGGTTAGATGCGAGTTGCATGCCTCCACGTGTCACCATCTGAGAGGGGCGCGACCAAGATAAAGGTGCACTCCGCGTCGTGAAAGGTAGACAGAAAACACAGGCACCCACGTTTTTACTCATTGTGGTACGTTTTCGCACAATAGCGTAACAGAATTCTGACACACGCAGACAATAGCGTAACAGAATTCTGTTAGGCACAGACACAGAGAGAGAGAAAAAGGAGAATCAGAAAGAGATTGAGTGACATTATTTTTGTTGGTGGTTCTGTGACCTAACTTGAGCGTCGGAGTGCAAACGGCCGCTAGAGGCGCCGTCTGTGTGTTTTGCAGGTTGCGTTTAAAGTTCCCGGAGAAGGTTCTAAGAGCATTCTTGCAGATAGCACAGTTGCATAGGCGGGGTAAGGAAGCGACAAAGCAATTCCTCCATGCTAGAGTTGGCGACAGGATCAAAACTAAACAGATTTATTTTAGGAAAACTGCCAACTCAGCTAACTGAAATAACTGACTGAGTTGTACCTTTGGTGCCCTAACCAAATTTTGAAAATCCTTTTAGTAAACCAAAAATAAACCTATTCGTTTACAGAGAAACAGATTTATTTTTGTGCAGTATCCTTATTTTTGAGAAAACTCTAAAAAGCTTTTTGAAAAACCTTTAACCACTTCAAGTGTTTGATCTAACCTTGACTAGGCATCTAGGACAGGTCATGTAGCAAAAGGCAACCTTACACATACACAAGCCTAAATACAAGATCATCTAAACCCATTACAAACTTCAAAGCAAACTAGCTATTTTCTACATCAAACACACACTAAAACTAGGTAGAGAAGAAGCTTCATCCATCTTCAACAATTTCCCCCTGTTTGATGGAGACAAATCCCCTTTGCACTGTATAACTTTGAAGAAAGATCATGATCAAGGACCTGTATAACACTAGATACCAGAAAAAGCACAAGAGCTTTTAGATGTTCAAACAGAATGTAACAGATTCAAGTATTGATGTACCTCCCTGCAGATTTAATATCTGAATCACATCAGCAACTTATATGAATTATTCCTCAACTACAAAACTTGTATCAAGGTATTCTTCTCCCCTTTTGGATTCATCAAACAGAATGGGAGCACAAGATAAAAGAAACACACCATAGCCATACTTAATTGTTCGAAATAAAAACAGCATAAAGTTCCATTACAAACTAGAAAACAAACCTAACCAGTGCAGAAAAATTGGAAACCAAATTGTTCAACAGGACATAACAGAAGTAGATTTGAGAAGGATCACATGTGCTTATAGTGTAGCTCAGCTAGCTGCTCCTGGACTCCTTCAATCTGGTAGTCTAAGTGTTGAAACCTTGCTTGAGTCATTTCAAAATATGTCTTTTGATCATCTGTGAGTGTGTCCAGCCTGTCCAGCACCTGTCTTTCAAACATTGATAGAGGTTCACCTCTGTATTCAGGTGCTTGGTATGCAACCAGTGCATTGTAATTTGTGGCAGGAACATCTTCATTTACAAAAGAATGACCAAGTGATTTGTCCATGTGATGCACATGTTCTTCTTCTCTATTTATCTCAGCATCCTCTTCCTCTCCATCTTCATGATGAGCAGCTTCTTGCTCATCTCTATGAGCAACATTTCTTCTGAAAACCCAGCCATCTTCCTCCTTGTGAAAACCCATTTTCATGAGAGTGGAGTTGTCTATTTCACTTGTTGCTTTGATAGTATCATTTCTTTCATTTGTGGTATCCACTTCAAAGTAATCAATTAGTTTGGACACAAATATTGCAAATGGAAATCGATAATTAGGGAGCCTTATGGATTTCAGCATGTGCTCTACCATAGTACTCACCCAATTTACCTTAAGCTGATTCTGTACCGTCCCGTACCCGGGCGTTGACAAAGTAAAGGTCAAAGTCAACGTAAGGCGTCGCCTAGGTGAAGGTGACGCCAAATACAGGCCTCGCCAAGAGAAAGCGTCGCCAAGGTAAGGCGTCGCCTAGCAGGGCGTCGCCGAGATAGGGCGCCACCCAACAGGGTGTCGCCAAGATGGAATGGCATAAGGGCAAGGTGACCACAGCGCTGCTCCCCGATACCCATGGGTAGGAAAGACCATGGAGGGGGCGACGCCGTGGGAAGGCCCCAAACCCTGGATAACCAGGGAACAGTAATAAAGAGAAGAGAAAGGTGGCTTCAAGGCCATAGAAATAGCGCCAGTATAGAGCAACCTGCCTCTTGAAGTGCCCCTGCCGTCCAGAAACGCCCTTGGGATAGATGCGACCCAGGAGAGGGGTCACGCCCGGGGGCAGCCAGGCACATGGCATGAGAGGAAGGTAGATACGCTCTCACAGTGAGTGACTAGAGGCTTGGGGGCATGAGTTGGCACCCAAAAAGTCACCCCTTGCGCAGTTGCACTCCCAGGTAAGAGGACTCACGCAAGGAAACACCCTCAGATAGGGTAACGGTGCTGTGAGGCCCTCCACGTGTACAGCAGCCAAGTCAGGATGGAAACGCCACGCTGCCAGGTGTGAGGTAATTAAGGTTGTTTAACACATTTTCCGTTTCGAGCGTTTAAGGTACTGTAAATGCTCCCGCACGTTTCGAACGTCTTAAATGCGCTGAGCGTTTTATAATTAAATGCGCTTTAAGGCGCTTTGAAGACGGGAAGAGCTTAAATAGCGCCTTGAATGTTGGGAACGGGGTTCGAACTTTTGGCAAATTTTCCAGAGACACTCTAGTTGCTTGCTTGAGCCTTGAGGTTACGCACAAGGGACTAGGGAAAGATTGTTTGCCAGAACGAGAATATACACACAATACACAGTCCATTTTTAAGAGCTTCAGAGTGCCATACGCGGTGCTCAGAGACGGAGGTGCATAGTTTGGTGTTTGTTGTTGGCTGACTTGAGCGTCAGAGTGCAAACGGCCGCTAGGGCGCCCTTTTGTCCTCTTTTTGCAGGAATCCACAGGTAACCAGTGGGAAGGAGTCCCTAGCTGACGATTGAGGTCGCGCACGAAGACGTCCCAGTCAACCGGATGGAACAGATTCATTATGCAGTACAGCAGTATCAAGTCTTCCTCATGAAGAACAATATGATTACTTCCTTTAGGAGTGAGTTGCCAAGCAATGATATGAGCTAAGAGTCTTGGAATTAAAGTCAAGCTACCTGCATGAAGCCTAGCCACTGGTTCAGTAGGATTCCTCACACAACTTCTGTAAAACTGCAGCTTGTTGAATCCTTGAATTCCAGTAGTGTTCCCTTTGCTCACTTTCAGCCTTGAGTACTTGATTCCTCCAACACTGCTCCATATTTCCCTAATGATTTTCAGCTTTACTCCTTTCACATAGGACACAAGATTCTTACCATCTTGTTCAAGATTGCTATAGAACACCTTCACTAGGTCTGGATATACATTTTTAGTCATCTCCAAAAAACTTTTCAGTTTTTGATGCTTGAGAAGAGTTCTTGCTTCTGTCAGATTTTCTTCTCTCAGCCATGAGAATTCCAGCACCTTAGGTACATTGGTTTACTTCATGCTTGTCTCATGAATGAACCTTGTCATGGCTTTAGAATCTCCAGCAAACCAATTTTCCTGGATGCCTTGGCTGCTGTTAGATTGCTCCTTTGACTTCTTCTTTCTGTGTGAAGAGGATGCCATTGCAAGTCAATTGTTCTCAGCACCTATTCACAAATGAATAGTTTCAACTAGAAAGAGAGTTAGTATGCAGTTTATATGAACAATAATAACATAACCAAAACTCATAGAAAATCAAATTTTAACCTGGACAGCTTATAGCAAAAATGAGAGATTGGTGAAAAGTAATTGATATAGATTAGATTTATATAGAGTTCAGTTCAGATTCTAAGGATCACGAGTTTAAAAAAAAATAAATCAATTCAAACAGATACAATAGATATTTTATTCTTGTGTGGTACAGCAGATGCAGATTTCGAATGATGCAAGAAAATGTTGGAAACATATTTCAGCTTAGCAAATCAAATCTGTTGCACAATCAAAATATTAAATCAGTTAGGATATCCACACATGACTATCATAAACCTGCTGGTCAATAACCATAAAAGCAGCCAATGGTCAAGAAGAGAGAGAAAAAGCAATTGTTTCTCTTTCCTAGTCACAATTGTGATTCTGAAACAGAAAAAGAACACGTTAAAGTATGAAATAACAGATAGAAATTGTTACTGCAGGGGACAATTTAAGCTAATGATACCCAATTCATTTAAAAGAAAATAAAACCTATCTTTAGCAAGAGGTTTAGTAAAGAGATCAGCCAATTGAAATTCAGTGCCAATGAATTTAATATCACAAGTTCCATTAGCTATATGCTCTCTTAGGAAATGATGTCTAATTTCAATATGTTTAGTTCTTGAATGCATGACAGGATTCTTAGACAGATTTATAGCACTAGTGTTATCACTATTTATAGGTATCTTGTTTAAGAGAATCCCAAAGTCACTTAGTTGCTGCCTTAGCCATAATGTTTGTGCACAACAACTTCCAGCTGCTATGTATTCTGCTTTTGCTGTAGAAAGTGCAACACAAGCTTGTTTCTTGCAATGCAATGAGATTAGACTTGACTCTAGCATGTGACAAGTTTCACTGGTGCTCTTCCTATCAACCTTGCAACCTGCAAAGTCAGAATCTGAAAAACCAGTCAAGCTTAAGGAAACATTGTTTGGATACCATAGTCCAACATCTTTAGTCCCTTGCAACTATTTCAGAATCCTCTTAGCTGCATTGTAATGTGATTCCTTTGGATCAGATTGATATCTAGCACATAAGCATACATCAAACATAGTATCAGGCCTACTAGCAGTTAAGTATAGTAAAGAACCAATTAAACCCCTGTATTTTGATTGATCCACATATTTTCCTGCACAATCCTGATCCAGCTGGCAGCTTGTTGAAATAGGAGTGTTGATTGCTTTGCATTGATCCATATCAAACTTCTTAAGCAACTCCTTGCAGTATTTTGTCTGATTTATGAAGATTCCATCCTTGAGTTGTTTTACTTGTAGTCCAAGGAAGAAATTCATTTCTCCTAACATTGACATCTCAAATTCACTTTTCATTGCAGCAAAAAAGCTTCACACATTTCTTCATTTGTGGATCCAAAGATGATATCATCCACATAAACTTGCACAAGTATAATGTCTTCTCTTTTCTTCTTTATGAACAGAGTTTTATCAGAATTGCCACGGTTATATCCTTGAGAAAGCAAAAACTCACTTAGCCTCTCATACCACTGTCTAGGTGCCTGTTTTAATCCATATAATGCCTTCTTGAGCTTGTACACATGTTCTGGATTTTTATAGTCTTCAAACCCTGGAGGCTGAGATACAAATACCTCTTCATTAATGTAACCATTCAATAATGCACTCTTAACATCCATTTGAAACAACTTGAATCCTTGTATGCTGGAAAATGCTAAGAGTAATCTGACTGCTTCAAGACGAGCCAGGTGCATAGGTTTCACCAAAATCTATTCCCTCTTCTTGTTTATAATCTTTAGTAACCAGCCTTGCTTTATTTCTGGTGATAGCTCCATGTTCATCCATCTTGTTCTTGTACACCCTTTTGGTTCTTATGATATTCATCTCAAGTGTTCTTGGAACTAAGGACCACACTTCATTGTATTCAAATTGGTTCAGTTCTTCCTGCATTGTTGCTATCCAGCTGCAGTCTTGTAGAGCTTCTTCCAAATTTTTAGGCTCCAGTTGTGAGACAAATGCCATTGTCTTGCAGAAATTGTTAAGTGAATTTCTAGTTGAGACCCTTTCTCAATTTTCCCAATCACATTGTCAAGTGTGAGATCCCTTGGAGTCTTCAACTCTTTAGGCAATCCTCCATTCACAATAGATTCTTTGACAGTATTTGGATTAGTTGCATCAAGATCACTAGATTGACTCTTTTGCAAAATGGTTCTTAAATCATCCACACCAGGTTCATCCAGAACAGATTTAGGCACAGTACAATCTGTTTCATCAAATACAACATGTATAGATTCTTCCACAGCAAGCAATCTTTTGTTATACACTCTATAAGCATGTCCATTTATAGCATATCCAATATGTATTCCTTCATCAGATTTAGGATCAAATTTCCCAGATTATCTTTACCATTATTAAGAATTAAACATTTGCAACCAAAGACCCTAAGATGACTAATGCTAGGCTTCCTACCTTTATACAATTCATAGGGAGTTTTCTTAAGAATAGGTCTAATCAAGGTTCTGTTAAGCACATAAGAGGCAGTGTATACTGCATCTGCCAAAAAATATTTAGGTAAATCAGATTCATTTAACATGGTCCTAGCTAATTCCTCTAATGATCTATTCTTTCTTTCAACTACACCATTTTGTTGGGGTGTCCTAGGAGCAGAATAGTTATGTAT
Organism: Phaseolus vulgaris; assembly: GCF_051622355.1. Classification (NCBI taxonomy): domain Eukaryota; kingdom Viridiplantae; phylum Streptophyta; class Magnoliopsida; order Fabales; family Fabaceae; genus Phaseolus; species Phaseolus vulgaris. Next base: position 30,283,015 of record NC_143502.1, read on the forward strand.
GATCCCATGTTTATCACAAAACCTATCAAACTTTGCATTTTGAAATTCCCCCCCACGATCACTACGAATCTGTTTTATGCTATTTTCATTTTCATTATGCAGAACCTTAGCTAGTTTCTTAAAGGCTTTACATGCATCATTTTTAGAAGCAAGAAACAAGGTCCATGTATATCTTGAGAAATCATCAACAATTACCAAGGCATAGTAATTTCCAGCTAAACTAGCAGTCCTAGATGGCCCAAACAAGTCCATATGCAAAACATCTAAAACATTATTTGTAGAAACCACATCTTTTGATTTAAAGGAAGTTCTAATCTGTTTGCCCGTTACACAAGCATCACACAATCTGTTATTTTGAAACTTTATATTTGGTAAACCAGACACAAGATCTTTAGACTTCAACTTATTCAAGTGATTAGTATGGATATGAGCTAATCTCCTGTGCCACAACCAAGATTCATCACTTTTTGATAACAAGCATTCATTTTCAGAGTTCCTATTCATGATATCTAAGAGATAGATGTTATTTACCCTTCTACCTGTGAACAACACCTTACCATAAGTTTCACTTGATATTGTACATGTGTTCGTTTCAAAATTGACCTTGTAGCCCTTGTCACACAATTGGCTAATGCTTAGGAGACTATGCTTTAATCCCTCCACATATAGGACATTCTCAATTGTGGTTGACTCTGTAGTACCAACATCTCCAAGAATTCTTCCTCTATTATTATCTCCATATGTGACGTGTCCTTCAGCTTTAAGTTTCAGATTTGTGAATTGAGTAACATCACCAGTCATGTGCTTGAAGCACCCGCTATCCAAGTACCACTGATTTTTCCTACTATTTTTCTGCAAAACAAAACAGATTTAACACATATGATACCCCTTTCTAGTTTAGGCTCCAACATGATTAATACCCTTCCATAGGAAGCCATTTGGCTAACCCTTTGGGAACAAGGTACCTTCTAGCTTTACATGTTATAGAGATATGTCCATTTTTCATACAGTAAAAGCAAGATGCAGTATGCATAGTATTTGAACTGCTAAAAGAAGAAAAACCTGTTTTGGAAGGAACAAAAAAATTGGATAGCTTTTTAACATTGTTCTTCATTCCAGGATTGTATCCTAGACCATTCTTATTAAAAACAGCATTTTGTGAACCCAACAGTGTTTCAGGATTTTCTCTTCCTTTGGTGAAACTTGATAGTGTTTTTAGCAGATATTCAACCTGTTTTTCCAGTTTCTTACAATTTTCACAAGTTTTTATTGATGCATGCAGACATGTTAATTCAAGGCTAACCAAGTCAGTTTTAGCTTTGTGTAATTCTTCTTCAAGGGCCTTAACTTTAGGTTCTAGTACCCTATTTACTTTGTTCAGTTTGTTACATATGACAACCAATCTATTTGCTTCATCATGTGTTTCCTTAAAGGCAATTAATAGCTGATCATAATTTTCAGAATCAGTTGAATAGTCACTTACTGAATCAGATGCTGATCCTTCATCATTCACCATAAAGCACAAATTTGCTTCTTCACTTCCAGTTGAAGAGTCACTTGTTGAGGATACATCATTCTCTTCCTAAGAGATATAAGCTCTCTTTCCTTTGCCTCTTTCACTCTTCTTACTTGCTGATTTTTCTTTGTTTTGATTGTTTGGGCAATCAACCTTTATATGACCTGGCTTGCCACAACCAAAGCAAGTATAACTAGAAGAATTTGAGTAATTGGGTTTAGAATACCTTTTTCTTTGTTGAGTTCTGTCTCGGTTCTTCCTTTTAAGAAACCTGCTGAATTTCCTGGTGAGCAGACTCAAGGTCTCATCATGTTCAGAATTCTTCTCTTCCTCACTTGTATCATGTTCCATGGTAGTCTTTAAGGCAATTCCTTTGGCTCTTTTCTCCACTGTTTCTTGTTCTTTCAATCTTTTGAGTTTTAACTCATGTTCAATCAATTTTCCAAAGAGTGCAGTAGTATATCTCTGGATTCAAAGATTGTTGTTACCTTAGGCTGCCAGCTTCTATCAAGGCATTTCAGCACCTTTATGTTGAGCTCTTCCTTATCAGAGACCTTACCAAGACCAGTGAGATGATTCACAATATGTGTAAACCGTTTCTGCACATCTGCAATGCTTTCTTTTGATTGCATTCTAAACAACTCATATTCTTGAATGAGTGAATGCTTCCTCGAACGTTTCACATCATCTGTGCCCTCATGGGTTACCTCCAGTACTTCCCACATCTCTTTAGCTGAGTTGCATTGGGACACTCTAAAGAATTCATCCATATTCAGTGCAGAGGTGATGATGTTCTTGGCTAAGGAGTCATATTGAGCCTTCTTCCTTTCAGTTTCACTCCATTCAGACCAAGGCTTCTTCACAGTTTCTTCTTTGACAACCTGCATAGGTATAAAAGGTCCACTGACCACTGCATCCCAAATACCCATGTCAATAGATTCCACGAAGATCTTCATCCTAATTTTCTAGAAAGCATAATCCACACCACCAAACATAGGAGGTCTATTTATAGATGCACCTTCAGCAAAAGGCATTTTAAACTCAGGCATTATGCATACACTTGAGCAAAATACAAGCCCTAGCTCTTGATACCAATTGTTGGATCTATTAATGTCTAAGTTCAAGAGGGGAGGGGTGAATTGAACATATAAAATTTTCGCAAACACAAACTGTTTTCAGTATATCATAGGTAAAAGAACAGATTGATTTTAGAATGAACAGATTAATTCTTCAAAACAGACTAACACAAACAGAACTGCACCAGATTGGGATTAAGATCAAATAGTGAAGGATAGTGATCATGCCTGCTGACCAGAACGCAAGAGCCTTGCCTCGTCAAACCTGGATCGACTTCTGCGCCGTGTTAGCCTCCGTCCTTCACCGCGATCCACCTCAAGAACCTGCAAAAGACAGAACGGCGCCGTTGCGGCCGATCACGCTCCGACGCCCAAGTCAGCAACTGAACCACCAAATACTAAGAGAAAACTCAAGAACTCTAAGGAACCGTGCACAAATTCTCTCTCAGCGTACTCAAGACTCGCAAGTGTAAAGAAACAATCTAAACGTGCGTACCTCAGAAGTTCGTTAGAAACTCTTATATACCTGGGCACTTTCTCTCTCTTGGCAGTTACACATCTGGACACGTGGCTCGCATCCAGCTGTACACATGCCATCATCTGGAGCATCCTTGACTTGGGCGCTACTTCTTACTCTTCAGGTTTTTTGGCTAAGTTACTTATGCATGATACAACTCAGTGCATAGCTGCCTTGGAGCGTGATCTCTTCTCGGGTGGCGAGTTCGGGTGCCTTCGTACACACCTTCCCTGTGGTCTCACCGGCCGCCTTCATGATCTGCCCTACCTGCTTCACCGTGTATGTTCAAGTAAGCTGTCTCCCGACCTCATCCTCTGGCCAGCTGGGAAATGACTATCTGCCTTCATCTTCGGCGATGTCCTTGTTTCGGCGATCTCTAATTACTTGGTCGCCTGGGTTCACATCTGGCGACTTCATCTTCAACCCGGTGACCGCCGGTTTAGGTATGTTGGAGATCGGAGCACATCAACTTAATAACTGGCGACTACACGAACCCCCCGACTTCCTTCCCTTCTGCCAGCCAGGTGTCCCATCCAACACGCCTATATAATAGCTCGAGGCCACGTCATCACTTCCGACTACCAGGGCGGTACACAAGCCCCCAGTCTTAAGCGAAGACTTGTCCAGCGAAAAGACTAAAAGAAGTCACGTCACTACCGATCTACGTGGCGCTGGCGCAGAATTACAAACGTTCGTACTTTCTGCTTTCCTGACGCTCCACCAAACATTCTCCCAATCGCTCGACACGTCGCTTCATCAACGTTCATCTTTAGTTGTCGTTTACGCTTCCAAAAATCATTTGAAAAACCCTTAAACCCATTTCACTTCTACTGTTCCATCACCTCTTTGCCTTCCCAAACGCTCTGAGTTTCTTCTGCAAAAACCCACGACGCTCTTCAACCTTCTGAATCCTCAACTTCCTTCAGCGTTCTTCTGATCATCGAAAGGTACTCCCTTTACTTCTTCTGTTGATTTTTCCTGCATTTTAACCGATTCGCATCATCCATTAACTGCCTGGTGCATACGCTGTGGGTTGTTTCTTCTGCTTCTCCCTTCTCATAACTTAGGGCTTCGTCTCCATTACAACGAACTTTCGTTCGTTCGTTTTTCATCCTTCTTTCACAATCGAGTCAGCCTCTGCAACCTTCGCTCACCTTTCCCTTTCCTTTTCCTTTGCAGTTTTCGCGATGGCTCGCTCTAAGATCACCCCGAATCCTTCTCCCTCGTCACGAAACCCTCCATCTCAAGCTCATAACCCACCGCGAGCACCTGGTGCTTCCTCCTCCCAGGCTGAGAGGCCTGCAACCTCTCATCCCGACCTTGCTCAGGCAACTCCACCCATCGTCGGTGGTGCCTCCATTCCTTCCCCAGACTACAAGAAGTTATACCCATGGGCCACCTCGACTTTGCTGAAGGTGACTTCTTCAGTAAACTCTCCCCTGACGGTGCTTCGATTGAAGAAAGGGGACGAGCCCAACCTTTCATTCCACAAGGAGCATGACGACAAGCTGATGGTGCTACCTTGCCCCCCCGACGTGCCAGTTTGTGCAGACGACAAAGGGAACAACGGCGAGTTGTTCTGCTTTGTGTATACCACCTTATTCAATAAGGTGAAACTTAGGTTTCCCTTTACTCGTTTAGAAAGGGAGCTATTAACCGAGCTCGACATCGCCGCCGCCCAGCTTCATCCCAACAGCTGGGCATTCGTGCGGGCGTTTCAGATTATATGCGCGCACTTGGGACTACCGGCCTCGGTAGACGTGTTCCTCTTCTTGTTCGAGGCCAAGAACTCTGGGGATCGCCTTTGGGTGAGCCTGAACGGGATTGCTGGGAGGTCGATCCTCTCTATCTTCCAGCAGTCCTACAAGGATTGGAAAGGCAAATTTGTCCAAGTGCGCCAAAACAACCAGGACGCTTCGCTGCTCGACGGCTTTCCCTTGCACTGGGTAAACAAGGGAAACAAAGACTCCAAGGGAAGCTTCAGGAAGCCAAGAAGCCCCGACCACATGGGCGCTTTGGACAAGGACCTGTGCCTCTTCTGGAAGAGCGTGGAAGCCGCGAACATTACCTTTCTTACTTCCTTAATCATCTCCTTTGAGTTCTTCGAGGGCCAACTCGAGGCTCGCATAGGTTAGAGCTTACCTTAACATCTAAGTCATTGCCCTGTGCTGTACCTCTGTTAACTATTGCTGGGCGTCTTGTCTGTTGTGCACAAGACTTGGTTTTTATTTTCTGCATCACTTGTTTGCCTCATTTGCCTATCTACTCATGTGTTTATCTTTCTCTTTGAGCTGACCTGTATACCTTTGTATTATGCAGATCTCATGTTGGGCAAAGGAAAACTGGCTGAATTGAGGGCGCTCGCCCGGGCCCATGCGTTGGCGTCGGGCTCCCAGACTGTGCCCAACTCAGTGGTGGAGATCGCCGCTGCCCAGGGTTGATCGCCCCCTAAAGGCCCAGCTCCTTCAGAGGCCCTGCCCGCCCAACAACGCAAAAAACTCATCCTTAGGAAGCCAAAGAGGAAAACCCCTCAGGTGGTCCATGAGGATGAAGAAGAAGACGATGAGGCAACTGAGGATGGCCTCATCACCAAGAGAAGAAGGGTGGCGCCTTCTTCACCACCTGCTCCACCTCCTCCTCCAACATCAACACCGTCCTCACCACCAGCTCCCACTCCGATACCGACTTCTCCGCCAGCTGCAACACCGCCGGTTCAAGCAGTTCCTTTGGCGGCTGCACTTCCCGTGGTTGAGGCTACTGAGCCCAACTTCATGGAGAACCCCCCGAGCGCCTCCACGCCATTTGTATCCGCTGGAGGGGGTCCTCCTTCAACAGCCTCAATTGCGGAAGCTGCACCAGGCGGGGATGAAGGGGCTCACAACTCACCCATCATCATCACCGAGTCCCCCTCGTCACCACCACGCCAAGAAGCTGCAGCTCACCAACCAATTCAAGAAGTTGGTGGCGAGAACCAGCAACAGGCTCCCCAGTGCTTCCACGAGCAAACCTTTCTCTTGTGGTCAAAGGGGTGTGGGAACCCTTCTCAGCAAAACTCAAGATGATGGCAGAGGATTTCCCCTCCATCATATCAAAAGCTGTGGAGAGTTCCAGCAAGAAACTCCAGGATGACATCTCCGTGCTCCAGGAGGAGAATCGCCTAATAAGGATCGAGGCGGAGAAGTTGTCCTGCAACCTTATGCTGGCGGAGATCGACCATTCGCGGGTGGAGGACGCTATGAACATCGAGCTGCGGGTGGCGCGCAAGGAAGCCACCGATCTACGCCATAGGGTGCACCTCTTAGCTCAAGAGAAAATTGAGCTAGAAAGCAAGCTGGTCCCCTATCGTCTCAAGGTGGCTGACTTGGAGGCGTCGATTAAAGCAGATGCCGCCAAGGTAGAAAGCCTTGAGAAGAGGTCCGTAGATCGGGAGGTCCTCTTGGGGAAAACCGAAAAAGAGAGGGATGACACCATGGCTAAGCTCGCAGAGGCCAAAAAGGAAAACGAAGGGATCGCCGCAGAGCTGGTCCAAGCGCAGACGGAGAACAAGAGGGTTATTGAAGACCTTCTTCAAGCTTGGGAGAGGGCTGAAGAAATAAAACAGCAGAACGAGGGGCTCAAGAAGCAGATTGAAGAACTCGAGCTGAGCTCTGCCCAAATCCTCGCTGCTGGGTTTGACGCCGCCCTGGAGCAGTTCGCCTGTCAATACCCTGACCTGGACCTTACCATGGTGTCATTAAACAACGAAGTGGTGGATGGGAAGATCATGCCTTCTGAAGACTAGCTGATTCCCTCCATTCACTCATTCATCTGTTTTCTTTTGCACAACCTTCTTGTAATAACTTTCCTCCTCTGTATATGTAATTTGAACTGATGCCACTGTGTTATGAAATTTTCTGCTTTTTCTTTCAATCCCTCTGTTGGCCTTGTTTTTCCTTGTAAAAAATCACTTAAACGGAATTGACTTAGCAATTTTGCGAGCGCGACTGTTCTCTAGCTGCTTCGAACTACCAACTCTCGAACGATAGTCTTCTGACAACTCGTGGACTTTAAGATAATGAACCTCAGCGCGGAACCACTTTCCAAACAACGAATTTCAACCCAACTAATAGTTTAAAATATAGCTCACCCGATCTGCCTTATCAAAACGAGCCTTAACTCTTTCTATTGCTTGAATTTCTTCTAACCGCCAGAGATTCTTGCCGATACCAGCTTCCTCTTGCCTTCATAGCTTGGCCATCGTTCCCTCATCTGGGGGTAAAGGCGCCTTTCGGATCCTTCTCTATCTTCCCTGACTTTCAGAGCAGTAAGCTGGATAGCCAAGTGTTCTCTTCGAACCTACCTTAGCTATCCTTTAAACTTCTTCCACCCTCCACACCGCACCTGAACTCGTTCGAGACGAGAAGGATTTTATCTTGCCTGAACTCGCTCATCAGCGAGAAGGTCTTTAACTCGCCTGAACTCGCTCATCGGTGAGAAGGTCTTTAACTCGTGCCTCTACATTGCCCCAGGGGCTACATCTTCTCTCCCCTAGAAACACTGAGGACTTTTCACTGGTGCCTCTACATTGCCCCAGAGGTTACATCTCCTCTCCCCTGGAAGCACTGAGGACTTTTTGCTGGTGCCTCTACATTGCCCCAGAGGCTACATCTTCTCCCCTCTGGAAGCACTGAGGACTTTTTGCTCTAACTCGCCTACACTCGCTCGACGGCGAGGAGGTCTTTATCTTTTCTCGCCTCAGGACGCGCGAGGGCGTTGAGGCCTTTTAACTGGTGCCTCCGATCACCTAAAGACGACGAGGACTTTAAACATTAACTGATGCCGCCAATCGCCGAAAAACGATGGGGACTTAGAAACTTTTTAGAAAGCATGCAACATTACTTCAAAACTTGCCCTAAATCACGTTCGAGTGACAAGGTTTTTTCTTCAAAACTTTCGCAATTTCTTCAAAACTTTCGCAATAACGACAAGCATGCAATCTAAACAACTTTAAACTTCGAAAACTCTTCTTTTATTGGGTGGCCTCATTAAAAACCCTCCTTAGGGAAAAAAGAGTGCCCCCTTCAAACTGTTTTAACAGAAAGCTTGCAAACTCTACGTGTTTGTTTTTACTTACAAAGCTTTTAACTGTAATATAACTTGAGGTGCGTGGCGTTCCAAGTGCGAGGAATCGCCCCTCCTCCCAACGTTTCTAAGTGGTAGGCGTCGTTCCCGAGCGCCTCGGTTATCCTGAACGGTCCCGTCCACTTAGGCGACAGCTTGTTCTCCATCTCGTACTGGTGGGCCTTCCTCATCACCTGGTCGCCTTCTCTGAACTGCCTTGGCATCACCTTCGAGTTATACCTTCGTTCAATCCTTCTCTTCACCGCCTCAGCCTTCACTCTCGCCTCCTCCCTGACTTCATCCAGCACATCCAGATTCAGCCTTCTTTCCTCATTCGAGTCTTCCGATACAAAGCTCTGGAATCTCGACGAGCTCTCCTGGATTTCTACTGGAATCATTGCGTCGCATCCATAGACCAGGCTGAACGGGGTCTCATGGGTTCCTGACTGCTCGGTGGTGTGGTACGCCCAGACTATACGGGGTACCTCCTCAGCCCAACTTCCTTTGGCTTTCTCTAGCCTTCTCTTCAAACCTCTTAGCAATACCCGATTGGCCGACTCTACTTGGCCATTCGTTTGAGGGTGCTCGACAGATGCAAATACTTGTTGAATTCCCACCCCTTCGCACAGCTTCTTCAACAGGTGACTTGCAAACTGAGTCCCATTATCTGACACCAGGCGCTTAGGCACACCAAACCGGCACACGATGTTCTTCCACACAAAGCTCTCGATCTTGTGCGCGGTGATCTGGGCCACTGGTTCTGCTTCGATCCACTTGGTAAAATATTCAATCGCCACTACCAAGTACTTCATCTGCCTGATCGCCAATGGAAAAGGTCCCAGAATGTCGATCCCCCATGTATGAAACGGCCAAGGGCTGTAAATCGACTTCAACTCCTCAGGAGGCGCCTTGTGCCAATCGGCGTGCTGCTGACATTGCTTGCAACACTGCGCGTACTTCTTGTAGTCTTCTCTCATTGTTGGCCAGTAGTATCCTGCATGAAGAGTCCTTGCAGCCAAAGCTCGACCTCCAACGTGGCTTCCGCAAATCCCTTCATGGAGCTCGGCCATGATTCTTGTACATTTTTCTCCGTGCACACATTCCAGGAGTGGGTGTGTGAACCCAAACCTATACAGCTCGCCATCAATCATCGTGAACTTGCTGGAGTTCTTCTTTATCTTCCTGGCCTCCGTCGGATCCAGCGGGAGAAGGCCATCCGCCAGGCATCGCTTGTACTGTGTTACCCAGGTGTCTGGCTCATGGGTCGCGCAGACCTGCGTCATGTTCACCTTCTCTCCCCGACATGCTCTTATTCTTGGCGACCTCAAGGTCTCTTGAGTCAAAGACCTGTGACTCCTCGCCGCTTTCTCCATCGATTTGCTTATCTGAAGAACCAGGTGATCTGCCGCAAATGCTCTGGGTGTCTTCAGAGTTTCTTGGATCACCGTCCTCTGCCTACCCCCCTTGCCCGAACTGGCGAGCTTGGCTAGCAAGTCAGCTCGGGCATTCTGTTCTCGGGGCACATGCACCACTTCAAAGGAGACAAAGGAACTCTTCAACTCATGGACATACTTTAGGTA